>NW_006921625.1:4368278-4381591 GCF_000298275.1 Orycteropus afer afer
CCTCCACCAAGCTCACAGCAAATGCCTGAACCTGGGAAACCCGCTGCTCTGTCCGTGATTGGTGTTTTACCACTGGGAAATGCACACCCGTGTCTAATGAAAGCAGCAGGGCCCCTGCTAGAGAAGCACAGATGTCATCCAGGGCTCACTCCCACCCCGTGAAAGACAGCGTCGGCCACTCCCCGGCCCGTGAGAGGGAGGCAGAGGAGAGGAGAGGACAGGGGCTGTTTCTGTGTTAATTACAGTGTGTCTTCTACTCATCATGTCCTACCCTCCAGCACTGGGACATCTTGTGTAAAGCAGTGAGTATAGCTGAAGTGAGAAGACTGGTTCATCACATGCAAGCATGACGACCGCTATTGGGTCCAGGAGGGAGTGGAATTGCAGTGTGGAGGGTAGCACCAACAATTGACAGTCATAGAAAATTGATGTCTTTGAACAAAATGTTGTCCAAATGTCTCTCTTTCCTCCCATGGCTTATCTCATGACACTAGACACAGGGAAAAAGTGATCACTCCTCAAGCAACGCCCAACTCTATTGGAAGAGCTTCAGCTTTCTTATCTGTGAAAGGGGCACAGTATATTTGCCTCATAGGGTTGTTGGGATTGAGAAGTCCAGCACATGGAAATAATTAGCACAGGGCCAGGCATGTTGTGGGCTCTCAAAATGGGCCGTTTTGCCTGTTCTTGTTTAGTTCTGAGCACAGCTATAGAGAAAGTTAAACCTGTCTATGTTGGGAGCTCTGGTAGCATAGTGGCTAAGGCACTTGACTGCTAACCAGAAGGCTGGCGGTTCAAATCCACCAGCCACTCCTCACAAGGAAGATGGGGCAATCTACTTCCGTAGTGATACTGCCTTGGAAACCCAAGGAGGGGTCGCCATGAGTCGGGTCCGACTCGATGGCACATAACAACAACAACAACATGTAACATTGAACAGGCAAGAACTAACATCTAATCACTAGAGTCAACATATTATACTTTGGGAAATACTTGATATAGCATGTTAGAGAATGCAAATACCTAGGTTGAGATGAAAGTTGCTGGTGTCGACATTTTCTGATTATGCACATTCACATTTAAACCAAGTAACCCAATTCATGGGAGCTCTGGTCGCATAGTGCCTAAGGCACTTGACTGGTAACCAGAAGGCTGGCGGTTCAAAGCCACCTGCCACTCCTTGGAAGGAAGGTTGGGCAATCTACTTCTGTAGTGATACTGCCTCAGAAAATCAAAGAGGGGTTGCTGTGAGTCAGGTCCAACTCAATGGCAAATAACAATAACAACAACCCAATTTATAGCTCATCTTCAGAAAATAAGTGAAACATACTGACCAAGTGATTTAATTTCAGTTGTTGTTCCTGAAAACATGTATTCTTCCTTCCTTACAATGTTCCCTGCTTAGTCATCTTACACTTAGTTTTAATCCACTTAGTGGATACAATTGGCCACTTTGATACTTCAATCAGTGTCAGCTCTCAATTTATCAACCAATTTATCATTCAGATCTGTCCTGGAGGAAGTGCAGCCAGAATGCTCCTTGGAAGCAAGAATGGCCAGACTTCGTCTCACCTATTTTGGTCATGTTGTAAGAAGGGACCATTCCCTGGAGAAGGATGTCATGCTTGGTAGGGTGGAGGGTCGACGAAAGAGGGGGAGGCCTTCAACGAGATGGATTGACACGGTGGCTGCGATGATGGGCTCAAGTATAGCAGGAATTGTGGGGCTGGCGCGGGATAGGGCAATATTTCGTTCTGCTGTGCTTGGGGTCGCTATGAGTCGGAAACGACTTGACGGTACTTAACAACAACAATCATTCAGTAAAATTGTGCTTTGTTAATACAATACTTTACATGGAGGACAAGTTATTCTTAAGCATGGAAGAGACTCTTCCAGTCTATTCTGTTATTCTGAATATATGTTTACTTCTCCTCCAACCGCACTCCCATGGCAAAGAATGCAAACAACACAAAAGCAAGACTAGACCTAAATTAATGTTGGAAGGTTATGAAAAGTGTTGCTAGCAGACAAGGGCATTGAGTAGATCCTGTTGTTGTTGTTGTTGTTGTTATGTGCCGTCGAGTCAAACCCAACTCATAGAGACCCCTCCTTGGGTTTCTGAGGCAGTATCACTACAGAAGTAGGATTGCCCAACCGAGTAGATCCTAGAAAATATTAAGCAGAAGACAGAAACAGAGAGAAGGAGATGGCAGCCTCAGAGAATGAGGGAAGGACCTCGTAAAAGTTTGCTTTTCCTGAAGAATTCCAGAACCACCCCGCTAGTGAGAGACGACAGAACAGAGAGGACACCTAGCCCATGGGCTCTTTGCCGATCATGAAATCCACAGTGTGGGGCAGCTGCAAACATCTCCTGCTTTCAGATTCCTCTGGTGTTTGCCTCAGAGAAGAGCCAAGAGTGTCACACTGCAAACCAACTTGCTCTTGGACACCTCCAGGGGAGAAGGGCCTTGGGGATTGAAAAATGGAAGGATGCTGTGGGTGACTGACACCCGTCAGGAAGGATAGGAATCTCCCATCTCATGAAAGCAGGCTACTTAGACATCTTAGATGGAGGTACACTTTCCTTTGCATAAACATAGAAGCTAAAATCTGCATTGACAGCACAGGAATGGGGATTTTCACTTGGACTGAAGAATAGCATTCCAGACACCAATATTGATGAAATTAGACCACCATCTATAGGAATAAATGGAATTCTAAACATGAAGGACAGCAACAGTTTAAATAGGGGCAGTAAACTAACCCTTAAACAGACGATGTTAGTGTAGAAAACAGATTTGAAAATTATTTTCTGAGGATTCTTATTATTCTTATTTCAGAGGCTATGTATCTATCAAAATTTAAAAACTATTAATTACAAGAAAAATTGGAGTTTGGGAAATTAAAAATAGGATTATGAATGCAAATCAACAACAACAAAAAAAAAAAACAATAGCTTGGCTGAATAATAGAATAGACATGACTGGAGATAGAATTAGTGAGCTGGAAGACATAGTCACAGGATTCTCCCATAACGCACTGCAACACGATGAATAGTCAGAAGATGAGAAAGAAACGTTAAATGCTACAGAACATGTATACCGAAGTCCCAACATCAGTCCAACAGGAGTTACAGTAGGAAAGAAGAGTGGAGAGAAAACAAACATGCACTAAAATGTTCTAGAGCCAAGGGGCATCTTAGAGCTCACTCTGTTATAAACAGGAGTAATAGAATGCATCGTGTCTAGATGTCGTCTGGTACAGTATCTGAGCTGTATGGTGTGCCAGACAGTATTCACCAGGTCTGAGCATTTCCTTGCTCTGTTCAGTTCTCTGTATTTAGGCTGCAACTTTTCAGAAGCAAGTCACTAGACTTTTCTCCTGAGGTTCCTGTGGCTGAGTTTGACCTGCCAATCCTTCAGTTATTAGTTGAGTGCTTCACCATCTGCACCACTCAGAAAATGCAAGGTAATGTTAGAAGACTAGACTATGTGAGTTCTAAAGCAAAAAAGAAAACTGCATCCATCCAGCTAAAGCATGGAAGACAGAACTAGGAAGAAAACCCAATGTATGAATTAGCACAAGTCATGTGAATACATAACTTTTTATGGTAGTAAAAATTTACATCATAGGACATGTGCCAGTTCAATATTTTTTACATGTATAATTAATCATGCCATGCAAGCATCACCAATACCCATTAACAAAGTTTCCAACACTGTAAACATTCAGTTTATTACTTTTGCACATTCCAGGGCAAAAAGGAACAGATTAGACAAAAAGAAAAAGACTATTGTTATGCTATGTACAGAAAAATATGCAAAGCACATGACACAGAAAAATGAAAAGATTAAAAGCCTGATGAAAATAAATGGTAAGGAATTTTTTAAGAGATTTTTAAAAATAGCAAAGAAAAAAGAAGTATTTCCAAGGGGAGAAAAAGACAAATACCTATATTCAGTCAGTTCTGAACTCAATGTTAGGGAGGGTGTTACAAATTACAACAACAACAAAGACACCATATTTTACTGACTCAGACTAAAGTGATACTGAATGACAGCAAGAAAAAGGAAAAGGAAGCTCACTTACGCACATTCACAGAGCTGTAGAGTATGGATTTCGCTAAACATTCTTCAAGGGCAAAGTAGCAGTACCTATCAAAATTTACAGCACACATATCTTTGACAGCAAGTCATTGCTAGGGAATTTCTGGCAAAATTACATACAAATAAAATGACAGAGATGTTCATGATCAGCTTTTTAAGTCAATGTAAATGTTCATTAGTTGAATGAATGTTAAATCAAGTAGGTGACATCCATTCTAGGTGTGTCATAGTGGAACTGTATCTCCAATGGCTGCCTATCCTTCGAAGTAGATCACCAAGCCTTTCCTTCCAAGCCCCTCTAAGTGGACTCGAATCTCTAACCTTCTGGTGAGCAGCTGAGTGCTTAACCAGCTGCAGCCCCCAGGACCCCTATCTATCCACTGATGGAAGCGGCACCGTGTCCTCTTCATTTTTCCCTGGAGCAGCTGGAGAGAGGTCAACATGACAAGCATAGAAAACACCTTCATTTGGGCAAGAAGTAGGCATGGGAAAAATCCACTAGGACAGAATGAAAATTTTAATTTCCTATGAATTTGACTGAAATCCTGGCAAATAATTAAGCACATTAGCCCTTCAATAAACAACATTGCACAATGGAAAAAATAAAGATAAAAATCTCAAAATACCAGCAGTTTAGCACAGCAGTCTGCCTGGTCACGTGGTGGTGGGGCTGCTGAGGCCTCCCGCCTGGCTTCCCCAGGGACTCTGGCTGACAAGGAGCCCGTGGCTGGGAGCTTTCTCGTCTGGGGTGGAAGGCAAAGGAATCATGACCGAGCTCACGCTGGCTCCTACTGCTCTGATGTGAGGTCACCAGTGTCACCTCTGCTCATGGGTCATCGGCCAACAGGTGGCACGTGACACAGCCTGCTGTCCAAGGGTGGGAGCATTTCAGGGAAGGGCTGCCATTGGGCCAGATGGGCCTTTGAACACTGATGCTGCCATTTGTCACACACCGTGTTCAACATTTATAAAAATACCTCAAGAATGGGCCCATTACTTGGACTGTTAGATTCACACACACACACACACACACACATCCAGAATGAAATAGTGCACCGGCTTCTTGAAAGGCAACAATACAAAAAGTATCTAAGAGCATTGTGTTGGCCAAAATGGAAGGTTTCAGTCAGATAGCCCTTTAAATAAAACGAAATACTGAACTAGGGAGGACTTACAAAGACTAATTCAATACCATCATGGGCTTTCCCCGGTGGTGACACAGCCCAGAGCTCAGGCCTTTGGCAGTCAAAAGGGGTGCACTGGACTTTAGTTTCTCTTAATCTTCAATAGAACCATGTGCATATTTGTGTCCCTGGGTGGGGCAAACACTCCATACACTCGGTTGCTAACTGAGAGGTTGGTGGTTTGTAGTTCGGGTCCACCCAGAAGGACCTAGGCTGAGAATTAAAGATCTGTCTGAGAACCCTGTGGAGCACAGTGCCACGCAAACACACGTGGGCTTGGTAAGAGCGAGTGGCAGTACAAGCGCAACTGGCTCATATAACATGTGTGCACATGTAGGTTGTTGTTGTCAGGTGCTGTTGAGTCACTTCCGACTCACAGCGACTCCACGTATAACAGAACGGAACGTGCCCGGGCCCGCGCTGTGCTTCAGCTGTTGCTGTTGGAGCCCGTTGCAGCCACCGCGTCAGTGCATCTCGTCGAGGTCTTCCTCTTTTTCGCAGCCCCCTGCTATACCAAGCCTGATGTCCTTCTCCAGGGAGCGGTCCCTTCCGTCCACATGTCCACAATGCGTAAGATGGAGCATTCTGCCTGTGCCTTCCATACGTATATCCTGGCTTAGAATCGTCTGGGCGTGCCTCTTCTTTAAAGTGAAAATCCCAACAGAGTGTGTGAGCTACCTTGATACCTGCACACATTGCATCCTCATCTTTTTCCATTTCCCAAGACAGCCTGATGCCAAATGTCACAGACAAACTTGTCTTTGTACACGTTCTTCCTAGCATGTAATAAATCCTCCACAAGTACTCACTTAAAAATAATAGATGAAGAAAACCTGAGAGGAGGAGGGAATGTTACCTTCTAAGCGGGACAGCAGGGTCTCTAATCTGCTCAGCGGGAGATTCCATAGAAGGAGCACTGAGGCTGGCATGCCATGGGTTGTTTTTTGAGCCGCCCTCTATGGGGAAGAAGACAGGGGCCTTAGAGAAGTGGGTCATGGCTGATCCCATGGAGCAGCGGTGCAGAGAAGTGGGCTCAACCACGCAGAAGGAACGGACCTGGGAGACCAAGGAGGTGGGGCCAGATGCCTGAGGCCAGGGTGCCCTCTGTGGTGTGTAGCATGCAGAAAGTCTCTGAGGGAGAGGATGACATGGGTCTCTCGGTGCAGTGGCTTTTAGACATCACTGCAAGACCCTGGAAAGCTGTACTGAGTGATGATGAGAACGTCCCCACCACGAGCTGCACAAGCCCATGCATATTGACTCAACATGGTGACCACGAGCTCCCCTCTAATGAGCAAAATAAACCATTCTCATAATTGGCCATAAAAGGGTATACCACACAGACGCCTGGCCGGCTGGCTGCAAACAAATCCGTGCTGGCTCTTGCCCGTCCCTGGGCTGATAGCCACTGGCTGTGAAGTTTGCGAGTGTGTCCAGGTTATTTCAGTCATGTCCATACCAACTGGTTTTAAAAAGCCCTCGTTTAAGTCCAACTCCATTGCTGCAATGGCCAAATTGAAAACATCAGTGCGCTCCCCAGAGCTAACCTGCTTTGCTGTGATTTATACGTGGGAATGGGAGGTTTGCCAAGAACCTCATGACCTCTGCCCAGGATTAATAGTTGCAGTATGGAGATGGAGCCCATTACATGGGATCATTCTGTCCATGGCTGAGTGCAGTTAAGGGGAAAAATGAAAAGATGACGCTTCTGCTTCCCCCAGACACAGGGAATGAACGTTAGCTGACAAACGTGGATGGTAGCAGGCTCGTGAGAGCAGGCAGGCCCCACGTCACCAACGTCCTGCTTACATGCAAATGATCCTGGTAAAGCCTGTTCCATTAAAACTCTGAGGTGCACGCAACGGTCCGTGATAACAAACCAGTGATACTTTTCAACACATTTCCAAACATTAGCCTTATTATCACTGTGTGGCTCTGCTACAGATGTCTCTGTGTAGCTGGAAGTGTTTCTTTCATGGTATTTATACATAAAAATGTACACAATATACCATATACTAAGACAAACAGTTGACTGCTAACCAGAAGGCTGGCAGTTTACACCCACCAGCCTCTCCTCAGAAGTGAGACTGGGCAATGTACTTCCATAGAGATCTTAAAATAAGCAAACTCACTGCCATCGAGTCAGATCCTACTCATGGCGACCCCTCCTTGGGTTTCCGAGGCAGTGTCACTTTGGAAGTAGATTGCCCCATCTTCCTTTGTCTTGGAAACCCAAGGAGGGGTCACTATGAGTCGGATTCCACTCGACAGGAGTGAGTTTGGGTTTTTTTGGTTTAAGACAAACATTTCACTAATTGCTATAAGATACAAACCATACCAAACTCTTCCAGCTTTTGTTCCGATATGACTTTACACAGATTTAGGAACGGCACTCATTTGTAGTCCAGAGGCTGACGATAACATGAGTGGATAAGCACAGCTCCCAAGGACATCCCAAAGACGGACTGGACAGGACTCTCTTAGCCCTGTGGGGCAGGCAGTGACCATTGACACAGGTTCGACACCAGCACTCCAGGGGGGAAAGCCCCAATTCAATGTTGATCCATTTCTGTCATGTCCATCTTGTCATTGCTGTGCGCTGACGTAGGCTCAGCCCCGAGTCACGGTGACCCCACACTCAATGGAATGAAATGCTGCCAAGTCCTGAGGGGCCCCCACCTTCGGCTGTGCCTGGGCCCACTGTGCCCCACGGGGGGTGCACTGGCTGGTTTTCTGAAGTGGACCACCAGGCCTTTCTTCCTGGTCTGTCTTACTCTGGAAGCTCCGCTGAAGCCTGTTCAGCATCTTAGCAACGTGTGAGCCTCCACTGACTGACTGGTGATGGCTCTGCACAAGGCTTTTTGGACGATCAAACCGCAGCTCCCACATGGTGTGGAATTCTACCAGTAAACTGCCAGTACTGCCCTGTGTGAGTACTCCTACCAGACAGCGCTCCGTCATCAGCGTTTTCACTATACACGCAAAGGGGTGCATAAGTAGCAGAGCAGTGTAGGAAAATCCTATAAATCAGTGAGTATACCTTACCTTCTTAAAGTATAATTTACTTAATTATGAGTTTATGTAATTTAATATGTAATGATGACTGTTTCACAGCTGGCTCAAGAATTGAACAATCGGCTCTTGTGAATGAGACAGGCCAGCTCCGTATGCCAGGCTCAGGGTGGGCACTGCGTGTGCATGATGTAATAAACAATAATCTTGCACACAGACAAGTGAGTCCAAGGGCCATGTGGTATATTTAATATATCTACCTTCTCCTGGGGTTTTGGTTTTCAGTTTGGGGAGCAGATGTGATTTGAGGAGCTCTGGTGGTACTGTGGTAAAGCATTCAGCTATAACCAAAAGGTCAGCAGTTTGAACCCACCACCCACTCCGCGGGTGAAAGAATAGGCAGTCCGCTCTGTAAAGATTTACAGGCTTGGAAACCCTATGGGGTTGCTATAAGTCAGAATTGGGTAGATGGCAGTGGGCTTGGATCTGGGCATTTGGTTGCAGTTTGGCCTGTGGTCAGATCGGTGATCCTGTTAAGACAGCTGCCCTTCCAAGCATGAGCCAGCATGCTGCCCGTGGTCCGCCAGCTGAAGCCTGCAAGCCTTCGGATCCATCGTGTGTGCGACTGAAGGCAACCATATTGTGCGGTTTTCCCAGCATCTAAATCCCTGAAGACGCCTTGCTTTGGATCAGATGGCATGGCAGGTTGCGTTTCCTTTTGTCGTCTCTACCACAGAAATGAGAGAAAGTAAGAGACTTGGTCTCCTTTCTGAAGCAACTCTTGATACACAAGCCGGGCCTTGTCATGTGCTTAACCAGGAACAGGGGAGCCGGGGACCAGCAAGTGCTGTTGTGGGCAACATGGAGGGCAAAGGCTGTGGGAGGGGCCATCAGGAGCTTCCTGTTTTCCTGGAGCATAGGGAGCAGGTGGGGAAGGCAGTGTGTGCTGTGGGCTGTGTGTTCCAACTCTTTGACCCCACTCCCCTAAATCAAACTCAGATTGGGAAGATACAAACATTTCACTGGAGAAGGAAACCCGTTATCTACTCTGTGGTCTCCTAGTGCAACAGTGCACTCCATGGCAGATGTTTCCATCATGGGATCAGGTGCCGAGTCTTGTCTTATGATGCAACACTGAAACTGAGGCCCACTTTCAAGGTGGAAAGAGAAGCAGAAAAAGTTCTCACACCATGGGCTGTGTTGCTAGCATACATAGCAGACAAGGTTGAGCCGGCACAGGGCCAGCGTGACGAGTCCAGGGGCTGAGCATGCCCAAGGACTTCATGGCCAGGGTCCCCCAGGGGCACTGCCTCAGGACTGTAACATGGCTGTCGGCGTTGGCCAGCCCAGTGGGAGAAGCCTCCCTATTACTAAGGGCTTTTCGGGACTTTGAGGCAGGCTGAGCCCTGGCCGAGCCCGTGCTGGCTGCAGAAGCCCAGGGGCACACTCTAGTGGACTTTGATCATCTCCACTAAGCTGGCCCATCTATGCCTGGCTTCCTTCTTATTGCTATCAGTAAAAGCTAAGGTCTTCCAAGATTCAGAACTCAAGGGAGTTTGAAGCCTCTTAATTTTGAGCTCTCACGGGGACACCATGTATGACAAAGTAGAACTTCCCTCGTGGTGTTTTCTGGGCAGTAATCTTCATGGAAATGAACTCTGGTGGTTTAGTGAGTAAGACATTTATTTGGCTGCCAACCAGAAGGTCAGTAGTTCAAACCCACCAGTTGCTCCTTGGGAGGAAGATGAGACAATCTTTTTCCATGCAGATTTACAGCCAGGAAACCAAATGGGGGTTGCTATGAGTCAGAATTGACTTGATGGCAGTGAGTTTGTTTTTTTTATTTTAGTCTTTATGAAAGCAATGACCAGGTCTCTCTTCTGCTGACCACTGGGTGAGTTGGAATCACCAACCTTTAGGAATTGGATAGCAAAGGGTTTCTTTTGTTTTGTGATTTTTTTATGTCTTGTAACTTGGGGGCCCTAAGAAAGCAAGGAGTCCTTGGATGATGCAAAGAGTCAGGGAAGCTGATTGAAAGGTTACACGTTCAAGTTCACCCAGAAGCACCTTGAAAAGAAGGCCTGGAGAGCTACGTCCAAAAGGGAGCCATGGGAATCCCTGTGGAGTGCAGTTGTGCCCTGACACACGTGAGCCACCCGTGGGTCAGAGTCGACTTGATGGCAGCTGTACTGGTCCAGAAGTCAAGAGGCCAAATGATGAGCTTTCTCGACATTAGCCATGTGAGTAAGAGATGCTTTGAGGGGGTTGGATTACCATCCAAGCCTGCTGCTTAGAAGGCTGCGGCATGCGAACCACACTGAGAACCAGGTCCCTGCTCCCTGGGCCGAGCCGCCTAGACATAGTGGTATGATACGAGATCAGTCAAGGAACCATCCAGAAGCATGAGTACAATTGACCTGCTCAGTGACGAAAAAGAGTGCCCAAGGTGAAGGATGGTGAAAAGTCAATTCTGTTTTTGAGAAAACTGTTCGATTAATTACACCTAGTGTTGGACAGGAGAGCTAATTAATCTGCCCTCAGACCCTGTCTCCTTATCTGGGCTTTCGTTCTCTCCCCAAACCACACCTTCACCAACCAGCACCTGGGATTACAGATTCGGAGCCGCTGTCTGCCTTCAGAGAAGTTTAGCACTGAGCAGGAGGAAGGTAAACTGACACGAACAATTAGTGTCTCCTTCTGGAGCAAACAGAAATCAACTCGCTATTAACTTTGTCATGTCTAATCCTTTCATGTCGTTTGATTACAAGGAAAGCGCAAGAACCAGAAAGACGAGGACACTTTTACGGCAGAGAGGGTCTTTGAAAATTGTCCTGTTTTATTTTGTGTTTTGTCAAAAAGGAAAGTCACTCTTGAAAGCCTGCATGAAGACATTCATAGAAATTATTAAAGATTTGACACCAAATTACCTGTGAGATTACAGTGACATGTTTGACCAGTTTGCCTGTCAACCTATAGGCAGCTTCTACTATGGTTGTTAACTGTTCTTGATTGGCCGAGACAGCCCTTGTTCCCTGGGGGAAACTTTTAGGATGGAAAGACATAATCAGAGGGGCTCTCCAGAAGACAGAAGCAGAACAAATTCCAAAACAGAGCTCCATGGGCTGCATTGTTTGGGAAGTCTGCATGGAGCCTGTCAAATTATCTGTCTGTGGCAATTATTTTGATAAATTTGCAACACAGTTGCATCTTATCACTTACGTTATTTCATGATGAGTCACCAGGCATCCAGAGTCCCTCCTTGGGTTCCCTGGAGATGCAAATGAGGAAGAGGAAGAAGCACTTGGCACATTGGGGGCTGTTTGAAAAGCCCCTCAGATTGCCTGCCAGCGTCAAAAGCTTCTGTAACAAACCCTAGGACTTAATTTGTTTTGTCAGAATGAAGGTGGTCTTTGATGTCCAGCATCTTCCTAGCATCAATACCTCTTCACCAGCAGTGGATGGGGTGCCACCACAACCAATAGGAAGCCCCATCATGGAGCTTCATTGGAGGCCGCTGCACTCAGACGCCAATTTTCATTAGCAAATTAGAAAAGGACTCATACAGCCTTTTTTATTTCAATGGCAGGAGAAAATGTATACTCTAAAAGGCAAGTGGAGATATTCAGTGGGAAAATTGGTGAGTTTCCTGAATTGTAAAAGAAAGAAAATTAAAAGGGAGAAAAATGAAATGTGAAACCAAGACGTGAGACTTGGCCATGGGTCCCCCTGAAGCAGGAACAGGACTGATGGTCACAGAGCCCCCAACAGCAGCAGATCCATTGTACAGGGCTTATGGTGGGCCACGGGGCCCCATGAGCAGTCAGTTTATGTCCAGAGACAGCCACTCCCTGCTCGATCTGGCAAACCCCAAAGAATCCAGGACCCACCACCAGCTTCAATGCAGGCCCTGCCCATTCCATAACTGGGGCGAGTGGGTAGGGTGGGTACAGGGGCAACAGGAAGGGGGAGAACACAGTGGCATCACAAGTAAAGCCCAAACCTGGTCCCAATAGCACGTACGCCACTGAGGAGTCTGAACTAGAAAGGAGGACACTGCCTGCTCGCTAAGCCTGGCCACTATTTCAGCACTGTATGACTTCGGACACATGGGCCTCAGCTTCTTTATTTGTTAAATGGGGATAATAGCAGGGCCTCTCTGGAAAGTTGGGAAGAGGAACTCTAGAGTTACGTTTGTGACACTTAGACCAGAGCTTCTTCCACAGGGAGACTCTGTCAGAGTTGCTAATTAATTCACTGTAATTCATTATGATGAAGGCTCTAATAGAAGGAAGTATGGAGTGTCACTGATGGAGTGACCAGCTGTCAGTCTCACAAAATTGGTTGGCAGATCCCCCTAATTACGGAAGCATAGATAGAGGAGTAGGCATTTTGCCAGTGGGGGCATGTGATGTGGTGGTCTTTTCAAAAAAGGTGTTGTTGTTAGATACCATCAGGTTGGCTCTGACTCATAGTGACCCCATGTATAACAGAATGAGACACTGCCCAGTCTTGTGCCATCCTCACAATCCTTGCTATGCTTGAGTACACCATTGCAACCATTGTGTCAATCCATATTATTGAGAGACTTCCCCTTTTATACTGACACTCTACCAAGTGTGAAACGCTTCTCCAAAGAATGGTCCCTTCTGACAACATGACCAAAGTACAAGAGACAAAGTCTCACTTCTAAAGAACATTCTAGCTGTACATTCTCCAAGACAGATTAATTCATTCTTCTAGCAGTCCATGTTGTATTCAATATTCTTCACCAACACCACAATTCACATGCATCAATTCTTCTTTGGTCTTCTTTATTCATTGTCCACCTTTCACATGTACATGAGCCAGCCCCGGGACCAGTGGAGAGCAGGTGTTTGCTGTGCATGGAGCCACCCTCAGGCAACAGTAAGCCAGCCCTGGGACAGCGGAAGGTGGGTGTTTGTCCCTGGGGCAGGCTGGGTAAGTGAGCAGGGTAGGGGAGACCAGGAAATGAGCAGAGCAGTGTAGAGCA
>NW_006921625.1:4382306-4403002 GCF_000298275.1 Orycteropus afer afer
AAGCAAGATGTGTTAATTATCAATGGTGATTGGAATATGAAAGTTGGAGACAAAGAAGAGTCACCAGCAGTTGGAAAATATGGCCTTGGTGATAGAAATAACGCTGGAGATCACATGACAGAATTTTGAAAGACCAGTGACTTATTCATTGCAAATACTTTTTTCAACAACACAAATGGTGGCTATACACATGGACTTCACCAGATGGAGTACACAGGAATCAGACTGACTACATCTGTGGCAAGAGATGATGGAGAAGCTCAATATCTTTAGCCAAAACAAGGCCAGGAGCTGATTGTAGAACCAACCATCAATTGCTCATATGCAAGTTCAAGTTGAAGTTGAAGACAATTAAAGGAAGTCCATAAGAGCTAAAATATGACCTTGATCACATATCCCCTGAATTTAGAGATCATCTGAAGAATAGCTTTGATGCATTGAACACCAGTGACTGAAAACCAGAGGAATTGTGGGATGACATCGAGAACATCATCCATGAAGAAAGCAAGAGGTCATTAAAAAGACAAGAAAGGAATAAAAGACCAAAATGGATGTCAGAAGAGACACTGAAACTTGCCCTTGAAAGGAGAGTAGCTAGAGCAAATGGAAGAATTGAAGGATAAAAGAGCTGAACAGAAGATTTCAAAGAACAGCTCAAGAAGACAAAGTCAATTATTATGATGAAATGTGCAAAGACCTGGACTTGGAAAACCAGAAGGGAAAACATGTTCAGCATTTCTCAAGCTGAAAGAACTGAGGAAAAAAAATAAATAAATAAGCCTTGAATCGCAATATTGAAAGATTCCATGGACAATATTTTGAGTGATGCAGGAAACATCAAAAGAAGATGGGTGGAATTCACAGAGTCACTATACCAGAAAGAATTGATAGATGATCTTCCATTTCAGGAGGTGGCATATGATCAAGAACCAAGGTATTGAAGGAAGAAGTCAAAGCGGCACTGAAAGAATTGGCAAAAAAACAAGGCTCCAGGAATTGACGGAGTACCCACTGAGATGTTTCAACAAACAGATGCTGTACTGGAGGCACTAACTCATCTATGTCAAGAGATTTGGAAGATAGCTACCTGGCCAACTGACTGGAAGAGATCCGTATTTGTACCCATTCCAGAGAAAGGTGATCCCACAGAATGTGGAAATTATCAAACAATATCCTTAATATCACACACAAGTTTAATCTTGCTGAAAATAATTCAAAAATGGTTACAGCAGTATTTGGACAGTGAACTTCCAGAAATGCAAGCTGGATTCAGAAGGGGACATGGTGTGAGGGATATCATAGCTAATGCCAGATGGATTTTGTCTGAAAGCAAAGAATACCAGAAAGATGTTTACTTGTGTTTTACTGATGATGCAAAGGGATTCGATTATGTGGATCACAACAGATTGTGGATAACGTTGAGAAGAATGGGAATTCCATAACACTTAATTGTACTCATGCGGAACCTGTACATAGACCAAGAGGTCTATGTACAGAACAGAATAACAACAAGGGGATACTGCATGGTTTAAAATGAGGAAGGGAGTACATCAGGGTTGTATCTTTTCACCATACTTATTCAATCTCTATGCTGAGCAAATAATCCAAGATGCTGGACTATATGAAGAAGAGCGTGGCATCAGGATTTGGGGAAGGCTCACCTGAGATACACAGACGACACAAAATTGGTTACTGAGAGTGAGGATGACTTGGAGCACTTACTGATGAAAATTAGGCTGCAGTCTTCAGTATGGATTATACCTCAATATAAAGAAAATAAAAACCCTCACAACTGGACCAATAAGCAGCATCATGATAGATGGAGAAAGGATTGAAGTTGTCAAAGACTTCATATTGCTTGGTTCTACAATCAACACCAATGGAAGCAGCAGTCAAGACATCAAAAGGTGTATTGCATTAGGCAAATCTGTTGCAAAAGACCTCTTTCAAGTGCTGAAGAGCAAAGATGTCTCCTTGAGGACTAAGGTGCACCTGATCCAAGCCACGGTATTTTCAATCACCTCATATGCATGTGAGAACTGGACACTGAACAAGGAAGACCAAAGAAGACTTGATGCTTTTGAGATGTGGTGCTGGTGGAGAATGCTGAAAGTGCTGTGGACTGCTAAAAGAACTAACAGATCTGTCCTGGAGGAAGTGCAGCCAGAATGCTCCTTGGAAGCGAGAGTGGCCAGACTTCATTTCACTTACTTTGGTCATGTTTCAGAAAAGACCATTCTCTGGAGAAGGATGTCATGCTTGGTAAAGTGGAGGGTCAACGAAAAAGGAGAAGGCCCTCAACAAGATGGATTGACATAGTGGCTGTAGTGATGGGCTCAGGTATAGTAGGGATTGTGAGGTTGGCACAGGACCTGGCAGTGTTTCATTCTGATGTACATAGGGTTGCTGTGAGTCGGAGATGACTGGATGGCACCTAACAACAACAACATGAGGTGATTAAAAATACCATGGCTTGTGTCAGGCACACGTTAGTCTTCAAAGTGACATACTGCTCTTTAACACTTTAAAGAAGTCTTTTGCAACATATTTGCCCAGTGCAATAGGTTATTTGATTTCTTGACAGCTGTTTCCTTGTGCATTGATTGTGGATCTAAGTAAAATAAAATCCTTGCCAACTTCAATATTTTTGCAGTTTATCATGATCTTGCTTATTGATCTTCTGAGGATTTTCATTTTATTCTAAGGTGTAATCCATACTGAAGGCTGTAATTTTTTATCTTCATCAGGAAGTGCTTCAAGTCTTCTTCACCTTCAGCAAGCAATGTTGTCTTGGCTCTTCTTTGAGGAGGCAGCTCTTCTTCAATCGTATTTGGAGTGCCTTCCAAACTGAGGGCCTCAGCTTTTGGCACAGTATCAGACTTTTCCCTACTATTCATAAGGTTTTCAGTGGCCAGGTGTATTCAGAAGTGGATTGCCCCTTCCTTCTTTCTAAAACCAAACCAAACCCACTACCATCAAGTCAATTCTGACTAATAGCGACCCCCATTTGTTTCTGAGGCAGTAAATCTTTACGGAAGTAGATTGCCCAGTATTCCTTCCATGGAATGGCTGGTGGGTTTGAACCACCAACCCTCTGGTTAGCAGTAAAATGCCTTAGGCACTATGCCACCAGAGCTCCTAAACTTCTCTTAATCTAGAAGCTCTACTGAAACCTGTCCACCATTGGTGGCCCTCTTGGTGTTTGAAATACCAGTAACACAATTTCCAGCATCACAGCAACCTGCAAGCCACCACAGTATGACAAATTGGCAGAGGAGTTGTGGAGATGAAATAGAACTGGAGAAATAAAGAAAATGTTGACAATTGGACAAGAGGAAACAGTATGGGTATGGCGTCAGGACATGGGCATTCTTAAGGTGGTTCATCAGGCTACTTATTATTCCCCACGTGCATCTCTAAGAATTGACAGGTCTCTGTTTGTCAAGCACACATGTGGTACAGCAGTTAAGCACTTGGCTGCTTACCGAAAGGTTGACAGTTAGAGTCCACTCAAGTGGCCCTGTGGGAGAAAGACCTTGATCTGGTTCCATAAAGATTACAGCTTGGAAAACCCTGCCGGGAACCTCTACTCTGTCATACGAGTCTATACGTTGAAATCAACTCAATGGCATCTAACGAAATTTTTTTAAAGCACCTATCAAAAAAACCAAAGTCATTGTCATCGAGTCGGATCCGACTCATAGCGACTGCTCCTTGGCTTTCCAAGGCAGTATCACTACCGAAGTAGATTGCCTAACCTGCCTTCTGAGGAGTGGCTGGTGGGTTTGAACTGCCAGCCCTCTGTTAGCAGTCAAATGCCGTAGGCACCACACTACCAGAGCACCTATCAGAAGGGATGATAAAGAAAGGCTCTCACTTAAAATGTGCACCTTCACTCAATGTTGTCTTCATCTGAGATGATGAAGATTCTGTGTTGGTGACACTGCATTTGCCCTGACTCACGGTGACGCCACACGCAGCAGAGTGCATGCTGCCCCGTCCTGCTCCATCTCCACGACAGGCTGTCGAGAGACCTTTGGAACCCCTAAGATTTTCATGTCTGGCTTTCAGCAGTGGATTGTAGGCCTGTCTTCCTACACCGTGTTAGTCTGGAAGCTCTGCTGCAATCTGTTCAGCATCCTAGCCACACACAGCCTCCACTGGCAGATGGTGGTGCCTATGTGTGGGGTACATTGTCTGGGATCCAATCCAGGTCTCCTGCATGGAAGGTAAGAATCCTACCACTGCACCACTATGTCCCTTGCATGCCAAAACGTGGGAGAGGGTTATTTAAAATCAAGGAAATGCTGTGTGTAAATGCCTGTGCCTGTACTTGTGGAGGGCCATGTGAAGACCTGCCTAGAAGAGAGTGGTCGCGCCATGTCTGTGCCCTAGAGACAAGTGGTAGCCCCACCCCTGACTAAGGATGGACAAGTATTTATAAGCACCTACTACCTATTTAAGGAGCTCTGGTGGTGTAGTGCCTAAGGCATTTGGCTGCTAACCAGAAGGTCAATGGTTTGAACCCAGCAGCTACTCTGCAAAAGAAAGATTAGGCAGTCTGCTTCTGTAAAGAATTACAAACCAACGGGAGTCACTACAAGTTGGAATCAAATCAATGGCAATGGGCAAACCCCAATAAATCTCAGTCGAGTGGTCAGTGTGTCTGGGTTTCATCCCTGCTGTACTGCCAACATCCAGCCCAGAACTCAGGCAAGGCAGCACCCAATGCACAGCTGTGGACAAAGGAGTCAACGAGCGAGTGGATGAATGAGTTAATACAAGTTTATGATAAGGAAGTAAAGAACAGTAATGGGTGAATGGGGGAAAATAACACAAAAGGAAGTGACTCATCACAAGATCTTAAAGGATTTCTTATTCCATGAGACGGGCTGGCTTTGGCTTATTTCCTGAGCAGTTACACATTACCATCAAATTAAATGCTTTACTGTCTACTGTTTTTCTTTTGACTTGACATGAAATAAAAAAAAAGGCAAGAAAGGACAGTTTATGATTATTTATCAAAATGGTGCAGCCATGACGACGACAGTCGGAAGATCCGAGAGGCCCAAAACTTGGGAATGAATTCGTCAAGGATTCAGACCGGGAGAGAGGAGAAGCCTGTGCTGAGAGGGGGTTGGAAATGACCATGGAGCTAGCTATGAGGACACATCTGTGTGTTGTGTGAGTGTATGTGTGTGTGAGTGTGTAAGAGAGAGCAACAGAGAGAGACTATGTGTGTGAGGCAACCCAAGGGAAGCTCACTGACTGGCATCCCAGGTTCTAGCCCCTTCTGTGGTGTTTGTGGTGTTATATGACATCTAAGATCTCTGAAGCTGGCCATGAGGACACATCGGTGGACCTGTGTGTTAGTGTATGTGTGTGTGTGTGTGAAAGAGAAAGAGGGAGAGTGTGTGTGTGTGTGTGAAGTAACCCTTGGGAGGCTCACTGAATGGCCTCCCAGGTTCTAGACCCTTCTGTGGTGTGACCCTCTAAGATCTCTGAACTGACGCCAAGATATTTTCATGTGGTAGGAGGTAAAGACACTGGAAACACAGAATGGCCAACCTCCAGTCCCTCAGCTCCCTTCTACACCCCAGTGGGTACTCCAGGGAAAAGGTGGAGAACTTAAAGTTTGGAAAAATAAAGAATAAAGAAATACTTGTTGATGATGAAAGACTGAAACATTTAGATAAAAGTGAAAACACATGAGAAAGGCTGAGAGGAAGAGCCACAAGCAGGACAACGTGAACCTGCGCCCTGTGCCAACGCTTCGGGCAGGCTGAGGGGCCCAGCCTCTGGGGTTGCCCACCTGGACTCCTCCGGGGACCAGCAGGCAACTCACCTCTCTGTCAGGTCCCCTCAGACACACTCACCCTGGACTTGAACCCATCATAAGTCCCTACAGCTTAAACATGCCACCACTGACCCGCTCGGATGGACCTGCAAAGCAGTTCAGGATTTTTGTCCTCAGTTGTTTCATACACTTTTTTTTTTCCCCCACTCTTCCAAAATAAATTTGAATCATGTAATGTGTTGCCTTCCTGAGAATATCCAATGACACTAAAATTGGTCCTGAAAGCAAACCACATTCACCAGCATTGAGTCGACTCTGTAGGACAGAAGAAGTTGCCTCCTAGGGCTTCCTGGGCTGTCATCTTCGTGGGAGCACACTGGCCAATTCTTTTTTCCTATAGAGCCACTGATGCTTTCAAACCACTGACCTTGGCTGGCAGCCCAGCACTTAACCTCTGAGCCCCCAGGGCTCCTCCATTCCATTAAAGTGATGGGGTAACATGGCTGCGTGACCAACGCGGAGGAGAGATCAGGGAAGATGTCTTGTGGTTGCTGTTAGTTGGTATTGAGTCAATTCTGACTCATGGGACCCTATATGTGTGGAGTAGAACTGTCCTCCAAAGGGTTTTTGGTGATGTTTTGGAACAGATTGACAGGTCTCTGTCCCGAGGCATCTGTGGGTGGGTTCAACCCACCTACCTGTTGGCTAATCATTGAGTGTGTAACCGTCTATACCACCAGGGACTCCTCCATATCCTCATGTCCCTGGAAAAGGCCATCTCTCTGCTTCCTCTGTGTGCTGTGCACTGATGGTGAGGGCCACTCAGTGACTCTGGGACCTTTCCCCATAGGCCCCATTCCAAGGCTTCTTTGTGAAGTCTGGCCTGTGACTGAGAGGGCCTTCTCTCTGCGGACAGTCAGCCCCACACAACACCACAGAAATCAATTTTCAAAATGGAACTTGATCTAGGGGGTGATAGTGTTTATTTTCTAATTAGCATATGAGATAGGAGGTAGGGGTTTGCATTATATCAACTCTTTAATATTCTCTGAGAAAATGTAAAAAGATGTGAGGAAATGCTTACATCATGTGTAAAGATCTGGAGGTGCCCAGAATGAGGAGGTGCAGAGTCAGTGTGGATTCAGGGTGTGTGGAGAGGAGCTCCACCAGTTGGCAAGTCAGCATGGAAAACTCAATTGGAGAAAATACAATTCTCCACCTATCACTTATGCTTTGTGGTCATCTGATGTCCAGTGTGCAAGTCAAACATGTACCCAGTATGTCATGGCAGGTGCAGAAGGAACACTGGGTAGGAGGCAAAGATCTAGCTACTTTGTTTTGTTTTCCTTCCCATTTATTCCTTCCTTCCTATGCTCCTTCCTCCCTTCTTTCCTCCCTCCCTCCCTCCCTCCCTCCCTCCCTCCCTCCCTCCCTCCCTCCCTCCCTCCCTCCCTCCCTTCCTCCTTCCTCCTTCCCTTCCTCTCTCCCTCCCTGTCTGCCTCCCTGCCTGCCTTCCAATATTCATTCAACAAACACTTGTTCAACATCAGCTCCACCTTGTGTTCTTCTATGTGCCATTGGGTATGACAGTCATACCCCTGTCTTTGAAGAGCTCAGGATGGTTGCCATCATCCAAGGTCCACTGTGGATAGGTTTTGTCTGAGGGAACAAGCAAAGCTTCCCAGCTGGCTCAGAAGATGGGGTCAAGCTCCTCAGGCAGACAAAAAGAAAAGGTTTCCCAGAAGGCGGTGAGACAGAGGCAACCGGCTACAGAGCAGCCTGGTGTGTTTGGAGCGAAAGAGAGAGGAGGTTCAGCTGCACAGCGCCATCCAGACAAGCTGGACCACACCACGTCTGCGGCCTCTTCCAATCCCACATTCCAGGTAACAGAAACTTTTTGGAGGGGGGCTTCATTTTTTTCACTGAAGGCAGCAGGCAGCCAACCATTAACCAAAATGCACACTTGAAGGCCGTGCAACTTGAAGGTAGTGATCGTGTATCCTATTTGTCTAGTGGAATAACTAGCCCTGAGGTCTTGCGTCACGTCCCTGGTAGCTCTTACTCTAGAAAGATATGAGAGGAGCTGTGGCAGTAAAGGACGAGAGGCACAATGGAAAACTAACCCTGTGTTCAGTGGAGATGTTGACTTAATAGTGGTGTTCCCAGCAATTAAAGCCGTATATTTGGGTAGGGAATTTTAATTGAAGAAATATAAAATGTTCATTGGTATAATGTGCGTATTAATTTAATATAATGTGAATAAGAAGTCACTTGAGATGGGAGCTGGAAACAGCCCCCGTAGGGCTATTGCGTGACAGGCAGCAAAAGCAGAGCCTTGTTAAGCCATTGGAAGGACAACTCCTGCTGCCCACAGAACACGAGGGATAGCTGGGTGGGCCAGCCAGGATGTGCCCAGCCCTCCAATGGGCTTCCTGTCTCTCAAGAAGGACAGTGTCAAAAAGGAAAAACCAAGGCACAGCGAATAAACTTCCAGGTATTGAGCAAGGCAACTGCAGGCAACTCTTACCACACCCATCAGAGGGGAAAAGGCTTTGCAGGTTAGCTGGAGCCTCTGATTATGTTGGAATTATTTTACACCATAAAGGGACCATCTTTTCCAAAAACAAAATAGAGGCTTGTGGCCCAGCAAGCATGTGGGGCCTTAAGAGGCCACAGGGATAATATCTGGAATCAGGGTGTGTTGAGAGGCCTCGACTGTGCCTCCTCTCCCCCTGCCGGACGTGCGCGGGGGCTACCATTTTTTAGCGAGATTGAATCCAAAGTTAAACACACTCAGTAAAGACAGCACTAGCCACATCCTGTTCTAGAATCTTTGCAGGGTCCTCAGAGGCCTCGGTGGGTATGTCTGCCCTCAGCCCTGGACACATGGCTGTGGGCACTGAGCCCATTTCTCACCAAAAAGCCCCCTCAGAGAGAGCCCCCGCCTGGCTGCTTAACACGCTAGATAAATAGACATTAACTAACCAACCCTCCGTCAAAACAGGAAGAAATCTGAAGTGTTCTCCTGGGTTCATTTCCCACTACTTAACTCCATCAGCGTTGGCTCTTTCTAGAAAGATTGGTCTAATTCCCATTTTCACATTGAAAGTTGCATTGCCAAATAAAGAACAATTAGCTCAACTTCCAAACCTTCCTCTCCACGCATAAGTTCTGTACTTTTTCCACCACTGTGAATAAGATAATCAGCATTTTAACACCCCAGTGGCCTAGCACCTAAAGCATTTGACTGCTAAACAGAAGATTGGTGGTTCAAACCCAACAGCCACTCCGTGGAAGGAAGACTGAGCAATCTACTTCCTAAAGATTTACCCTCTTGGAAACCCAAAGGGGGTCACTATGAGTTGGAACCGACTAGATGGCAGTGAATTTGGTTGTTTTGAGTTTTGATGTGCTCTGAACATCTCACAAAGTCACACTTAGGGTGCGTCTTCTTGTGCGCTTTCCATCAGACTGTGTGTCAATCATGATTCATGAGGGCTGTTGCTAATGGAGCTCCCTGCGCTTCTGTCAGAAATTTCACCCACTTGTGGTTGAAATGGAATGTCAGGGGAGTGCGAAGGGCGGAGAGGTCAGCTGCTGACCGGGTCCACCCAGCGGCACCTTGGAAGGAAGGCCTGGACTCTGCTTCTGAGCCATCAGCCGTTGAAAACCCTGGGGCGCACAGTTCTCCGGCAACATAGGCCGCGGGCTGAACCTGGTGGTGCGCACACAAGGGGCGGTGCTTCTGCTGTCAGGGCTCCAGCCTGAAGCTGATCCCTCAAACTGTGCTGCTCAAGGCTGAGTTAGTGTCTCTCTAATTTACTTTGGGTTTCCCTTTGCTTTCATTTAGATGTATTTGCCGGAATATTAATCTTTCTTTCTTCACTAATTTTCTCCCACCACGAATGAAATATCTAAAATGCGGGCTAACTCCTGAGTGGTTGATGAAGGTCAGGGGATCCAATGGTCTACTCCTACGAAGGAGTCTGCTGCGAACGTGTCCACATCACCAGGCTGATCCCTGAGCAACTCAGCTGCAGGGTTCAGTCAGAGGAATGAGACATACTTACATTGCACATCCTCCTGTCCCTTAGCCCGCTGTTTTCATCATGAATAACTTCGTGTGAGTCACCTATTGCTGCTGTAACAGAAATACCACAGGTGTGTGGCTTTAACACAGAGAACCGTGGTCTCTCACAGTTCAGACAGAAGTCTGCATGCAGGGCGCTGGCTTGAGAAGGCTGTCTCTCTCTCTGTCGACTGGGGGAAGGTCCTTGTCCCTTTCCACCTTCTGTTCCTTGGTCCCTTGATCATCTTCATGTGACATACCACCTACCCTTGCCTGTCTGTGTTTACTTATTTCTGTAACTAGGCTGTGTCCTTTTATGTTTGTTTGTTTATATTGGTTTAGCTATGGGAAGAGCGGGGTTCAGGGAGCAGAAGACCTCGGAGGGGAACAGCTGCCCCCCGAATCAGTGCCCCCTGACTCGGCTCCCTGCTGGACCTGCTCCACCTGTCTCCCAGGAAGGGGAGAAGCATTTTGTCCGGGGGGGGAGGGAAATGCCCGTGCTGCTGTCCACCTGTCGAGTCAGGAGGGTACTGCGGTGACCACCCTTCAAGGCAAGGAGGAGAGGGGTTTTCTCCCAGGTGGCCAGGGTCCTGACTGCCCAGGGTCGGGGGTCCCCAGGAGCTCAGCTGTCACCCCGAGCAGGTCAAGGAGCAGGTTCCCCCAGCCATGTGTCTCCTGGGGAAGCTGGACCTCGGGAGAAGGACCTCTGCGAAGTGCTTCCTGAGTTGAGCTTCAGGGGGCTCCAGAGCAAGGAGCTGACACACTTTTGGGAAAAGGACACCCACAAAAGAAGGACGGCGTGACCCACAGAAAGAAAGGACCTCGTAAAGCAGAGCACTTAGTGCCCTCCTTTCATCTTTATGGTCTTATGTCTTTCATCCCTAATACAATATATTATCACGTATTTAGTTTAATATCTGTATCAGGTTCAAACTAATTTGTACTGATACAATTAAAAGACTGCCAGACATTATATTCTCGGTGGCTTGGAATCACGTTAACAGAAGCATGACAGCAGTTGGATGTGATATTCACATGATCCAGTGGGAAAATTGATTTTTGACTGTGTCAGGGGGACTGCTGGCCTCTTCTGGGTCCCGAGTCAGCAGTGCCACTGGGGGCTGCCCCCCTCCAAAGCAGCAGTGCCACCATGGGCTCCTCCAGAAAGATGCTTCCATATGAGCAGAAAGGTCTGCAGAGCCCCCGGCCCCCAATGACGGGGCACAACCACAGCCCAGGGCAAGGACGTGAGGGTGCCCTGCACGCCTGACACTGCCCCTCCTGCCATCGACATATTCGTGAACAGAAAAATGTCACTGAAATTAATTGAATATGAAAACGTTGTGTGATTAGTCTAGATTTGAAGTCCAGGTGAAACCAGAAACAAAAATGAAGCCAGCCTTCAGCTGTGGCGTCCATGCTGACGCATGGCACCCGCCGTGGGGCACAGCACTGGGCTCCACTGGGCTTTCAGGGGAGGATTCTTCTGAAGGGGAGTACCAGGCCTTTCTTGGAAAGCACTTCACGGTGCATTTGAATGGCTGCTCTTTTCATCTGTTGTTGTTGTTGTTATGTGCTGTCAAGTCGGACCTGACTCATGGATTTCTGAGGCAGTTTCACTACAGAAGTAGATTACCCAACCTTCCTTCCGAGGAGTGGCTGGTGGGTTTGAACTGCCAGCCTTCAAGTTAGCAGTCAAGTGCCTTACACCACTACGCTAGAGTGCTTAGCTGCTTGCATTACCCGGGGAATCCCTTGGGTAAAGCCAGAGAATCATTTCTATTTTTTACATCTGAAACGTTAAGCCTTTGTAAAATGACCAATTCAAACTCAAAGGCGTTGCACGTGCGTCGACTATCATCTCATAGCATAAACACGAGCCCTCTCGCCACAAAGCGCTCCAATGACTCATTTTTTTTCCACAAAATATCTGAGCGAGATTTTTTCAATTAATTTTTTCCTGTTGTGTTTGCTTCCACCTGACACCACAGATGTGCTGTTGTCTTTTTCACAGCTGGAGACCAGCTAAAATGGCCTCTGGGATAATGCGGATGTGTCAAGCAACAAAGAGTGTGGCATTTAAAGCAAGAACACACCCGTGTTCTCCGTGACACTTTGCCCTTTTCTCATACTCTTTTCCAGCTCACTCAGATGAGTGGCTGCTGCTTCCTGACCCACCAATTAGTTCTTGAATGTGCAGGTTGGAAAACCACCCTGTGTCACATCCATGGCTAATACCTTTACTTATGGGACCTTGACCCAGCCAGCCAGCTTTCCCACAGCATGCCAGCTGATTTATGACTGTTCACCGGCCTAATTGCTGTCTGAGCGCTGGCCCTCACCAGGGCGGTCTCTGTCGGCTTTGGTGCTCCTTCAAACCCTGAGCCTTTGCTCCCTGGAGACTAGCTCTTCGTGTGCACACGTGTGCAGGCCTGCTGAGCACTTCCAGAGGGGAGCCATACTGATGCGCATGGCTAGGCATCATCTGTGTCCATCACAGGGGTGTCACGAGTACCATTCTGTCTACACCCTCGGCTGTGTCCACACAATATGGGAATAAGCAGTAAGGGAAATGAGGGCCCTGGAATGGATTGTTTTGCATCATAAAGGCGCTGGAAGCCAGGTGCTTGAATTTAACTTATTTGAAAATTGGATTTGCTCTCATTGATTCACTTGTGTAAATCATTGCTAATGATGACTCCTGCCTGTTTGTCAATGTTGGCATCGACTGCTTGCATCTGAAACGACCTTGTTTTCTGCAGCTTTGTAGTCAAGCGTTTGTGGGGTGCTCTGTATTGGCCTTTAACTTTGTGGGTGGTAGGATGAAAATACGTGAGGTCTATCATGTGTGCTTTGGGTTTAATTGAGATCTCAGCGTTTTTTAGATATTTTCCATGCTTTATCCTTGCCATCTAATGGGGGAGAGGTGATACCTTTCAGACATTAATCCAAGGTTCCCTGGCCATATTTCAATGACTCATTTATTCCTTTAAAATCATTTATTGAACATCCACTCTGAGTAAAACCCTTAGTACGCTTTCATTCATTCATTCATTCATTCAGCATAGTCATCAGGGGTCTGTCTAGAGGGCTTCATGGATCCCTTGAGAGAAATGAAAATCATGCCTTCAGCCTTGGGGGAGTGTTACTGACTACAGGATGACAGAAAACACAGCAGATGCGTGAGTCTGAGAAGCCTGTAGGATGCGCCCAGCAAGGAAACGGCCCCACCCCCACCCCACCCCATCCCCATCCCCGCCTGAGAATGGGGAGGATTCCAGGGTTTACCTCTTCAAATGGTACATACCTCTGGCCCTAGTGTGTGACTTGCTAATAGTGGAAACCATGGGTGTGAAACCCACCGATGTCCAAGATCTTCAGTGGGAACACTGTGCTCAGTGGCCAGTGTGTTTCAAGGCTTGGGGGCAGTCATTTCTCTCCTCAGCGGTATTCATGGAGGTCTCCACTTGCCAGGCACTGCTTCAGACACTGTGGATGCTGAGTGGACCAGATAGGGGGTCTCAGCTCTTGTTCAATCTGGATTGGAGAAGCAGAAAAATTATACAACCATGCAAAATCCTGTGAAGGACAATGATACCATGAGATGGTCAACATTCTCTTTAATTGCATCTAATCTTCTGTTTCCAGTACTCTAATTGCCCTATCTCCTTACCTTCTCACTTTGCATTGGAGTAATTGTTGACCTTTTGGTCTCATATGGATGGCTTTTTAATCAAACACCATTCATATGACTTTATATCGTGTGCCAATCTGTTATTTCACAAAAAGGGACAGTTTTGTCACAAGGTTTGAAGAGTAGCTCAGGGCAGTACTCTCATGGAACCCTCTAGTCTCATCTGGTTCAGTAAGTCTGGACTTTTTAAGAATTTGAGTTCTGTTAAGTGTTTTTGTTCTGGTTACCTAGTACTGTTCTGACAAGAATATACCACAAATGTGATGGCTTGAAAAAGTAGGAGTTTATTCTCTTATAGTTTGGAGACTTTAAATCTGAATTCAAAGTGCCAGGCTCTAGGGCCTGGGTGAAAGCCCCTCAACCTTGGGGTCCAGCTCTGCCTCCTGCTTCCGGCCCACTGAAGCTGGAGACTTTTCTTCACTCAGCTGCTGGCTGCTGAGGCTGACAAGCCCAAGGTTGACAAGTGAAAAGGCACAGTCCTGATGTTACCAAACCACATGGCAGGCCATTAATTCAAGTCCATTGAAAGTCCCAAGGTTGGCAGAGCATGGCAGGCTACTGAACAATGACACAGCTACATGCAGGGTCCAAGCATGCCATAAGCTAGAGACCATTCCCAAAGCCTTCTCTTTGTACACAGGAAGCAGACCACAGCCCTAAGGCAGCTACGCAGCTGCTCACAGTAGATTCCACCATGGAGATGACTAGCAGTCTCATCATGGGCATACTACATCTAGCTGCCCAGCCACTCAACCAGGTCCAGCCAAGTTGACACACAAACTTAACTGCCACAGTTTCCTCCCACTCTGTCAGGCTCCATCTATTGTGTTCCTGATCAAAACAGTCAGTAATGATGGTTGGGAGCCATCTAGTTCTGGTCTCAGGGTAGGTGAGGCTATGGTTGGTGGAGGCTTTGAGCCCTGTAGACTAGTTTCTTCTTTGAGACTTTGGTTTCCTTCTTTCTCTTTTGTGCCTGATGAGTAGAGACCAATGATTGTACCTCAGATGGCTGCCCCAGGCTTTTAAGGGGGTTGGGGCTACTCATATTGAGGGAAGGGTATAGGAATGGGCCCAGCTTTTAAGGTAAAGTCAAATGAAGACAAAGAACTGACTCTGCAAATACCTAAGCAAGAGAACTGGGTGAACAGAGAATAAACAATGAAGGATCCCGCAGGGCAGAGGAGAAACAGTGGGGGGTGGGGCTGGAACTTGATGGGTGGTGGGAGCTCACTAAATGATTAGATCATAGTGATAAGCATCAACCAGAGAGTGGATCCAGGTAAGAGTTTACACATATTCTTGTCATTATAGAAAAGTAGGTGTGGGCTTTGAAGAGGGAGGAAGTCATAATTCATTTAAGTTTTTAAAAATTCACTCTAGAACTGAGAATGGAAGCAAGGAGACTCTCTAAGAGACTCAATAAAGTTCTCTCCTGACATTTCCTACACTCAGCTCTCAGTAATGATGCCTCTGTTTACAGTGTATCCCCACTGACCCTCCACTCAGAGTCCATGGTCAGCCAGGGGTGATGCATCAGCAGCAATGGAGAGGTAAGGGAGGTTCTTTGGGCATTGACGCAGAACAGGCCAGCCCAGTTTCTGTGTGTGAATGCCATTGTTTCCCACCAGCAGAGTGGGCAGTGCCCACATCAACCAATCTCGCTATGACAAGGAGGCACTGTCAGCAAAGGACTTCCCATTCATGCAGGATGCCACTGTGACTCAAATTAATACAAAATAATATTATAGTGACTTTCCCTTCCACCAGAATCCAAGCAAACCCAAAGTTCATAGGACAAGAACTTTTGTACCAAGAGAATTGTACAGTGAAAAATGAAGTGGTCATGACCCTAAACAGTTTTTTAAATAATTTAATGTACTTTCAGAACCTTTAGAAACAGAGAGCAGGTGCTCTGTGAGTGCTATCATGAACATCGACTCTTTGCTTGCTCAATGTTGGGTTTCTTCTCCCTCACTCTGGGGATTGTTCCCATTTCAAGGGTATATCTCTTGGGATCACCAATCCTAGGATCTTGCCCTCTGAGCAAAGTCATTGGACTAAACAGTGGGCATGGCAGAGCCAATCAAAGTCTGAACTGTGGACATGTGACCCAGACAGAGCCCAGGTATGTCACAGGGGAACTGTTGTCTGTGGGATTTTCAATGGCTGGCTTTTTGGAAGCACATTGCTGGACCTTTCCCTTGAGGTGGACTTGAACCTCCAATTTTACAGTAAGCAGTGAAACCCATTAACCATTTTCCACACCAAAGGACTCCTTACTGGTGGAGGCTGATGGATATGCCTTATTCAAGTGTGTTTTGGGCTACCTTTCCTGCTGTGTGGAGTCTGTCTGTCTGCCTGTCTGCAGAATGAAAACAGATGGAGACCCAAAGGAGGTGAAGACAGATGTAAGGAGGAGGAGACAGTAGCATCATTAGGGTTGGTGTGTGTCACTGAGTGTGATAAGTCATGGTGTCACCCGCTCATGAATCTCCTCCCATACCAGGCCATACAGAATCCTTAGTAATCTTTGTAATCAATTTTAGTCATAGACTAATATGTGACAAATATGGTTGTAAATTGCTTAAATGTAACATTTCTTAGATTATATGAATACTAACAACAAAACTGTTTTGTGAAATCCTTCTTCACTGAATTACAACATTATAATGGAGCCAAAGACTTTTTGGATTTTCTCCTTTTCCTTTAAGTACTGCTTCATTCTCAGAAAAATTTATTGATATAGGTTCACAAATGCTTCTTAACACAATATTGTAGCTAAAAAATCAGAAAATTTGAGAAAATAAAATAAAATACTGGAAGCAAGGAAAGTAACAGTGGGGAATTGTAGTATGTGCAGACAAAACCACGGGATTGGAAGCGTCATTGTAATTAGGTAATAATGACAGCTCGACCTGAATGCACTAACCAAAAACCAAACCCACTGCCATTGAGTCAGTTCAGACTCATAGAGATCTCTATTGTGTCTCCAAGGCAGCAAATCTTTATGGAAGTAGATTGCCTCATCAGCCTTCTGTAGAACAGCTGAAGGATTTCAACCACCAGCCTTCTGGTAAGGAGTCAAATGCCTTAGGCACTGTGCCACCAGAGTCCCTAGACCCAAGTGCACTAGAGGTTTCAAAAATTAATCAGCATAGAGCCTTGTAGGTATAATGATACATGTAAGCTAGGCTTACGAAAAATGCTTTTATTGCTATAACTAACCACAGGGATATCTTATTAAAAATATTTTTTGCTGAAACACTGTGCAAATTTTTTTAACAGTCATTTTGGTGTCACCCCCTCTGGCAGTGTCACCTGATGTGGTCCACACTCCCCATATCTCCCTAGTGACACGCCTGGGAGGAGAGGGTGAGAGACAGGGAGTCCTCGTGGCCCTGAGTCCCTGGTTTCCATGTTCTTCATGTGTGAGCTGATCCCAACCCTTCCTTGCCTGTGTGCTCATGTTATGCATAAGTTCTTGGGCTTGGGTGCCTGTCACTTGCAATTGGAAGGGCCCTGGCTCAGTAAGGTGTTCAGGGCTGTGACCTTTTGAAAGTGGGTCACTGTACATTTTGTCCAAGGAGGCTCTGCATGGGTTCAAATCACCAACCTTTTGGTTAGAAGCCTCACTCTTAACCTTCTGTGCCACCCAGGGAGGCCTATTTACAAGTATAAGGGTTGGAATTTCAATTCTAATCCATCATTTAAAGGCACACAATTCAATCCCTAACTGCCACTCAGACGCAAAAGTGGCACTGCCTTCAGCTGAGTGAATGTCCAAAGGATAAATGACTCTTGCCAAAGTGATGAACAAAACAGTGTAGTCTCTTAACTAAAAAGTAGCTGCGTTTTCAGAAAATTCATCTTAAGTCAAACTTGTGCTCTTTGTTTATACGTAAAATGGAGATAGACCTTGAGCTTAGGTAACTGGAGAGGGGGTTCCACTATACTCTGCAAGACAAGGACATTTATTCAAGATATAGGCCAGTGTTTTGCTTTAAGGGACTGACTCACTTATCACAAGACACTGAACATTCCTAACCCCTGCCCACTAACTACCAAGTAGCCTCTCCATCACTGTGTACAGCAAAGAGCTGGACACTAGGTGATCACTGGACTGGGTGATCACTGGACTGTGATCCAGTGATTAACTTGGCTTGAGAAGGTGTTCTCCAATTCACACTCCCCTGAATTAAATGGCATGCCCTGTGTTTTAATTCTATTACATCTCATGCTTCCTCCATCTATGATAATGGAAAAGTCCCACATCAAGCCTGTGAAGATAGGAATTCCTGGCAGAATTAATCTTTCTTCCTCGTTTCACGAATGTCTTACATAAGGTCACTATGAGTCAGAATCAACTCGACAGCAGGAGGTTGGGTCGGGTTGGGCTTACATTATACCCAGTCAAGATACCAGGTCTTTCTGGGAGTTAGCGTCTGGTTTATGCCAGTGTGGCAACACTCTACAGGGATATCTCTGAGAGATGCTGCCCTGTCATCTGCCCATAGTCATGACCCAAATGGCACAGAGTGGTAGCTGTGGGGCAACATTCAGTATCCCTAGGGATGTGTCTCCACATAGAATTCAGAGTTCAGGATTTAGAGGACATCTTTTGCTCGGGACTTCTTGTTTCATTTGTGTTGTTTAATTAGAGATAGCCTAATATTATTAAGGGCTTCTTCTTTTGGGATCAGATGCTGTTTCATTAAGTTCAACCTCATACACACCTATATTCTACAAATATCATTTCCCTTTTTGGGATACCTCAACAAGATGAAGACTGTTTTCAGCTCTCCTGGTTGACTCATTAATGTTATGCAAACAAGTAATTTGAAATCTTTGATCTATTTATTTCCAGTAAACTTTAAAAATACGTCTTTTCATCAAAAGCATGAAGCTATTCTTCACATTTTAATATTAATCATAATTAATGATATGTATATCATCATATGCATTATTATGTGTGTATATTTGTTAAGTGAATAACATCATGATCAACAGAGAGAAGAATGAAGTTGCAAAGAGTTTCATTTTCCTTGGATCCACAATCAATGCCCATGGAAGCAGCAGTCAAGGAATCAAATTACCTGTTGCATTGGGAAAATTTGCTACTCTTTATTGCATTAAGGAACTAAGATGTCACTTTGAAGACTAAGGTGTGCCTGACCTAAGCCATGGTACTTTCAATAGCCTCATATGCATGTAAAAGCTGGACAACGAATAAGGAGGAACCAAAAAAGAATTGATGAATTTGAATTATGGTATTGGTGAAGAATATTGAATACACCACGAACTGCCAGATGAACAGACAACTCTGTCTTGGATGAAGCGTAGTTGGAATGCACCTTAGAAACAAAGATGGTGACACTTTGCCTCTTTTACTTTGATCGTGTTGTCAGGAGGACCCAGTCCCTGGAGAAGGATGTCATGCTTGGTAAGATAAAAGGTCAGCAAAAAAGAGGAAGTCCCTCAATGAGATGGGTGGACGCAGTGGCTGCAACGATGGGCTCAAGCACATCAACTGTGTTGGACTGGGTTCTCTAGAGAAGCAAAACCAGTAAAGCTTATATAGACAGAGAGAGAGAAAGAAAAATTTATCTTAGGAAAATGGCTCACACACTTATAGAAGCTGGCAAGTCCCAAGTTCTTGGATCCAATGTCAAGCTGGAGGCTTTTCCCGACTCACACAGCTGCAGGGGCTGATGAGCTCAAGGTAGGCAGGCAGTATACTGGCTGTTGACTCCAACAAATGACGAATCCAAGATCTCCAGGCCAAAAGGTGGATTGTTCACTCACAGACTGTTGTAGGCAGCACAACAGAATCCAGATCCACAGAAGAGTGTCTCTTTTCCCAGGATGTCCATATATATACTGGAAGCAGGACACACCCCTAGGGAAACTCCCTTTCAATGGATTGGCTGCTCAAAACATATACATCTGATCCCATCATGGGAACAACCCACATCACAATTGCTTAAACCACACAGAATTGTGGTCCGACCAAGGTGACACACAGCTCCAACTATTACAGCAACAATTGTGAGGATGGCAGTATTTCATTCTGTTGTACGTGGGGTCACCATAAGTCAGAATTGATTTGACAGCACCTAACAACAATGTGTATGTGTTATATGTATTTAGGAGCCCTGCTGGGGCACTAGTTAAGTGCTTGGCTGCTAACCAAAAAGTCAACGGTTGGAATCCACCAGCCGCTCCATGGGAGAAAGATGAAACAGTCTGCTTCTGTAAGGATTTATAGCCTTGGGGGCCTACGGAACAGTTATACTCTGTCCTACAGGGTCAGAATCTACTTAACGGCAGTGGGTGAGTAGGTGGCTAGTAGTAACTGATAAGCACATTTTACTAAAGCCTGGATTTTCTGTGTTCAGAGGTTTCCAGTCATGGAGCTGACCCACCTTTCTATCTTCAGCCCTTCTGGGACAGGGATATTTACCACCTGGGCTGCTCCCCTTCATCCCTAAGAAACTCTTCAAACACAACCCTTGACTGCTATGAAGTAAGTTGATTCATGTGACATGTACTATTCACCAGGAAAGGTGTGAGAGACAGAAACAGGTTAGCACAAGGCCACACAATCCATGGGCCCTGCTCACTGCATTTTCTCCTGACACACTCCCCATCAGGTTCCTTAGACAGTCTGTGCCTTCACAAAGCCACCCTGACTGTTCATTCTTCCAGATATTTTGTGACCTCATCTCAGATCAATTCCTAGACCCCTGAAGTCAGACAATTGTCTGTTTGCTGCTGGTTTTTCTCCTCATCTCTTTCTTAGAGACTGGAATTCATTGCCGTTAGTCTCCCCATGTCTCATGTCCGAAAGGACCCTTTAACAAACCTATTACAGGTAATCCCCAACTTACAACAGGGTTTCATTTCATCCACTACTCTGTCCTAAATCCGTTCTGACATATCCTAAGTCGGTTCTGACATAAGTCAAACCCTTCATTTATTTTTGTTTTCATTATTATTGCCTTTTATTGTCAGTATCTTTGTATATCTCATCTTTGTCTTTGGGGGTTGGAAACATTACATCTGAGAATAAAACATCAGCAAATTACATACTTCGATACAGTAGGGAGTACACATTACTAATGATTTGTTGTTGTTGT
>NW_006921625.1:4403962-4405188 GCF_000298275.1 Orycteropus afer afer
GGCTGGCAATCCAGCAAGTTCCCAGGTTCTGAAGGAATCCACCACGCAGCACAGCTCTGAGCTGTCTCTCGTCCTACAAGGCTCTTTCTCCTCTCATGAACTATTGGAGTCCAGACAGGAAACCAAGGCCAGGGGAGAGCGCATGAACACAGACAATGTCATAGTGGAGCCACTGGCCAGGCTGGAACTGCACTCCGCCTTGTTCCGCTCTCGGTGGGACTGTTTCATCAGCCAGGAATCCTGCCCTCTGAGAGCCGCCAGAGAACGTCTCCTTTTGTTTCCACCATTGTGGTCCAAGTCCTAGTCTGGAGGCCCAGGCACAGTCTGCTCCTGGGTGTGTAGACTTGGCTTTGGACAACCCTGCACATCTTTCTCTCCCTATAACACTGGCCTAGCACCCTGCCTGGGACAGAACTCTTGGGTTTCTACTTTCTACACAAATACATGAATTTTAAATGATTGTTTGAACTTACAAGCTTCATGGCCTAAGGGGATCTTTGCAAAACAGAAGTGGAATTTGAATAAACAAACAACCACTGCCCAGCTCATGAGGACCCTTTCAGCAACTGCCGGACATCCATTCTGGCCACAAGCCATGAGTCATGGGCTCCCTGGGGCTTGACTTGATCACTTGCACTTGAGCAAAACATCCCCTTCCAGAGGCCAACAAAGGTATGACTTGTTTCCATTGGAGATGCTGGAACTTGAAAGCATCGTAGGGAAAGGTCTAAACCACACACACTTAGAGAAGAATCTCCCACGTACACGGGGTCCTTCCCATCATTCCCCGCATGGTCCTTCATAAAAGGACCATCGGGATCCTCAGCCCCAAATGACCTCCTCTCCCTCTGGGGCTCATCTCCATAGTGAACTTGGTACTGTAACCAATTCCCAGTTTAACCATCCCACTGACTCCGCCAGTCCCTGCCACTGTCCCGGTGACTGCGAGTTCTCGTGCCACCTGTGTGTCAGAGTGGAACTCTGCTCCACGGGGTTTTCAATGGTTAATTTTTCAGAATAGCCAGGCCTTTCTTCCAAAGGTAGATTGAACCGGGCAGACTCCTTTCATTTAGCAGCCCAGGGCATTAATTGTAACACTTGAGGACTCCACCAGGACCTTGCAAACTGTCATCCTGGTCCTACCAGCTGCATTCAGAATAAACAAGATCAGAGATAAATGACAATTTCCCAACTTTCCCATATGAAACTGAGCTTAGGTTGTTGTT
>NW_006921625.1:4407298-4408621 GCF_000298275.1 Orycteropus afer afer
GTGTGGGGACATGATGACTTCAAACAGGGAGCTCACCTATGTGAACAATAGCTGCATTTGCTTTGAGTTATCCTCTGAGCTCCATTTCTCTGGTCCCTTCACATTGGAGGGATCCTTTTTTAAAACATTTTCCCTAAGCCCAGTCAAACATGTTTTTGGAAACAATGCTGACTTCTCCCTGAGAATGTTCCCAAACAGGGGAACATAACAGGTCTTAGTTTTGCAAAACCACGGGGCCAGCAGGAGCTTTGCCGGGAGGCTCCCACAGTGCGGCTCCCAGCCCCCACCGCCACCAGATCCACTACCTGTCTCCTGCTCCTTTCAAGGTGTTCACTTGCTTGGTGATTATTGCTGTAATTACACAAATGATCTCTCACTGACACTTCTAGTCAAAGGTGTCATCCAAAATTAAAAATTCATGGAAAACCCAGAGATGCACTTTTAAGCAGACAGTCAAGACCCTATCTGATTTTACAATGCTTGACTTAACCCCTTTGGTGCCTTGCAGCTGGCATCAGTGAACAGTGGGACTAGGCATGGAAGACAAGAGATTTCACTGACCCCAGCAACTTGGAGATGCCACCCCCCCCAAAAAAAAAAAAAAACACCCACTGCTATCGAGTCGATTCTAACCCATAATGATCCTATAGGACAGAGCAGAACCACCCCACTGGGTTTTCAAGGCTGTCAGTCTTTACAGAAGCGGACTGCCTCACCTTTCTCCTGCTGATTGACTGTTGAGTTTGAATTGCCGACCTGACCTTTTGGTTAGCAGGTATGTTAACCACTGTGTCACTTGAGCTCCTTGGAGAAACCCCACCATCCTCTAAGGTGATCAAGACTCAAAAGAGGAAGGTGGGACAGCTCAAGTTCAATTGTCCAGGGCAATCTCTGTTTCTTGTGGGTCTGCCTATATGGGTACACACCAATGGATTCAAGCCTGGAGAAATTGTAGTTTCAGTTACACGGCAGAAGGCAGCTTCAAGGCAGAAACATGTCTGGGATATCTTTTATTTTTTATAAATTGTTATTGTGAATTGGGTAAAAGTTTACAGAGCAAGTTCATTTTCCATATAGCCGTTCATATACATTTTGTCTCATGACATTGACTGCAACTTCTCACAATGCAACAGCTCTCTTCACTTCCTCCCCATAGGTACCCTTTCCCTGTGTCCTTCCCTCCCGTGTACTCCTGCCTCCCCCCTCAGCTGTCTGCCTGTGCATACACTGCCCTTTTGTTCTCCCATGTTTGATCTCTCTAAGGAGTGCATCATCTACCTGATGTAAATGTTCACCTCACGTGTCTGTCTATTATTTGGCTGG
>NW_006921625.1:4409266-4409778 GCF_000298275.1 Orycteropus afer afer
GGCACCATCTAGTTCTTCTGGTCTCATGGGCATATAGGTTGAGGATCATAGGGTCTAACAGTTCCTTGGACTAATTGTTTCCATAAATCTTTGCTTTTCTTCATCTTTCTTTGCTCTGGATGAGGAGAGACCCATCATTGCATCTAGATGGCCACATGCAAGCTTTGAAGAACCCAGTTACTACTCACCAAAGCAGGTTGTGGAACAATGTTTTTGTGTTTTTGTGTAGTATGTTATACCAATTGAGCTTGATGTCCCCTGTGACCATGGTCCCAAGCCCACCGGTCCAACTGCTCACTCCCACAGGCTGGCTGGCTGTGGCCAAGATGTCACCACAACCTTTTCCTTGTCAATTCTACTATATACCTGGATATTCTTACAGAACATACCAATACACTTGTAGAAACATTATCTGCCAACCATGTCTGGGGTATCTTAAATATTGGGAAGGGTGGAGCCAATGTGAGATCAAGGTGCTCAATTCCTTAACAGCAATGTTTTCTGTTTACCTG
>NW_006921625.1:4410943-4431282 GCF_000298275.1 Orycteropus afer afer
TAACAACAACAACATAAGGATATTGAGCATCTCTTAATACTTAGTCACCATTTGTATATATTCTTTGGAGATGTGTCTGCTTAAATCATTTTTTCATTTTTTGAGTTGCTCATTTTCTTTATTGTTGAATTTTGAGAGCTCTTTATATATTCTGCATTTTGTTGTGGTAGTGGTGGTATGCCATTGGATTGACTCCAATTCAAGATGGGGCAATCTACTTCTGTAGTGACACCACCTCAGAAACCCAAGGAGGGGTTGCTATGAGTCAGGTCTGACTCAACAGCACATAACAACAACAACTGTTTGTCTGAGTGGACCTGTCTCATAGGGTTGCCTAGGCTGTAATCTTTATGGAAATATATGCCAGGTCTTTTTACCTGTAGAGCAGCTCATGAGTTCAACCCACAGACCATTTGACTAGTAGTGAACACTTAACCACTGTGCCAACAGGGCTCTTTATGTATTATGTACACAACTCCCTTTTCAGGTATAATTTTGCAAATATTTTCTCCCATTCTATAGCTTTTCTTTTAGTTCTCCTTTTTGGAGACATATCTGAAAACTCTGCTTCACACAAGGTCACAAATATTTTCACCAATGTCTCTTCTAGACATCTTACTGTTTTATGCTTTATATTTGTATCTATGAACTCTTTTGAGTTAACTTTTATATAAAGTATATGAAGAGGTATAGACTGAAATTAGTGGTTTTTGCACATGAAACCGTTTTGATGATTATCCTTTCTCCAATGGACTCCCTTTGTGTCTGGTCAAAAGTTGATGGACTGTACTCTGTGGGTCTCCTCCTGGACTCTATTTTGTTCCACCGATCCAAGTGTCTATCATTCACAAACACCACACTATTTTGATTGCTGTACCTTTAGTAAAGTGTTTACAGTGGTTACAGGGAGATCTTTGTAATCTTCTTCTTTTTCAAAATTGTTTTGGCTACTCTAGTTCCTTTGGCTTCCCACATGCATCAATGGCTGCTGTACAGACATATGATTGAGTTTTGCGTGCTTATCTTGTATCCTAAGAAGTCCTGGTGGAACAGTTGTTAAGCACTCAGCTGTTAACCTAAAGGTCAGTGGTTCAAACCCAGCAGTCACTCCATGGGAGAAAGATGTGGCAGTCTGCTTCCATAAAGATTTATAGTCTTGGAAACTCTATGGGGCAGTTCTACTCTGTCCTTTAGGCTTGCTGAGTCAGAATCAACTCCACAGCAATGGGTTTTTCTTATATATCCTGTGGCCTTGTTTAATTGTGTGTGTGTGTGTGTATATATATATATATATATATATACCTAAGAAACAAATCCACTGCCATTGAGTCTATTTCTACTCACAGAAACCCCCACCTTCCTTCTGCAAAGCAGCTCGTGGGTTTTAACTCCAACTTTCTGGTTAGCAGTCAAATGTTTTAGGCCCTGTGCCACCAGAGCTCTCTCTCTCTCTCTCTCTTTTTCTGTGTGTGTGTGTGTGTGTCTATCTCTCTCTGTCTCTCTCTATATATATATACATATGTATACATATACACTCATTCTGTTGGATTTTTTACATAGACAATCATGTTGTTTGGCTATAGGGAGAGTTTTATTTCTCTTTGTTTTCCAATCTATATTTTTTTTATTATTTTTTCTTGTCTTATTACAAAGATTGATGTTTCATTTTATTTATTGCTCCTTTCTTTTTTTATAACTGAGACAATTGTATGTATAATGTTAAAGGACTACCTGAGATCACATGATTAGAAGGTTGTCATAAGGGAGGCTGGAATCCAAGCCCTTGGTTTTAATTCCAATATGCTTTTGACCCCGCCCCACCCACTTCATCCCAGGAAACTGCAGACACACAAAGGGAGAGGAGGTTGTCTGGATCCTTAAGCAGCTCATCTACTGACTTTATGATAACCTGCATCAAACTTGATCACTAGTGGTACAGCCACACCCTCCCAGTGGGCTTTAGAGGCCACCAGCATTTAGGCTGAGGTGGGGCCTTGGCCCTAACAATGTGAAAACACTTAGCAGTCATCATGAGGTCAGCAGGCTGGAAGGACTCATCCTGGGTGCTTTCATGTTGAAGGCACTAATGAAGAAGTTAGGGCAAGGAATGATGTCCATGTCTCCCTCCATTAGCAGCATCACTCTGCTGGAGAGTTAGAAGTGTCCGCTGTAATTAAGGTTGCCTGCATATGGCCACTGTGGGATCTGGAAATATAAACTCTGCTGAGTGGAGAAAATGACAGCATGCTGGCCTCACTGGCCAATATCTTCAGACCAGCAAAGTCTCGTTCCAGCAAAGGCTGACGGGGATGAGAGGCACACCCAACTGGATGGTCCATGTCTTCACTAACAGGCCTGGCAGCCTGCTGGTTCCCACCTGCAGAAAAGTCTTTTTTTCCTGGAAAGGGCCGTCCTGGCAAGAAGGCTATCTTTTGACGCAGGAAGACTCAAAATAGGGGTGGCGGAAACTTGCCTCCAGGGAGGTGAAGACCTCCCATTGCCTGTGTAGCAGCCCTGAAATCCCTTTTAGCAAAAACATAGTAAAATGTGAAGACTTTGTTTTGAAACTGTTTTGAAGATTGGTGGGGTGTTTTTCCAAAGCAAAAGTAGATGAGAGGAAGCATTTCATTCCCTGAAGTTCCCCTAACACAGTCTGTACCGTGTAGGGAGGAAATGGAAAAATCAGAAGCCTTACAAACTGTCAACAAACATTTCCATTCTTGTTTTTATCTGGAAATGTTTGGGCTCCGTGGACTTCCTACCAAGTGTGTCTGACAGAACAGAACACAGTGAATATTATAGCAGAACAAGCACACACGCCCTGTGACTTCCATCAGCCGCTACATGGGGCTCGGGTGGGGCTGCTCCTCCCTGCGGCTGTGCCATGGGGCCCACATCCCTGCGGACGAGAGTGAGTACGCAATCTGCGCATGACAGTTCTGGAAGAGACTCTGTGCCTGGTGTGTGCCATCCCTTGCCCCTGGCGCAAGCTGCACTGATCACCCACTTGGGTCTCTTCCACTGAAGCAATTAGAGACCTAGACACAGAGACCAAAAGCTTGTGACCAGCTTGTTTCTCCAGGTCTCTCAAGTTTCCCGCCTTTGACAGGCTTAGCACTTTTGTATCACTTGTTTTAGTGGAAAACAGTTGAGTTTTCATTCTCTGACAGGTTTCCACCTCACACAGGTTCTGGCTTTTGCAGGTTTTACTCTGTGTGTGTGTGTGTGTGTATGAATTTGTGTGATTTCCTATCTCCCAGACTCCACAATTCAAATGTACATTAACTGTCCTGACCCAGCAAGTGCTTCTCCTTGGGACACTGCCCTCTCTGCCATTGAATGAACAGTTACATCTGAAAGCAGTTTCTACAGCGAGCATGATGCCCTAAAGCAGTGTGCTGTTAGCTGGTTACGCTCCCTTTCAAGCTCTGGAGATGAAAGCTGCCTGTAAGTGCGCGTGGTGGCACCAACAGTGCTGACAGGTAGGTGCCAGTTTACGCAGAGGCTCCTTGGAAGAAAGGCCTGCCAATCTGCTCCCCCCAATCAGCCAGTGGGGATTGTGTGGGACACAGTCCTACCCTGCCCCACACGGGGGCACCAGGAGTTGGCGCTGACTTTACAGGAGGCACCATCTTCGTAGGATCGTTCACCGAGACAGGCAGGTGTTGCTTTGGTGACCTTTTAGCCTGAAAGGAAGATGAACAGACTCCACCTCACATGCTCAGTGCCGAGCTGAGGGAAATCAAAAAGGGGGCTTCAAGGCTTGAATCCCAAAATGGAGGGTGGGAAAGTTGTCAGGGAAGGAAAGGGGCTGCCCTCAACTTTGAGAAAGAGGAAGCAGTACTACTTGCCACTGGGCTGAGATGTGCCCTCCCCTTTCTGAACGTCTGCCGTTTCCCCTTCAGGCTATCACAGCTCCTTAACGCCAGTGTCCGTGAGTCCCAACAGGCTCCTCTCTCTGGATTAAGCGGGAACTCAGCAGGTCAGGGCCCACATGTTGGGGGTGGCCTGGGCCAGACCCACGTGGTTCTGCAGGAGCAGGTGCCCCGGGCGTGGTACAGGCTTCAGTGTCTGGGCACAGAGCCGCTGCACAGAGAGGTGTCTGGTGTCCCTGCAGAGGGGCTTTCCCGGGTGGCGGATTTTAGCCACAGCCTGCATGGCCTTCCGCAGGTGAATGCAGCCAAGCACTGCTTCCGAGGCACTGCACAGCCACGGACCGGGCCCCAAGGCAGCCATCCACTATCACCTATGCGTGTCCAGCTGAATGAAAGGCCACTGAGACAGTGCATGGTTGGCAGCGTCTACTCCACAGGCCCTGTTCACCCTGAACTTGACAAAGGAGTTCTGGTGGCTCAGTGCCTAAGGCATTTGATTGCTAACTAGAAGGTTGGTGGTTCAAACCCACCAGCTGCTCCACAGAAGAAAGATGGGGCAATCTACTTCCGTAAAGAAGTACAGCCTCAGAAACCCAGTGGGGGTCACTGTGAGTCAGAATTGACTCAATGGCAGTGAGCTTGGTTTTCATTTGAGTGGCACAACAGTCAGCTGGAAGAGACCAGTGCTCAGGGGAGGTAAGGTCACATATCACATGCCACCTCCATGCATGCAATATTCCAATGGAGGTCCTCTGAGCACACAGCCCAGGCCCACAGTGGGAGGACCTGGGGGACTGAATGATCTGCAGGGATGTAGAGGTCAGTACTGGGGTTTAGGAAAGTCATCTATTTTATCCTGGAGCTTTTGTTTATAATTTGGAAAGACCCGTTATCAAAGAACCACGTTGTAAAACCCAAATGCCACATAGGGCTCTGAACTCATGAGAGAGAAGCTATTTGAGCAGGAATCTGCGGCAGGTGGTGTGGTACACGGGTGAGCATCACCAAGCACTCCCTTGTCCCGCTGCACTGGCCAATCTAAACTGGGACCGCAAGTCCCTTCACCTTCCTGAGCCACAAGTTAGAACACTCATCCCAGAGGTGCGGTGATGAGAGCCACTGGGTCATGCTTTGTTAATGATTTTCTATTGAAGTTTAGGTGCAAGTTCTATTTACACAGCACTTTAGGTTCTCGCCCAATAGCACATGGCTCAGTGGCGCCATGAAATTCTTCACAATGCATGGACACTTTCATTATCTCCGTGTTGGTTGTTCCATCTCCATTAAACTAGTGTACCTGCCCCCTCACCTTCTCATCTTTGCTTTGAAGTAATTGTGGACCCTTTGGTCTCATATAGGTGACTTTCTGAAAGAACACAATACTCACGGACGTTAGCCTCTACTTTGTGGGCCAAACTTTTATTTCACTATAAGGTGACCTCAGGGGCTAGCTTCAGTTCAAAGTTTAGAGAGTATCTCGGGGCATCAGTCTTGGGGAGTCTTCCAGTCTCAACTGGTCCAGAAAATCTGAATGTCCCAATAATATGAGGTTCTGTTTCACATTTGTCTTCCATTTTATCAAGATCCATCTATCGTTGCCCTGATAAGAATGGTTGGTAGTAGAAGATGGGCACCATCTAGTTCTTGTGGTCTCTGGGTACTGTTGTAGACTAGTTTCTTCTTTGAGTCTGTCTTTGGTTTCCTTCTTTCTCTTTTTTTCTTGATGACCAAAAACCAGTAGTTGTATCTTAAATGAAAATGAGATGTTTTTAGGCATTCTGTATACAGCAGCACCTAGAGGTCTACTCAACTGTTCAACAGAGAACTCGGTTGTGTTCATGTGTGTTTATGGAGAACCATGATTGCTGTGTTCTTGGCATAGGGAGAGAGTCAGATATAGAGATGGGTCTGGTCCCTGGATGCCCCCATCTTGTCTGGAAGGTGTGCACAAGCTGCTTTGTCTGTAAAAGTGTCAATCTCATGAGAAAAAACATGTTCATACAAATGTCGCTTAAGTGAGAGGATAAAAAAAAAATGAGCTCTTAGCTAAATGGCCAATCTAAACTAAATAGTGTCTTTGTGTTTATTTTGTGTCACAGAGGGTACATCTCCCAAGTTTTAAGAATATGTGAAGGTACTTCTGCTGAGTGAATCCCTTAAGTTTATGTTTGACTTGTGCTCATGAACCACGACTCTTAAAAGGGAACTGGACCAATGAACTGCATTACTTCATCTTACTGTAGAGATGGTCCAAATCAATCAGGACAGACTGATTATAATTTGGAAAGAACCATCACCAAAGGAATGAGTTCTAAAACACAAATGCCATGCAGAGCCCTCATCTTGTAAGAGTGAAAATATTTGGACAGAGGGAGAGATAGGTGGTGTGGTTATATGATAGGTAGGTGTTATCATAAATTCTCCTGTAACAAAGTCTTGATGTTACAATCGGACTATTAATTGAGTTTCCTCACAGAGGACTGAGTGAGCTGGCTTTCTACCAGGAAGTGGTCAGGGCTTTTATTGGTGCGTTACAACACACAATTACCAGGGCCAATCCAAGCCCAGTCACTCCCAGTCCATGTAATCTCCTGGTGTCCTGTAACTGAGAAGGCACGGAGCTCAGAGTGCAGCCAGCTCACCTATCATCTCAGTGTTCTGAATGCCTTGCCTTTGCCCTTCTTTCAAAACGGAGTTTTAGGTGAGAGATGCAATCACGCCCAATGCATCACTGTGTGCAACACCATTGATTCGATATTGACTCTTGGCATACGTCCTGGGCTGCATTCCAACAAGTGACAGAAACAGGCACTCTTGTCCTCAGGATCTCAGTCAAAGAAAAGCTGCACAAGTTATCTTCCAAAAAAAAAAAAATCCATCCATTGAAGCAAATTTCTGAAGATGATTTCTGAAGGCAAGATGACTTTCAAGATAATATCATGAGCTATCGTGGAAAAGGAGCAGGTAACCCCTGCCAGAGACCATGGCAGAGACTTTATTTAGGAGCCATCTTCTCGCATTCATTCAGTGACTTGCACTGTACCCGTATTTCTCCTAAACATCATCTTTCCTCTCCTGAATTCTAATCTTCCCTGTGTCCACACCATAGTTTCAGCTAGGAAAGCTCTCTTATTGGCTGTGGGCCTCTAGCTTCCTCACCACGCCCGCTGGCAGAGTGGAGGTTGCATTTGCTGTCCTGCTCAATTGTCAAAGTCTAATGAGCCATTTTAGAAGAAAGTCTGGTCCCTGCTGTACATGTCCTCAGGAGCACCATTGATGTCACCCACTATTATGTCTTCCTTGCTCTACTCCCTGAGTCTTGCCAAAGCCCCAGCAAACATCAGGTTGTTGTTAGTTGGTATAGAGCTGGTTCTGACTCATGGTGACCCCACGTTCAACAAAATTAAATGCTGCCCAGTCCTGGGTCATCTTCATGGCAACCCGTTTGCTGCAGTCCACTGGTGTGGTCCTGTGTATTCTGAGTCCCTTCCAACCTCATCTTTGGGTGCCATATTGGACAATATTCTGTTCTGATCCACAGGTTTTCATTTCATTGGCTAATTGTCAGAGAGAGATTGTCAAACCTTTCGTCGTAGCAGCAGCAGATTATCCAATGAGCAAGGTCAGTGTAGGCTTGCTCTTAACCTCCTGTGCTAACCGACTGATTGATAGTGAACAGTTTCCCATGCTTTTTGCCACATGCACTTACCTTTCTGACTGGGGACTGTCAGGGATTGGAAATTTGAAAAGAGGCTTTGATTGTATAGGAAGGGGTTGGGAGAAAGACACATGCCAGTCCTACCTAGAAGCAGAATCTTTGATGTGATGGAAAAAAAAAAAAATGTGTAATTGTTCATTATGCATTAATAAGTAAGCACAAATAAGGCTATGCTTACCTTGCTCATAGGGAGCTCTGGTGGCATAATGCCTAAGGCATTGGACTGATAGCCAGAAGGTTAATGGTTCATATCCACAAGCCACTCCGCAGAAGGAAGACTTGGCATTCTATTTCCATAAAGATTTACCACCACAGAAACCCAAAGGGTGTCACCGTGGGTCTGAATCGACTAGATGGCAGTGAGTTTGGTTTGGTTTTTGTTTACCTTGCTCATTGGGTAGTCCAACACTCTTCCTAGTCTGTCTCAGTCTGGAATCTTAGCTGGGTGACCCTGATGGTATTTGAAAGAACAGAGGCATAGCATCCAGCATCACAGCAACACACAAGCCGCCACAGCACAACGAGTGACTGACAAGTGGTAGAAACACCAGGTACCCAGGGAGTATGTTTTGATACACTCAGAGCCTGTCTGTTCATCCACACTCAGCTATCCTTCTGCTGAATTAGACAAAGGGGAGGATATCTTGTGGTTGGCCATGGTAGAAGGGGAAGAACATGGTGCCAGCCCCCTTCTCAAATAACTGGCTGATGGATTTGCCCAGTCAGGACAGGATGCTCCAAGATTACCTGCACACTCACCAGGTGGTGACATCTAACTTCATGATATTATCTTCATATCTTATTTCAGCCAAAAGTAAAATATTGGGAAACACCGTTCAGTGTGTAGTTTGAATTGTTCATATTGAAACCAAAAGCAACCCTAAACAACACCTTGCCAGAGCTATTCAGCACAAAGCCTCCCCCAAACACTTTCATTAAAGTGGGATGAATAATACATGATATCCAAGGTGCAGTTGGGTGTCTCTTTTATATTTTCTTGGCTAGGTTTGTAACTAATCTATACCAAAAAGCTATAAAACATGAAAACCAGTAGGAATTTTCTTTCAGATCAAGATGCCACAGGCAGTATGGTGAGGGGGAAAGCTGACAAAGATACTCCTAGTTAGTGACCCTGGGAATACATGGAAAACACAGTGATGTGATGGTGGATGCCTTTTTCCCCTTTTCTCTCAAAAGTAAAAGTTACAGAAGGAGTGTCTGTGATTAAACTTTGCTTGTAGATTTTTATACCTTATCGAAACAATTGGTGGAAGCAAGAGACAGAAGTTCTTAAGTTTCAATGAAAATAAGAGAAGAATTCTGGATGAAGCCAGGGAGCACTATACTGTCCTTAAAATAAGTACCTTAGTCCACTTTTGTAACTGGAAGAACCCACTGCCATCCAGTTGATTCCAACTCACAGCGCCTCTAGAGGACAGAGTGGAATTGCTCCACAGGGTCTCCAAGGCTGTCAATCTTTACAGAAGCAAAGCCCAAACCAAACCCACTGCCATGGAGTCTATTCTGACTTACAGCACCCCTAGGGGACAGAGTAGAACTGCCCTATAGGGTCCCCAAGGCTGTAAATATTTATGGAAGCAGACTGCCTCATCTTACTCCTGCAGAGAAGCTGGTGGGTTTGAACCTCCAACCTTTTGATTAGCAACCAAGTGTTTTAACCACAGTACCACCAGGGCTCCTTGTAGCTGGAAGGATAGCCATTCAAGGGCTTGTTGGTTTTCCCAAGAAACAGTGTCATCTCTGTTGTTCCAAAACCCCTGCATACAAATATGTATTTTCTACCAAAGCCAGGGAATGGGAACTATAGTCCCCTGAAGGTCTCATGTCAGTATCGACATGTTGGAGTCAACTGGCCAATGCGCCCCTGTCCTGGTGCTCACACGCACCTGCAGCCTGGTTCCTCCCATCCTCCCTCCCCCAGGTACACCTGGACACACGTCCTGGACCCCTGCTTAGCAGACTCCTTCCCAACCAGGCCCACTGCCCAAGCCCTCAGCACCTCCTCAGTTAATGTGCTGGTCTCATAGTAAGTGTTCTTTCTACAAGTTATGCCCTTCACTTGTACTGCCTACACTGCTACTAGGACAAGTTGTCCAAAATAGCATTTCCAACACTTCTCCCTGATCACGAATGGTAAATGCTTCCCATGGCCTGGCAACGAAGTTCAAGTCCTCACTGTTCTCACGTGTAACCCCAGCCTCCTCACTTCTGCCCTACAGAAATCATCTGCCACGACGAGTGCTAGTCGGTGTGATTTGTCTTGAATCTGTTGAACCTAACAACATTTCTTGTAATGTTTTGCCTCCTTCCTGGAGAACCTCTCTCCCTCCTTCCTCCCTCCTCCGAAGCTTCCATTGGTGTTTCTATTGGGGTGTGGGTAAGGGCAGTAGTTGGCGTTATCAGCTCTGGGGTCAGACAATTTGGCTCTTAAAACCCCAAAACCAGTTACCTGAAGCTGGTTCAGACTCATGGTGACCCCGTGTGGGTCAGACTAGAACTGTGTTCTGCAGGGTTTCCAGTGGCTGATTTTTCAGAAGTGGATCAACAGGTCTTTCTTCTCGAGTGTCTCTGGGTGGACTTGAACCTCCAGCCTCCAACCCAGGGACTCCTCAGTCCACTTATTTGGTTGTTACTTAGTCTCTGTGTGTCTCAGTTTCCACATCTGTAGATGGGAATGACATTGGCATCTGCCCCCTGGGGTGGCTTGAGGATTACTGAGTTGGTGGTGTCCAGCACTTGGAGTGGGGTAAGCACAGGTCAGCACCCAGTAAATGGTAAAATGGCCCCCTGAGCTGCATTTCCACCATGAACTTTCCTGCCACCCCAGCTGTTGGAGCCACCCCTTCCTCACACCTCTTTGCAGTAGCCCATTCAGAATTTAGGCCAGGCTGCCTGACAACACAAGGTTCTTCATCGTCTCAGCTGGTTTATAAATTCCCAAGGTCAGAAGACCCATGTGTCACTTTTCTATATACCCAGCATCAAGTACAGAGGGAATATTGAAAGAGTCCTGACAAGAAAGCTGGTTGATGTCCAGTGATCTTCACCTACTTAAATGGGAAGTCGAGCGGCGTCCCTGGCTGTGCAAATAATTGATGAGCTCTGCTGCTTTCAGAAAGTTTGGAGGCTCTAATTCATCCAGAGTCACCTCAGAAGAAAGACCTGGCAACCTATGGCCCGAAGTCAGCCATTGAGAGCCCTGTGCAGCACCCTTGTGCTCTGACTCCTTGAGCAGGACTTGGCCCCACAGCCTAAGTTTACTGCTTGGTGGGAAGCTGGCTAGAGGCCATAGAGCTCTTGACATCACCTGGAAGGAACTTTCACTGGGAGGTCAAAACAAAGCCCTCTGCTGTGATTCTGGATAGCATAAGAACTGGTAAGTCTGCAAATCTGCAACTGCCTTTGCCAAGAAGGCAATGAAAGATACTGTCCCTTTCATGTGCAAAATACTCTTTAGCTACCTCAGGGACCTTGAAGAGCCCACATGAGTTTTCCATCAGGCCTTGCAGTCGGCCATTTTCCTTGGATGGGATTGAGTCAATTTCATCAAAATTGAGGAAGCAGTTGTGCATGTAGATATAGTCTCTGATGAAGAATTTAATCAAATCCAAATGTCACACCTTTAGGGACTCACACCACCACCAATTTGATCTTTACTGCCGATTCAAGACCTGCATACATTTCTTTTCCAGTCGGGAGGTCTCAGCCAGTTTATCTTCCTTGTCTTCCTTATTGAAGGAGCTAGGTCTCCCGGCCAAAATGCAGGGACAGTTGGCTCGCTTGAAGGACTCTGCCTTCCCACTGGGCCTCAGCCACTCCCCGGCTGTCAATAAGGAGCCTGGGGAGGTGGACTGATCTCATAGACAGCAGCGGTGCACTCGGACTTTAACGGGAGTACTTAATTGACACCACTCACCACCTCATCCTTCAGCCTGACCCAGTAATGAATGGTGGTGAACGAAACCCTCTCTTAGGAGAAGAGAAATCATCGACAGGTAATTCGGCTTTAGCAGGGCACAGGGGCTCCTTTATGGTGCAGGAGAGAGGAAGCGTTCCTAATGAGCTGATGGAGCATGCAGAGAGAAAAGTTTCTTCTCCTGGCTGGGTCGTCCAAGGAGCTCCCCAGAGTCATGAGAGATGCACACCCTTCTCTTCCTCCCCGAAAAGGACTGGTGGGAGTGGGGACCATGCCAGGCAGCATTCAACCCTGGCCATCACTCTTCCCATGTTCATTATTTCGGCATGAATGTTGCCCATCGCGGGCATCCCGATGTTCTTTGCACATGCGCACGGCGTCCTTGGGGGTGGACATGGTTAGCACCCTGGGCTGCTAGCTCAAAGGTTGAAGTTCAAGTCCACTGAGAGGTATTTCAGAAGAAAGACCTGGTGACCTACTTTTGAAAACTCAGCCACTGAAAATCCCGTGAGCCCCGTCCTCTGTGACCCACACGGGCTTGCCATGAGTCAGAATTGGCCCTTGGCGATGAACACTGATAACACACATCCCTGAGGAGTTCATCTGACGATAGCACCCTTTCTAACGGCAGTGCTCCCATCTATTCCATATAAACCTCGTTCACTAAAAACATACACGTTTCCTTGTGCTTGGAGGCAACGAGCCCACAGTGTGGGCCGGCAATCCAATCCTGTGTGCCTCTAGCATGGTCGCTCCTAAATGAACTAGATATGTTGTACGATGGAATTACTGGATTTTTATTAAATTGCAGCTCAGGGAGCCATCCCGGTGTGAAGCTAGCTACTTTCCACAGGCTTTGTTTATCACAGAGAAGGGAGCCGAATTAGCATAAAACACTAGGAAGTAGGAAAAAGGATGTTAGCACCCTATCTGACCCACTGTTGACCTGGTCTAATTCCTGTTCTCTCCAGGCAGATCATTTTCCTCGTTAAAATTAGGTCGGATTAGAGAACTACACCCCCCCCCCATTTATCCTGCTCCAAAGACAGTCATCCCTGCTCCTTACATAATAACCCTATCTGCACCATGGTCTTTCCTGTTAAATAAAAACACGTCCCCTGCTTGGCCTCCCGAATTACTCACGGTGGTGCGCCTCCGGTAACTGTGAACATCAGTGAATGTGAACTTACCCGATGCCGGCTTTCTCAGCCCCCGAGAATGATATTGGCTATTCACAAATTGCCTATTGGTCAGTGGCAACTGGAAGCTAGATCCAAGTCTTGAAAGGAATGATTATTAGACTTTGGATAACATTTGCCCTGGGACATCCAAAGGGCTGAGTGTGGCTCTCTGCCTGTGAGGCTTCTGATTAATGACCACAGCTGAGGCCAAGTGCTCAGACGTAGAAATACCCAGCTGGGCTCTGCCCTGCTCCAGAGCAAACCTCCAACCCGCTCCTCTCTGGTCCCCACACCCCTCTCTCAGGTGTGGCCCACTGTTTCACAGGGAGCCTTTCCAGGCAGGAGGTTTACACGATGAAATTAAAAGGCACACAAAAACGTGGCTTAGTATGTGTGTAATTTTAAAATTGGTACAGTGCATTCAAATGAAGACTGAAGTCCCTTGGCCCTGGAATTCTTGTTTTCATTCAAATTTAGTAATTTTCCAAACAGTTGTTAAGCATACACTCACCAGAATGCAGCCACAGTGAAGGCTCCCAGTGGCTGAGCGTCTCCTGCCTTGGGCAAGTGTCCTGCTGACGTGGGTGTGTGGCGGCCAGGGCACAGGTGTGTTTGTGTGCAGGGACACAGATTAAACCCAAAGAACGTTGTTCTAATACTCCATTACAACTAAAAAAAAAATAAAAAAGGAAGGAAGCTCTCTGCTGCCAAAGCTCCACGGAGCCCCAGACTGATTAATTGCAATGCCAAACAGCTTTATTCTGCTTAATAAGAAATTAGTTCACCATGGGTATTTGCAGAAATTACCTTGAAATGTTTGTGTGTTTGAATGATTGGACCATTTGTGCTAAATATTACATTGCCCAGGTTTGAAGCCTGAGCTTGCGAACAAACGCTTGTGTGGCTAATCAGTATTCCAGAAAGAAGACACTCTCCCTGGCTCTCGGACAGGGCCGGGGTAGATGGGGACAGGGTGGGCTGTCCGGGGGCTGCGAGTTTGCTGATGGTTCCATCTTCTACCTATTTGGATGGAGAACGTAACGTTCACTTGGAATTAATTAAATCTTGACACGGCCCCTCAGACCAACTCAGATGCTGGCACTGCGTCATGTCGTTGCCCATACACGATCTCCACTCGACGTGCGGTCAGCCTGCAGGGGCACACCGTGTCCGGCCCATGCAGCCTGCATGCAGTGGAAATTTAAGAGAACTCACCCGGCTTCATTAGAAGGCGGGAGGCCCAGCCTAGTAACTTCTGAAAATCTTTTAAGTCAACCTTGTGTTTTAGTCAACAGGGAAGATTTGACCCTTCACCCCTCAACAGCCATCTGTTTCATTATTTATCTGAGGGAATCGGAGAGTTTTTGTTCTTTCACAAAAGTCCCTGACACCAGGATATTTTTAATCGCTGAAATTTTTCATTCTTGTCACCGCGTCTTTTGAAAATACAGGTATTTTCATACAACACGTAGCTAATGAGCAAAGCTTCGGCATCCAGAGTCTCCCCGTAATCACGGAGCGGGACTCAAGCAGCCCCACCAGTGACAAACATGAAAATTAATTATTGGGCTTCCTGTTTTATCCTCCTTGTCTGTTTGATATTCTCTTGCACAGAAGGAGTCAGGCAATTAAATCACTCCTCCCTTTGCCTCCTCAAAATGCACCCTGCTCCTGCCCTCCCTCCTGCTCAGAGGCCAAGAAGCAGGTCTGCTTGCGAAGGGTAAATTGTGGGGGGCGGGTGGGGAGGCACGACGGAAAGGGAGTTTAGACAAAAAGGAAAAGACAATTCTGTTTCCCTCAACAGAAGGATGCTTAAAGCGCCTTTGTCACAAGTGTCCCTTTGCTGGCGGTTATTGTAAACGTCCATTGCCCTTGGGTGGCCCGGGTCAAGCATGTACCCAGGACAGAGGTGAAGACTGCCCTGGGCACCCAGTCCACGCGACAGAGCGGGTTCACCTTCCGTGGAGAAATTTCTCCTTGCATATTGTTTAAAAACCTTCTCTTTCCCAGATAAATACATAAAACCTCCTAACCACTAGTGAAGAGATTTGGATCAATTAATTTGTTTTATTGAACAATAAAGCTGTCATACTCTAAACTAGGGTGATTCTCTCTAAAGCCAAGGGTCGTTTTCAGGCACATCTGATCCTGTCTAGGAAATGGCGTGTGTGTGCATGCATGTATGTGTGTGCCTGTGTGTACATGTGTGTGTGAGTGTTCATGTGTGTGTCTTGTATGAATCTGAGTGTGCATGTGTGTGCCTGTGTGTGAGTGTGAGTATGCATGTGTGTGTCTGTGTGTGAATGGGTGTGCCTGTGTGTAGAAACACTTTGGGATAGGTTGATTTTGTTTTGCTTAAAGTGAAGTCAAGGAAGAGAGATGGCTAGGCCAGGCTAGGAGAGAGTAGAGAGTGTGTCCCAGGACGCTGGCTGAGTTGCTGCCACAGCTTCCTGACAGCGGGGCTTATTTTGGGCTAGTGAATCCCTGTAGAGCTTCAGGAAGGCACAGCGCCAGTCCCCACGTTTGTGTGGGCAGGGTTTTGCATGCATGTGAATACCTTGGGGAGCTGAACTCACTTTTCTCACATTCAGAAGGGGCTGTGATCCCTCAAACTTTAAGCGCCTCTGGCCAGTCAAGGTGCCCAGGTTTCTGGGGTCCCAGGAGACTCAGAGGCAGACTCTGGAGCTCGGCGTCAGGGCACCAAGTTCCACCTGCCTTTCTCCACCCCACAGGCCTTCCTCAGCTGGATGGAAGTTGATCCTTCTAACAGAAATTCCTTTTCTCAGATCTTCCACTGATTTTTGAATGGGCATTTGGAAGATGGTGACAATCACAGGGTGACCAAAGCTTACCTCTTTCCGTACGCATTGTGACATAACGTGGAGATCCTGTCCCAACTTGTTTAGCAAGTGCATTAGGGATGAAGTCAGGAGGCGCATCCACAAAGAAGGGTCCGCCACACTGTTGGCACAGTCATCCCCTACTGCTTCTGACCACAGGAGTTTCATAAACAGACGGCCCTTCTTGCATGGACCTGGGAACATTTCTTTGAGGTGGGCTTCTCACCTTCAGCTCTAAAGTTGCATCTCTGGTGCTTTTCTGAGACTTGCCTGAGGCACTTAACTGCTAAGCAGAAGGCTGGTGGTTCAAACCCACCAGCCACTCCCTGGAAGGAAGATTTGGCAATCTACTTACGTAGTGATACTGCTTCGGAAACCCAAGAAAGGGTTGCTATGAGTGGGATCCAACTCGACAGCAGTGAGTTTGGTTTTTGGTTTTTTGGTCTCAGAAACCTATGTTGGTACCTACAGAGAGCAGAGACGATCCTTCAGACAAACTGAGGATCTAGGAGCAAGGGAATTCTGAAAACAATAGGAACTGTGTGGGGCAAACGCTAATGCCTTAGCTACTAATGGAATGGACGGATGGCTAAATCCATCCGGAGGCATTTGGAAGAAAGGTCTGGTGACCGGCTTACGAAAATCTGCCATTGAAAACCCTGCCCACGTGGGGTCACCGAGTTGTGCACTTCTGTTCCTGACCGGAGTCTTGCAGGGGCTCAAACCCTCCTTTCCTCCACAGGCACAGAGGGCTCACATTACAGGGACTGAAGTATGGCCAAGGCCCAAGCAGCCAAGGAGAGTGGCTCTCTGGGCCCACTGTGGCTGTTTCCCAGCTCCCTTCTACCCCCTCTTGCCCTGAGCTCTATAGGGGTGCTGGGGAGCACTGCCCTGGCTCTGTGTGTCCTCTGGGCACCGTGCCACGCAAGCCCTCCGGGTCAGCCTCACCCTCCCTTGCTGTGCCTGAGGGCTGGCCAGCATCTCCGGAGGAGACCCTTCATGCTCTCCACTGGTGACTGTTCAGGCAGGGAGAGCTGTAACGAGGGGCAGGAAGAGAACGAACAGGCAGAGTCCTGCGATGCCCCCACCCCAGGCGAACAGTCAGCACTGCACAGCCGTGATCTTATTTGATGTCATAACAGACGCTCGGGGAGGCGGTGCTGTTCTGTGGAAGAGGTGAAGTCACTGGCTTGGATTTGCCCATCAGTACAGAGTCCAGACCTGCCTGCCTCCTCAGGTGGGCACCATGCTCCCTGAGGCTGCCAGCAAGACACAGGCAGCTTGGACACCTGGTACCTGCAGGCCCAGTGGGGTGCATTTAGTGCACAGCCCACCCACGCTGCACAACCTGTGCACCTGTGCTCCTAAGTGAGAAGAGACCCCTAAGTGAGAAGAGACCTTGTCCTCGCTCCCACGCTCCCTGCCAACACTAGTCACTGAGCAAAGCTTCTGTGCACACTCACAGGCAGGCACAGAGCATGCCCTCCACAGACATGGTCACGGGCACCCAGCACCCTCAACACCACTCACATTCTCCCCACACTCACACACACTTGCAGCACTCACAGGTGCTCACACACACACTTACACGAACACACAACACACACTTGCACACACAGGCATCCTCTGTGCTCACACACATGTGCACACTCACACTCTCATGCACACACTGGCATGCATGCAAAACACACATATGCATGCAGCCACACAGAGTATGCAGGAACACTCACACACATGCATATACACACATGTATGCACCCCCACATTTACACACACACTCACACACACACACTGCTGCCACAGCTAAGCAGGAGAAAACATGCATGTGTTTACCCCGGTCCTGAGGACGCCGTGACCGCCTGAAGCAGCACAACCCTACACTCTGCCAGCACGTTCTTTTCAGATTGTGCCAAAAAACCATTGTTTTCTAGTTGATTCTGATTCGTAGTCACCCTTTAAATCTGCCCCATAGGATTTCCAAGGCTGTAATCTTTATGGAAGCAGACTGCCACATCTTTCTCCCATGCAGTTGCTAGTAGATTTAAACCACCAACCTTCGGTGGCTTTGGTTAGAAGCCAAGCACTTGATCTCTGCACTCAGGCTCCCTAGGATCATGCCTAAATAATATCTAACAGACTGGGAAGGGAGCAGGGAGACCTTGTTCCTAGCCATCCCCACACCGCTGGGCCCAGGTGCTTGCTACAGGGAAGACTCTCATCCCTGCTGGCTTCCCTGCCAGATGGGACGAGAACCGGGACAGCTGAGGTGCTCACGATCCCTGTATCCCCTCAACTTCACCCCCAGAAGCTCAGGTGAGGCCCTGCTCTCTCAGGGCTTTCTGCACTTGCTCTCCCTTCCCCAGGCCTGGCTTAAGATTCCCACAGGTGGAAAGAGCTGTGGGTGGCACTGGGACAGCTGCTGGGGCTCATGGAAACAGTTTCCTCCCAGCATACGGTCACCTGATGGGAGCACCAGGGAGGCAGGCAGGTGCTGGGACCTCAGAAGGGCAAAGGGTGGCAATGCCCCCAGATCAACCACTGCCCAGGAGAAGGCCACATGGGAAAAGTGCCTTTGAAACACTTGGTTAGTCCATCAGAGGACCTGATCCACAGCTGGTTATGGGTCATTTGAAGCTGGAGTGATGCGTTTGACTCAACAGCTCGATGGTGGCAGAAGAGATGGGACTAAAGCCCCGTCTGGGGCTACTGACATCAAGGCCAGTCAACCACATGTTCACTGAAATGTGTTTGGAGGAAAACAGTCCAAGATGGCGTCAGGCCCACATCACCCATTGGCACAGAGGGGGGCTGACCGGAACACCCATCTACCTTGGGTGCTTTGTCCTCATGGTGCCACCCGTCCAGGTGTGTACAGGAGCACGCAGACTCCCACGGTGCAGAGAGTGTGGTGTTGTACCTGGAAAAACAAGCTTTGAGAGGAATGGCTCGTATTTTGACATAGCAGGGTGACGTGGTGGCTTCGTGCCCATCTGGCTGTCCATCCAGACCCTTAATGGGATCAAATGAGCAGGGGCGAGGAAGGAGAGCTTCCCGAAGCACAGTCAGCGTGGAAGGCGGGCTTCTGGGCGCTCACTGACTCTAACACCACTCCTCCTTGTGATTCCGTGCAGACACTGACTTTCACAAAGACCCTGGTGCCGTGTCACACCTCTCCACACGGGGAACACCCAGATTTCACTCAGGCCGTTGTCCCATCCCAGGCAGCGGGGGGCCTGCATCTCTGCATCTGGCATCTCCTCACCGAGGTGACAGGGACCAGAGGCAAGAGGGCTTTGTGCTGTTAGAAATACCAAGAAAGAGGTAACTGAACAAACCGAGAAATTAAATTGTAATAAATTACTGAGGCCAGATGGTATTCATCTGAGAGTTGTAGAGGAATGAAAGGCTGAACTAGCTAAGCAACTAATAAAAATAGATAATTTAGCCTTTAAAACGGCAATGATTACCCAAGGAGGACTGCTGGTGGAGCCGAGTGTGCAGAAGAACCACGGGCCACCGTTGACGGCAAGCCTTTTAATTGCTGTGCCGTGGGTCCCTCCCAGTCGTGGCAGACACACAAATGCCCCTGAGTTTGTGTGCTAATAACCTGGAAGAGAGAATAAATGTTTGTATGAAAACTGCGCCAACTTATTTACGGGCAGGAAGGAAAAGCAAATGAAACGGTAACTTGGCAGAACCCCTTAGAAGTTCCGAGTGGAAAAGTCCTCAGTGTCTGTATACACAGAGGTCAAAGGGACTTAGAGGGTGATGGAATTATCTGGAGAAGTCTGGCTCCCAAACCCCTCCTTCCCTGCAGCCTCCGGCCTCCAACTGGCTGTGTGTTCTGCACCGAGCATAACTTCTTCTCGGTCTTGTTCTTATGCCTGTTGTGTGGAACCTTAATACCCTAGGCTACTTTGAAAAACAAACACATAAAATTATCTTTAATTAAGAGTCAAGCAACAAATTGGGTGAATGTAATTGCAATAAATATGGCCAAGGCTTACCCTTAATATGCAAAAGGCTCTCACGAATCAGTAAGAAAACGTGAGCACTCCACTGGATGAAAGGGCAGAGGACATAAATAATTCACTAAAGGAAACACAGTGAACTAATAAGCAAAGGAAGATGCGGCAGCCTCCGGGAGACAGCCCACGCAGGAAAATGTAAACACAGGCCAAGGTGCCACTTTCCACCCTTGACGTAAGCAAACTACCAGTAGGGTTCACTGAGGGGTAGGACCAATGGGGTGAGCGCCCCGGGGATGCTGGTGGAAGTTTACAGGATCATAGCCTTCAGGGAGGGTAACTTGGCCGAAGTTTCAACAACATTTACATGTGGATACTGTTTAACTCAGAATAGAAGGAAACACCCAAGGCGGTAAGAAACCAGCCCCGGGAAAGCACATGCCACACAGCTGCTCTCCCATAATCAAAGTGGCCTAGATGCTCAATGAGAAGAAATGCTTAGAAACTGGTCTGTTTTGACAATTCAAAACTTGGCAGCCATGGAAAACACAGGGTAAAGTCCCATATGACGGGAGAATGTGAAGGGGCCCTGAGAAGTTAGTAGTGGGCACCTCTCGGCAGTCCATCTGTGGGTTGGACTCGCTTCCGTCTGCAGCAGCCGGAGGTCTTGATATTGCCTGAGAGTCGGAGGGCGGGTCACTCACACTGGAGAAAAGCAGTTTGACCAGCCAGCTCTGGGGCTTTTGCATTCTCTTTCCCAAAGCGCAATAGCAATAAGCCGGGTGTAATAAGCCGTGGGTGTGGTGATACCTTGTGACTC
>NW_006921625.1:4431967-4439409 GCF_000298275.1 Orycteropus afer afer
CCTGCGCTCATAGCTGCCAACGCAGAGAAAGGGAACAAGCAGTGCTGAGACCTGCCCAGTCCTGCGCCGATTTGAGAAGCACCACGTTGCAGAGATGCAGTAGCTACTGATACTCACTGGGGCAACCTGCAGCGCCTTTGCTTGGACCTTGCTGCCTCACCCTCCCCACATACAAATCTCACTGGAGCCCTTCCCTGGGGGAGAAATAGGACAGGAAGACGCATGTCCACTGTCAGGCAAAGCCACACGAGGTACCAAGGATGCTTCTTCCCCCAAGACAGAACCAACTCAGGGGTCTTTGGAATCGAGCACTTACAGGGCTCCGGAAGCTCTCTGGATTGGGGCAGAAGCTAACCGCTGGGTGTGGGCTGGAAGAAACGGACCTCCTGGTGTGCACCAACCCAAGAAGCTTTGAGAGATCTGCACGCTTCCCTCTCAGGCCTCCAGCCCTGGTGGCTGTTCAATTTAGGACATGAGGCAGGACATGGCCGGATGCCACCTGCCAATTCTCATCCTGCTATTTGATTAGTACAACAGTCAGGCGCCTTGCAACAACATGCTTCCTCTGCCGGGGAGCTTCCCATCTGAGGGATAAGCATATAACTAGTTAACTTTCTTCTTTCTTTCTCCTTTTCTCACCGACTCTGCTTGAGGCAATTACAGCAATCCTGCGTTTGTCAATCACATTCATTCGTGCATGCTTTCCTGAAATAATTATCAGGTGAGTGGCATCTTCGTGCCTGGAGAACCAGCTTGGAGACGGTGAGCCCCAGAGTATTAATTACTGAGCGCAAAAATTTGCAGAGAGGCAAGTCTTTTAATGGTAGAACTGACGTAACATGATTGTTTTGATTTTTTTTACTAACATGACAATCATTGCCGTCCCCCTGGTCATCACCACAGATCAGCTCGAATTATCTGGGGAGGCCATTACCAAGCTGGGTACCATTTGATAGAATGAGGCGCAGGCTTCCTGGCGCGGTGTTTGTGGATTTTCAGAACACAGCAAAGCCTGCGAGTCAACAACTGGAATTAAAGTGGACTTCTACCAACGCGAACCAGAAGAGTGCTCTTTGGCGTGGCGGAGCGGAGCCTTTGGTGGCACCATATTGCTGGAAGAAACACTTTCAAGAGGGCGTCTTTTGCATTTCTTACAAGTCGGCAGGCCTCGAGTCCCATTCTAGGGGGATCTAGGACATCAGCATTTTGTCAAATTTAACATGAAAGGGAAATTACACCTTCTTCTAGAGGCTCCGTTCATGCACGTTATCAAAACTCGTATCTCCCAACACTCAATCCCCCACTTAGGAAGAAAGGGGCTGTTGTCTGGTCGGTGTGTTCTCTTGAAGAGACGTCTACTGAGCTGGGCTCTATCTTCAGACGGGGGAGAGGGAAGCCTCACAAGCGGTGGGCTCCCATGTGCCCAGAGAGCCGGACACAGGGGCGCCGTCCCTCGTCCCATGGCGGTTAACAGTCTTGTCTCCTCTCCCGTTCCATCCTCGGCCACCCATGCAGCACCACTTCTCTGCAGCGGCCTGTTCACTCTCTTCCTCATTCTGGGTTTTTTTTTTTTTTTTTTTTCCTTTAATGGTTTATTTTCCTAGGCTTGAAATAGAATGTGATTCCCTGGACGCTAGGCTCACTTTTCAGAGCCTGAGACCCCTCTTGGCCGGTCCCCGGAGAGCTTTCCCAGATACCCATATTCTGCAGCCTCTGTCTTTCCTGGCTCCCCGAAGCCCCGAAGGGCCAGTGACAAGAGCAGAAAGTGAGGAGTGCTCCAGGGGGTGCAGAAAGGGCTCTGGGGGCTGGGCTTGAAATAGAATGTGATTCCCTGGACGCTAGGCTCACTTTTCAGAGCCTGAGACCCCTCTTGGCCGGTCCCTGGAGAGCTTTCCCAGATACCCATATTCTGCAGCCTCTGTCTTTCCTGGCTCCCCGCAGCCCCGAAGGGCCAGTGACAAGAGCAGAAAGTGAGGAGTGCTCCAGGGGGTGCAGAAAGGGCTCTGGGGGCTGGGGAATCCTGGCCGTGCCCCTTCCTCCAGCTCTGGGTGGGAAGAAGCAGCCCACTGCAAGAGGGACACTTCACCAGGCAGTGGTGGGCTACCAGGGTCACAGAGCCCTCCCAACCTCTCCTGCTGGGAGAGGGAAATCCTCACTTTGCATTTCTTTCTTTCCTTCCTTCCCCCTTCCCTCCCTTACCCTCCTTCCCTTCCTCCCTCGCTCCCTCCCTCCCTCCCTCCCTTCCCTTCTTTTTTTAAATAGTGATTTGGCTGGAACTTTCCAGAGCAAATTGGATTCCCATCAACAATTCGGACACATTTTGCTTTGTGGCATTCCCGTAGTGCTCCCGAGGCAGCAGCACTCCTCCCACTTGCTCCTGGTGTTTACCGTTGCCCTTCATCCTTCTTCCCTGGCCCTTCCCACCTCTGAGCTCATCCCTGGGCAAATGCTGCCCTTTGGTTGATTGTTTTGAAGAGCACACACCTCCCTGGGGTTAATGTTCACCTTGTAAGCCTATCTTTGGGCTGAAAGTTGAGAGCCACAGGGGTTGAGTTCAGTGCTACCTTGAAGGATGTCTAAATACCACAGTACAGTCTTCAGGGTTCCACCAGCCTTTATCAGATCAGTAATTCTGGTCTCATGATTTTGAGTTTTTTCCCACATTTGTCTCCCATTCTATCCAGGACTTCCTATTATGATCCCTTTTAGGGTGATGCGGAGGGACAGCTGGGCACCCCCTAGTTCTTCTTCTCTCGGCGTCGTGGAGGCTGGGATTCACTGCCCTGTTAGTCCTTTGAGCTAATTGTTTCCTTGCATCTTTGACTTGCTTCCATTTTCTTTGCTCTGGGTGGGAAGAGACCAATGTTTGCCCCTTACATCGCTCCTCACAAGCTTTTCAGACCCTAGTCACCACTTAGCAAAGTAGGATGTAGGCCATTGTCTTTGCACATTATGCTCACTGAGCTTGGTGTACCCCAATACTATGGTCTGGAGTCCCAGTGCCTAGAGGCTTATTCCCTCCAGGTGTTTGGTTCTGGCTAAGACGTTTTCATAACTCTGCCCCAGTCTGCTCTACTATGCAGTCGCTCTTGTTGTTATTAGCCGTCGAGTCGGACCCGACTCATAGCCACCCCTCCTTGGGTTTCCGAGGCGGTATCACTACAGAAGCAGATTGCCCAACCTTCCTTCCGAGGAGTGCCTGGTGGGTTTGAACTGACAGCCTTCTGGTTAGCAGTCAAGTGCCTTTGGCACTATGCCACCAGAGCTCCCGTGCTCTTCTGTAGTCATGGGTATGTTTGCAGCGCATGTAAATGCATATGTGAGACACTCCATCCAACCCAGTGATGCCCGTGGAGGCAGTCCCATTTGCCTTCCTACCCTTGTTGAGCCTGGGTGTCTGTTTGTGTCTCCACTCACGGATTCTGATGCCGTGGGCACAGCACCTGTGCAGAGTCATGTTGAGCTTTGTTGCCTCTCATTCTTGGGCTCCTCCCAGGGTCTTCTTTGCCAGAATCATTCTGGGCGGACCGCCCCCTTGTTGTAGCTTGCCTTGCCCTTCAGCCAACTTAATGTGCACCTACCTCTAGTGAGTGGTTTACCCTCTCCTTCCCTCCCACCCTGGGGAAGCTTGAAAGAATGAATATTTCTGTGCGTAAACCTGTTCTTGACTTTATAATACTGAAAAACCAAACTCACTGCCATAAAATCGATTCTGACTCATAGCAACCCCCTTTAGGTTTCTGAATTGGTAAATCTTTATGGAAGTAGATTGCCCAGTGTTCCTTCCACAGAGTGGCTGGTGGGTTTGAACCTCTAACTTTCTGATTAGCAGTCAAATGCCTTAGGTACTATGGCACCAGAGCTCCTAGACTTTCATTTGTCCTTTTGTGACTGACTAATTTCACTCAGCATAACGTCACCTAGGTTAATCCATGTTATGAGGTGTTTCAGAGATTCACCATTGTTCTTTAACGTTGTGTTGTATTCCACTGTGTGTATGGACCATAGTTTGTTGATCCATTCCTCCTTGGTGGGCACTTGGGTTGTTTCCATCTTTTTGCTATTGTGCATTGTGCTGTGATGGACATGGGTGTGCAAATATCTGTTCATGCCGTGACTCTTATTTCTCTAAGATAAACTCCTAATAGTGGGATTGCTGGATCATGTGGCATTTCTATTTCCAGCTTAAAGAAGTTCCATGCTCTTTTCCACAGTGATTGTATTTGTTGTCCAAATTTTAATCTCCATTTGTTGTTGGTGAGGGATTCTGCTGGAGTCCTGCCCCCATCAGACCTCCACTTTGCTCTGAAGTTCTAGGGTTCAGTAAGATCACCCCATCAGGTCCCCAGTCAGGATTAGGGGTCACAGAATACCCAGCCTCTGATGCCTCTCTCTCTCTCTTTCTCTCTGTCTATATGTGTGTATACATACAGAGAGAGAGGGAGACCAAAGAAGACCTGATGTTTTTGAGTTCTGGTTTTGGCGAAGAATACTGAAAGTACCATGGACTGTCAAAGGAACTAACAAATCTGTCCTAGAGGAAATGCAGCTGGAATGCTCCTTGGAAGCAAGAACGACCAGACTTCATCTCCCCTACTTTGGTCATGGACCGTTCCTTGGAGAAGGATATCCTGCTCAGCAAAGTGAAGGGTCAAAAAAAAAGGGAAGACTCTCAACAAGATGGATTGAGACAGTGGCTGCAATGATGGGCTTAGGTATAGTGAGGATAATGGGGTTGGCACAGGACTGGCAGTGTTTTGTTCTGTTGTACACAGGGTCGCTATGAGTTGGAGCCAACTCGACGTCACCTAACAACAACAACATGTATGTATATGTGTGTGTGTACACACATACACACACACATTTATGTACATATACATGTATATATATATGGTTTAGGTTATCTGTCAACTTGGCTAGGCCATCATTCTTAGTGGTTTGGTAGATATTAGTTAATCATCTTCCATTTTGTAATGTGATATGAGCAGCCAATCTGTTGAAAGGTGCCTTTTCTTGGGGGAGTGGCCTGCAAACAATATACATGGTGTTCTGACAAAGCTCACCTCTCTGAATCCCGCATTTGACTTGTCCTTCTCCGACCTCTGATTCTTGGGACATACGTCTGCATCCTCCTGTCAGACCTGCAGATTTTGGGATTCACCACATCCCACAGCCCCCTGAGCCAGCAACCTGCCATCTGACCTGCCAATCTTGGGTTCATCAGCCTCTGCCACCACCTGAGTCAGAGGAAGCCTCCAGCTTGTTGCATGACCCACAGATTTGGGACATGCCAGCCTCCACACCTGTGTGAGGCATTTCCTTAAAATATCTCTCTGTCTCTCTCTCTCTCTACACACACACACACACATACACTCACTTCACTGGTTTTACTTCTCGAGAGAACCCAGCCTAAGATATATGTATATGTGTGCATGTGTGTGTATGTACACGCACATATAATGTTTATCTGGTATATGTGCAGTATCTGGTGGCATAGTGCCTGAGACATGTGACTGCTAACCAAAAGGCTGGCAGTTCAAATCCACCAGCCACTCCTTGGGAGGAAGGTTGGGCAATCTACTTCCATAGAGATTCCACCTCGGAAACCCAAGGAGGGGTCACTGTGAGTCGCAAAACAACTCTATAGGCAGTGAGTTTGCTTTATGTGTAGCATGTGTTTCAGAATCTTTGAAATTGTTGCATGTTTTGTTATGAATGTTATTTAAAAGAACTTCCAAGAGTTAACTTTGAAAAGAAGGTGTAAACTGTACTTGATTTTACAACCACCTGCCCATAACAGACAAACCATTATTATTATCATATGATTTTCACAAGCAAAGCAACAACCTGCCCTTCTGCTGACTGACTGTTCACTTATCAGACTTAGTGCTGCCTTCAAGCCCAACTGGAAATGGGTTTATTTGGCCAACTCAGCTGCAGAGATCAAGCTCTTAAATATGAGAAGGGAAACCTGGCTAGTCCCCCCGCCTCCCTGTGTCCCTGAGCTCGTATAAAGCTCTGCAGTGGTGTGCGCACCCCTCTGTCCATCCGGGAACACCCCTGTGGGTCGGGCGGGCGGCAGTGGGCGTCCGCAGCGGGAGCAGCTCCTGCAGCAGGAGCGGCAGCACCAGGGCCGCAAGCGTCGCGTTTCTGTCACTTGCACCCACTGGGCTCTGGGCTCTCAAACGGCAGGATCTGAACGAGGAACAAGAAGGTGGGAGCAATGACAGCACCAGCAGTCGCTCCCCAGCACCCCCTCAACCCCCCTTCAGTGCCCTCAGGGCCCCTTCAGAACCCCTTCAGGCCCCCTCCAGGGTCCCTTCAAAACCCCTCCAAGACCCCATTAGGACACCTTCGGGGCCCTCCAGGACCCCGTCAGGACCCATTCAGAGCCCCTCCAGAACCCCTCCAGGACCCCTTCAGAATCCCTCCAGGACCCCTCCAGGACCCCGTCAGGACCCCTTCAGAATCCCTCAGGACCCCTTCAGAATCCCTTCAGGACCCCGTCAGGACCCCTCCAGGACCCCGTCAGGACCCCGTCAGGACCCCTCCAGGACCCCGTCAGGACCCCTCCAGGACCCCTCCAGGACCCCGTCAGGACCTCTCCAGGACCCCTTTAGCGCCCCTTCAGGACCCTTTCAGCACTCCTTCAGGGCCCCTTCAGCGCCCCTTTGTGGCCCTAAGATGCCATTGTTAGCTGCCCTCCAGGCAGTCCCCAAGTGACAGCAACCCCACGCCCAAGGGAACAAACCCTGCCTGGTGCTGTTCCGTCCCATGGTCGGCTGTGAATCAGACCCTTACGATCACTGGCTGATTTCTGGACCTGGATTGCCTGGCTTTTCTTCCTGGTCTCAGTCTAGAAGCTCTGCTGAGATCGGGTGCGCTTTATCGCCGCACACAGCCCTCCACTGACAGATGAGTGCTGGCTGCACAGAGGGTCCTAGGCGCGGAACGGAACCCACAGGAAGATGGGTGCTGCCCCTGGACACCACTGTGCCATTTCAGACAACCCTTTAACGGCTTTGTGAGAGGGCAGAGAGCCTTGGGGGTACAGAGAACTGCTCCTGGATTGGCTGCATCTCTCCGAGCCTGGACCCCCCCCCCAACCGACAACTCTTAAGAGAGTGGACATCCCTTGCCCACTTTCTCTTTCAGTAAATTGGGGCACTGACAATCCCCACCTCACAGAGGTCACAGGAGAATGGGAAGAATCATCCCCAGCTGCACCTACAGCCAGGGCCACACCCAGCGCCTCACTGCCCTTGGGGTAGAATCTTGAGGGGCGGGGCAAACATTCAAGAGTAAGGATAAGTAAACGTTTAATGCAATATATAAAAAACATACAATTAGGAGGCGGGGCAAGATGGCGGACTAGGCAGAAGGATTGCACAGACCCTCTTCAACAAAGAAAAGGGAAACCAATTAACACAGACACAGAAGAT
>NW_006921625.1:4439564-4460895 GCF_000298275.1 Orycteropus afer afer
AAAAAAAAAAAAAAGAGTAAAGATAAGTAAACGTTTAATGCAATATTTAAAAAACATACAATTAATGCAACTTGTCCATGGTGTGCAAAATACCAACATTTTAAGTAAAGGCCAGATTGGCATTGTTTGGCACAAGTAGTCTGGACCTGAGCGTAAACTTGTGTATCTGTGTGTCTGTCCCCCTCTCTCTCTGTAAGAAATAAATGATACGTATTGTGTACACAGGAAATGCTCTCTTTGTTGTGCGCAGTATATACTACCCGTGTTGCATGTGCAGGTGGAAGTGGGACAACGAAAAAAGAAGACAGAAGATGGATCGATGCATTGGAATTGTGTTGGAGAATACCGAGTACACCTTGCACTGCCAGAAGAACGAACAAATCCATCTTTGAGGAAATACAGCCAAATGTGCCTTAGAGACAAGGATGGGGACACTTCATCCTGCTTACTCTGGGAACATCCTGAAGAAAAGCCAATCTTTGGACAAGAACATCATGGCTGATGAAGGGAAGGGCCAGTGGAAAGGAGAGAAACCACAGGAGGTTGGTTGACCGCAGGCCTCAGCAGACTGGAGCACAGCAACACTCACAAGGAGGCGCCGGACCCACACCTTCCTGCATGCACCACAGGCGATCGCCCTCAGGGTTGACTCAATGGCAACTGACAACACATATTGTACACATAATAGATATTACCTATTATTAGTTATGTTTTCTTTATATATTAAGGAGCTCTGGTGGCATAGTGGATAAGTCATTTGGCTGATAATCAAAAGGTCAGTGGTTCAAACCTACCAGCCACTCCACAGAAGGAAGATGGGGTCATCTGCCACTATGCCACAGAGCTCCCATGTAATCACATATATTGCATATGTGTGTCAATCACCCAGTGCCATGGGATCTATTCCAACTCATACCAACCCGCAGACAGAGCAGAACTGCTCATAGGGTTTCCAAGGCTGTCAATCTTCACAGAAGCAAAGCCCAAACCACACCCACTGCCGTGGAGTCGATTCTGACTCATAGCACCCCTAGAGGACAGACTGGAACTGCCCCATGGAGTTTCCAAGGCTGTCAATCTTTAGGAAAACAGACTGTCTCAGTTTTCTCCCACCGAGTGGCCAGTAAGTTCAAACCGTTGACCTTTTGGTTAGCAGCCAAATATTATAATCACTGTAACACCAGATCTCCTGTATGTAAATTAGGAAAACACAAATTAGGAAAGCAAAAGAAACTTGCTGTGTACAGAAGATGCCATAGATAAGGTGTCATATAGTCACAAAAACACATAGAAGAGGCACCCTGGGCTCAGATCAACTCTGAGCTTCCTCCAGCACTGAGGTCCTAGATGTGAATTCTGTTCCACTTGACATCTTGCTCTGGAAAATGGGGTGACTTGGAGGCCAAGAGAGGGGATGAAGGAGCTCAGAGCCTGTTGTGCTCCTGGGGGAGTGACTTGGGGGTTGGGACTGTCCACCAGCCCCCTCAGATATGCTCACCCACATCTCAGAAGATGGAGTGTTCAAAGCTAGATGCTGTACATCTGATTGTTTCAGAAGACCCAGAAGGTCATCAGTTCTCTCCCTGATTCAGACTTTTGCCCTGATTTAATGAAGATTGGGGTGAGAATAGGTATGACTGGAATTTACCAGATGACATCACAAGGGAGATGACACATGGGCTGCCCTGGGGATAGAAGAGAACTGCTAGTTAGGCCCAGCTTAAAATCCCACTGTGCTCATAACTGTGAGCCAAGCCCAGCCTCACCCTCCGCAGGTAGAACTCACAGGCTGTGCCAGGCTTGGAGGCCGTCTGTGAGGTCAGAGGCCCCAGCCCTGTGCTCAGAGGTGCCCAGACAGGAGACCTGCCCATGAGATGGCATCCGGGCAGGTTATAGAAAGACTGCTTTTGCCGGCAGCTTCATGAGGACCTCACAAGTTTAGAATTGTCTCACTATTCTTTCCAGAGTCCAGACACCCCTCAATATCTTCCCCTTGGACCCTCCAGTAGACGGCCTGGGGACCCCTGGGCAGACACAGGAAGGAGTGTCACCCTTTTGCAATTTAGCAATGAGCGAGACAGCCTACCAGCTGACCAAGCCCTTGGACACTTCCCTGCCATCTGTGAGGTCAGGGTGCCCCACTCACTAAAGAGCCCTGGGACAATTTTACTGCTGCTTTTTATAATCTCCAGTCCTCTAGGGATGCAGAAGAATCATTTCTTTCCCCTCTTTTCTCCAGGAAAGCCTTCTGGCTCTTTCTCTGAAGGGACTGTCTGTCCCTCCCCATTGCCATCTTGGAAGCTCAGACTTCACCGTCATGAGGAAGGGCAGCCAGCTGGGCTGGAGAAGTGAGGACACCCTTCCCAGGACCCCGGGCTCGGGATCAAGGGTAACTGCTCTGGGCTTGAGTTCTGAAAAACTACCCCCCGCGCCAGCCCTGGGCTGGTCAAGAATGCCAGCCCCACTTTGCTTTCCAACCCAAGTCCTACTTTTGGGGGGATATGGCCACACAGCCAAGGCCACCAGGCTAGCAAGAGGCTAAGCTGTGGTCTCAGCTGCAGCTGAATCCCTCCATCCTGGGACTGCTGCCCGGGTGCCTCCTCTGTGCCCTGCCCATTCCCATGAGTGCTGACTCCCGTGCAGAGCTGAGCAGCTGGGACAGAGCACAGCACACAGATTCCATGTAAGCCTTTAGTCTCTCTCCCTCCAGTGCTTCAATAACTGTCTCTCCAGGCTCCCATTAACCCCTTAGAGCAGCTGCGGAAACTGCGCTTTATCTTAATTCCTAAATTCTGTCTCTCAAAGTCTCTGGGTCTATTCTGTGCCCATCTCTCCTCATTTACCAGCACAACTGACTTCCTGCTGTCCTGTCTAATGAACCCATTCTCACACAGCCCCTTTCCTTTAAGAAGGAAGGCAAGACAATGACTTAAAGTCCTCTGAAGCACCTTGGGGTCTGGGGGAACCTTCCCGAAGGCATGGCCCATAAGCACTTCCTAAGGCCAGCTCAGACATGGGCCGCGAAGTGCTTGTGTTTTTCTAGCAACTGAAAGCCTGGAAAGTCACACACACATTTTGCCTCTTAATTACATGTTCATTAAATGTTCTTTGCTACACACCTAGGTAAGCCAGTTCCATCCTATCAGGCCCTGTGTTCCCTGTGAGCAGGAACTCATGCAGGTCTCACATGGGGTTTTGACATTTGTCTGTTGGACAGTAAGGGAAAGAGATGGAGGGGGTCCCTGGCAAAGTGCTTGGGGAAATCCCTGAATTTCTAAGTGTCTCCCTTCAAATGGAAATAATCCTGGTAATGCCTACCCCCTCCCCAAGGGCTTGGAAGGTCAGGTGAGTGATGGGTGTGTGGAACAAATTTGTGAAGTGTAAAATCCAAACTATTATTAGCTGACATTCGGAGGTGATCAGACCCTTGACTCCTTGCCCCACTTCAATGCTGGAAAGATTTTCCTGTGTCTTGGAAGGTGCTTTCCCCACTGTTCTCAGGGCCCGTCTGCAGACTAAAGTCTTCCTGCACTTGAAGCAGATCTGAGTGGGAAGCCAGGATCTTGGGACATGCAGGCATCTCCCAGAGATATTGCTGCAGGAGAGTCTTCCACTGAACAGACAACCACACCCCATGCCCAACCCCATCCCAGGTGATCTGCTTAGTGAGGACAGTGAGCCAAAGGAGGCAGGTCACTCACCTGAAAGCCCACCTAAAGGTGTGAATAGTGGCGTCTCAATCTGGGAGAAGGAGGGTCCATGAAGAGCATGCGTTTGAATGTGTTGCCTGTGAGAAGGAAGAGGGGGATGCATGTGCTTGACTCCTGTCCCCAGTCAGCCAGGATTCGCCACACGGGCTGTTAACTCCCTTGCACTTGCAAGTTGGAATGTGTTGGAAAGAATGAGTTTCTGCACATGCCTCACACACTGGTGGCAGAAAGCAAGAGATACCTGGAGCTGCCATAGAAAGGTGCTGTCAGGCACACCTACTAAAGCTGGTTGCATCAGCAGCAGCCAAGGAGGTTGACCAAGAAGATGTAAAATAAGTAAGAGAGGTGTTTGATTCATTGTACAGGAATATTGTCATAACTCAAGGATTTCAAGAAAAATACCTCACAGCAAAGCAGTGTTGAAGCATAAAAATCCAAAATCCAGTGCTGTGACTGAGAGTCCACAGGACTCACAAACAGGAGATAGGAACAAATGGAAAAGAATGTAAAACCAAGTAGTCATCAGAGCCTCCAAGAGACAAAAGGCAGACTGGCATACATGGAACAGAAATAAGGGTTACGAGAGAAAAACAGACAGACTGGGTGGTTACAATACAAGAAAACAAAACCTATAAAAAACTGTAGAAATGAAAAACGTAGTCACGGAAAACCCAATAAATGGGCTCAATAGGTAATGAGTCACTGACGAAAAAACAATAAGCCAAGTGTAGGACAGAACCAAGAAAACTAGCTAGGCTGCAGCACAGAGAGGCCAAGGCCTGGAAAGAAAAGGAATGAAGGGGGATTGGGAGAGGGAACACATACCTTCAACCAACATGGGAGAGAGGAAACAGGTAAAATGCTGGTGAGGCAATATTTGAACTGATGATAGCTGAGAATTTTCTAGAACCAAAGATTGGAATAAGTTAGATTTAAAGATCTAGTCATTGACAAGCAGGATAAATGAAACAGAACTCACACTTAGACACATCACAGTGTGACTACAGGGCATCAAGAATAAAGAGAAAAGTTTAGTGGCTACTAGAGAAGACACAGTTTGCCTGTGACTAACTGCAATCAGATGGACAGTAGACTTCTCACCAGCTTCAACAGAAGCCAGGAGACAATGGAATAAAACCTTCAAGATGCTGAAGGGCAATGATTAGGAATCTACACTCATGCTTGCATCCAAGTCATCATTCAAGAATGACGATGGAATAGAAGAGACCTTCACACAGACAAGGACTCAGACACTCGGGTCTCTGCTGGAAAATACTTAAGAACCTATTGCAGGAAGGAGGGAAAACACAAAAAAGTACTAAGATTCAGAAATAACTGGTGAGCAGGAATAAAGAAATACATGAAAATAAATCTTGGAAAATATACAAGAAGACTATCATTAAAATACATAATAATAACTAAAAGTATCAACTTCTATGTATTTTTCAATAATTTCAAAATAGACTACTAGACAATAATGTAGGAGTTTCAAGATTATTTGAGAGGGAATAAATTTGTGCTACATTTCTTTCCTTGTTCAGGACAAACATAGAAATAGATATTCAAATTTAGACTTTGCTAGAATATGTTTAAATTTGCATATTTAAATTTTAAGGTTTGCTCTTAAATTATTATAAATAAAAGATATTCTCCATCCAGTGAAAGAGAAAAGGGACAAAAATAAATGCACATTGTTTGAACGCGCACCATTGTGACACACTTTCAATATACTTTTTAGACTCGCCTGCACAATATGAAAGCAGGAAATAATAGAGGAGCTGAGATGAGTAGTAGTAACTTTAAGGACATTCTTCTTTGTAAAAGAGAAAGATAGTATTAAATATCATTACTTTTTTCTGCTTTGCTCTTTTTTTTTTTTTTTTTTTTTTTTTACCTTTACAATATCCCCATGCTCAAACTGTCCTTGTTATGGTACCAGTGTTATTCTAGAAATGAGTCAAAACTGGTCCCTGTGTTTTGGCCCAAAATTATTTACTTCTTCATGGCAAGCTGAGGTCCTTTAGCCCAGGATGCCCACCAGCATTGTCCTATTGTTTTACAAATAGCCCAAATCAGCAGATTGATTTTTGCAGCCTGCCCGCTTTGCATGCTCTGTGAAACTGCACCCAATATCTAGTCGCCCTGGAGAAGATACAGGGCAATCATAAGACCCCTTCGGGGAAGCTGCCATGGGCTGCTTGGATCAAGAGACTCTCCACCCAGCTACAGGAAGGTATTGCCTAAGGTGCACATAAGGGTCCACTCGTCTCTCTCCTCCTCCCCAGAGTTGCCATTTTCCCTCCCCCACAAGTAGCCTCCTTCTTTGCTTGTTCCTCGATGCAAAAATGGCGTAGGGCAGCAGTGTGAGACCTCCTCTAACTTCACCAGGTCAGGAAAGATTAAGATCAGTGGCCCAAACCTGATTCCCACGAGATGGAGTCAAGCGGGCCTCTACCTGCCAACAGTTGTACCAATTCTGACACTGACTGTCCTTCCAGGACACTCTCTACATCTCTGCTGGGTTTGAAGATTCGTTGCAATGGCCACAAAGAACTCATAGATAATACTTAGGATTATGGAGTTTGTGAAGGAATAACTGGATACCATTCAGGATTATAAACAGCTCAGAATACAGTTATTTGATCAGGACAGCCTCTTCTCACCCAGGCCTGAAGGCAAGTCTCTTTCTGGCCCTCTGGCCCTCAGTCCCTCGGCTTGGCCTCTATCCTGTACAGGTGAGTGTTACAAAGCAGTTTTAGCTCTGCAAATCAGTGCCCAGAGAAGTACCTCACTCCACCAGCAAGCCTCCAACAAGCAAAGAGACTCAGCTCTCTCTCTGTGTGGGCCAGGAAGCCCACTGTTCTATTTCATGCCAGTCTCTTGGTCTGTTGCTAGTATTTCTCTGCCACTGCTTCTCACCGTCTCTGGTATCACAGCTTTCTGTCTCCTGGATCAAAGAGGCTTTGTGCAGGGATCTTGGATCTAAAGGAACACTCCATTCCTGGGTCTTCTTTCTTGGTGGCGGTGAGATCTCCCTTCCTGACTTGAGGATGGCTCATTTTAAGCAAAACTGACCAATCCCTGCATTAGGGTAACATACACCTTATTTCCTTATTAGGATAAATACATCCACACAAGGGTACCACACCATGCCTCTTGTTGACATTATTAGTAAGCCATCCAGTCTCCTTGGTGGGCCAAAAGCACCTCCCATTTGCGTAGTCCCACCCAGTCGTCTGGTGGGAATCATGAAGACCATGTCTAGAAGAGCCGTCCCCAGGAATCCACTGACCCACACTAGAAGATCGCTGGCTGTGAGTGATCGACCACCCCGCATGCAGCTCCCAATGCATTGGCCCCAGGAATGACCTGTGAGGCCATGCTGCTCTCTTGTTGACACTTTCCTTTTGTTGATTAGCCTCAAATTCACTCATATTACTACAGATATAAACCCTGACAATCTGTAGGGATGTGGAGACCCTGACATTCATTATGGCAAAGATCTGCTCTTCTTCCAAGTAACCAGTATCTTCGTATCTTACCATCAAGGTGAATTAAGTAACCGACCATATCTACCTCATTGTTCAGGCTACCAGGAAAAACAGATCTTTATTTATGAAACAACTCTAGTGACTATGAAAGACACTACAAACTCCATGTGCCCTGACCCTCACTTGGCTCCTTTTTGCTATTCAAAATGTACTTTCCCTTTGATCTACTGCCTTCATCATGTTTGTCTCATGTCCCTAGTTCTGGCTGGGTGACCTTGGGCAAGCAATCTAACTTCATGTGCCTCAATTCTGTAAGATTATGATAATTAATGGTACCCGTGTCTTTTGGATATGTGAGTTTGTGTATGTGTGTGTCACTTAGAATTAAGTGGACATGTTCCCAATGAGTGTGATCTCTCATCACTGCCATCTTGATAATGTGTTTCTTAAGCTACCTGAAGCAACGAGATGAGATTGAGTATACATGAATAATGACACTTACATGGTAAACACTGAATCCATCATGGTAAAGACAGAGCTGGGCATGGAAATTTTAAAATGAAAGATATGCCACTGTGCCTTGTTGTTGTTGTTGTGATGTGCCGTCAAGTCGTCTCTGACTCATAACAACACTATGTACAACAGAACAAAACACTGCCTGGTCCTGTGCCAGCCTCATAATCCCTACTATACCTGAGCCCATTGCTGCAGCCACTGTGTCAATCCATCTTGTTGAGAGCCTTCCCCCCTTTCATTGACCCTCCACTATGCCAAGCATGACATCCTTCTCCAGAGAATGGTCCCTTCTGACATGACCAAAGTAGGTGAGATGAAGTCTGGCCATTCTCGCTTCCAAGGAGCATTCCAGCTGCACTTCATCTAGGACACTTATTAGTTCTTTTAGCAGTCCACAGTACTTTCACCATTCTTTGCCAACACCACAACTCAAAAGCATCAATTCCTCTTCATTCTTCCTTATTAATTGTCCAGCTTTCACATGCATATGAGGTGATTAAAAATAACCATGGTTTGGGTTAGGCATATCTTAGCCTTCAAGGAGACATCTTTGCTCTGCTCTTCAGCACTGGAAAGAGGTTCTTTGCAACAGATTTGTCCATTGTCCCTCTCATACTCAAAATGAGACAGATCAATAAACAGATATATAAATAAATTCAAAGCAGGAAGATGCAGATTTTGTGAAAAGATTCATTGATAGGAAGTGGGTGGGGTACAATAAGAAACAGCAATGAAGATCATAAACCTCCCCAGGAGGAATGTAATGGGTATTGCAGCCTGCTAAGTGAGATACACATATAATTGGCACAAGTGATCAGAGGAGCAGAGAAAAGTCCCGGGGGTCAGGGTTCAAGAAGCCAAAGATTTCACTCTGCTTTTGTCATGTACCAGACACTGTGCTGGTATTATATGGATTATTTTGTTTATTCTTTAGGGCAACATTATTATCAGCAATGCAGACATGAGGATAATGAAGAATGAAGAGGTGCAGTAATATCCCTGGGATAAGACTGCTGGATAACTGAAGGAGTGGCATGCTAGTGCCCCAGCCTGGAATCACTGTGCCTCCCGCCCTGCTTCTCTGAATCACCACTCTTCCAAGAATGGGTTTCTGCACTCTCTCAGCCTTGGCAATAGGGAAGGATGTGTGGCCTCTGCCCTGTTTTCCACCACAAAGGCACCAGAGTCCCTTCTAAGGGACCTCAGAGCTTGCCATGTGTCATTTATTACCTTTGAAGAGAGTAAAATACAGAGAAAGCAGGTAGGAGTCACCTGTAAGCACAATTTCTCCAAGAACTGGAAGACTGTTTATGGGGATCCCAGGCAGAAATGTGACTGCAAATCTGAGCTGCTTCCTGATTGTCACAGTAAGCCCATGTGGGCCCCATACCTGAACTACTGCATGAGAGCTTCCTTGTCACGATAGTCCTGTGCAGGTGGGCCCCACACCTAGACTATACCATTAAAGCTTCCTGATCATGACAGTCCTAGCCATGTGGACACCAGGAGACCTTCCTCATCATGATAGTCGTATCCTCATGGACCTCACCCCTAAACCACACCATGAGAGTGACAAGGAACAAAACAACCAGCTTGTGACAAAGACCCAGAAATTTAGTTTTAAATCTCCAAAGTGGGACATGTGAAGATGCTGTTATTGGTGCATTGGTGTTCTAGTTGCCACCTTCTCCTCCCTTAAGGATTCTTCAGGGCCTGAGCACAAGCACATCCCATGGCTCTCTCTCAACATGCCTCTGCCTCCAAACCTACTTCTCATTCACTATCCTCTTAGTCCTTTTGAAAAGGCTCACTCTTTCATGAGGCTGGGAGGAAAACAGTCCATTAGGGACAATTCATACTATAGCGTCAATGATAGGTCCCAAACAACCCCATTTAAAAGAGAAATACCCTTGTGTCCTGTGAGTTGATGATTATTCCTTTTCACTGCTGAGTAATATTCCATTGTTTCGTACCCACTTACCCATTTACCTGTTGATGGATATTTGGGTTCCCAATTAGGGGTTCTTAGAAACGAAGCTACTGTATGCCTTCTAGATTCCTGCCTTTAAAAGTTCTCTTATGAAAAAATATTCCACATAAGAAACTCTCATCTTTACATGCCTGGCCTGGAGCTCACCACCCACCGCCTCCTTCCCTCCCATGCCTGGGCTTTGTCCAGGGGCCTTCACGAGGCCCAATTAGCTTTGCTTTTTCTGGGACGACAGGACATTAACTCTCCATGTTAGCCTTGGACCACCTCCTTCCCCAGCACCAGCCCCCTTTGAAGCTGAGCGAAAGAAGGGTACCACTTAGGCACAGCCAAAGGAGGTGGATTAGCCATGATCATGCATAATTTATATGGAGTTTGTGCAGCCGTGAAAACAGGCCAAAGCATCTTTTAGAAAATAAATCAGACTTGATGAATTGGAAAGGCTCTTTGGCATTGTTCATTTCCCAGAAAGCCTGTCATGTCTTCCTCCAGCCAGCCTGACTCAGTTTCCTCTGCTGAAGCCGCCTGAATACTCAGCCTTTCTGTGCCAGCTGACTTCTCGTTAGCAATGGTGGTCTGCGGCTTCGGTGCACCCTCCTAGTGGGCATCTCAGGCTGCAAGCTGTGCCCTGGCAAGGGGCAAGGGCTGAGCACAGTTGCAAAAGTCTACAACAGAACGCAATCACCAGTTCTAGCAAAGAACCAGGAAGAGGTCCTCAGCCAGCCCACCTTCCTGCAGCCTGGGCTGCCACAAACTGGGCTGTGTGCCTTTAAGAAGCAAAAATTAATGCAAAGCTTATTACAATCCCTGTGGTTGCTAACGCTTCCTCCCTTCCACTGTCCAAGTGTCTGAATTTCAGCTTCAGATGAGTGTGGCCCGCTGGGATTTGAGCTGCCAGTTTAATTAGTGTTCAGTAATTTCAATAATGAGTGACAATTCATCGGGGCTTTTAGGTTGGTCTTCTGTTCAGAAGCAAATCAATAATCCACAGTTTTTCTCCTTCTTTAAAGACAAGAAAGTGGCATGTGAGTTACATCAGACGAGAGAAAATAAATGAGGAAACGCTTAAGTCCCTCAGTAACTTGAGAGGCAATTGGCTTTAATGGCGTGGGCAACCTCCCTGGTTTGTTGATGTTATTGGAGGAACAGAAAGGTCATTAGCAGCTGGAAAGAGGCTCTCGGATTCTCACAGTAAACAGTTTGCCCTGGCTGTAACCATAGTGATTTGGGTAAATGAACACAGGTATACGGATTACTACTGTATTCCCCAGGCGGCCTGTATTATTGCCTCCGAAGATATAAAAACAATTGAGGCTAATTGCATGAGAGTGAGTTTATTACAAACATAAATGGAAAGGAAGAAAGAAAGCAGAGATGTGCTTCCGGAGACCCCCCCCCCCATCACCGCCACGTTTCCATCTGTATCTGTGATCCCTGCTTCCTTTGGAGTCTGGTCCATGGCCGCAGCAAGCTTGTCCTCGTTGTCTGCCGAAAGACACCACGCACGGAGACACGGTGTTGCCGGTGTAAGGGCTTCTGTGGATCTGGAGACGTGGCTTTAAGTGGTTGTCATCATGCTCCATAGTGCAATCAGAGCTCAGCAATTACTCCCTCACTGCTGGTAGCTGCATGGAGCAGAGGAGCTTCAAAGCTAAGGGAACGCATTTATCTCAGCGAAGACACCGGGCTGGCACGCCGCGCCCCAGCCAGTGGCTGAAAAGTTAGCTGCATTATGGCAGGTTCCCTGCCAGTCGGCTGGGGCTGGGGCTTTTCTGTAAACTTGCATGCTCTCTTTTGTTCCAGCTACAAAGAGTCTGTCTTCATAAGGTGTTGTGATTTGCGGTATACAAACCATTAAAAAAAACACAAATGGAATCCCCAGCTGGGAAGGTCAAGTCTAATGAGGTGGGCTGTTGTGAGGAGTGGTAGCTCACAGCATCCCTCATGTAGACCAGAGGTGGCTCCAGGTGAACAGCTGCTTATAATCATTAGTCTCTGACACTTCTCATCCACCTCAGGTGCTATTTTGTTTTCTCACAAGAGAACAGATTAATTGTATATCAACTGATATACATAAAAAAGGGTTTGATAGAAGGTTCAATAAAGTAGCATTAAATAGGCAATCCCACTGAAATTCAAATGTGTGTATTCTTAATTAAATTCCTTTGTGCTGTACAGTAATTCCATGCATTCTGTTGCCTTTTGCATCCACTGGATCGGAAGCCTGAGGAGATAGTGGAAGGGAAGGCAAGTGCACAAGGAAATGAAACTTTTCTCCTTTCAAGCCCTGTCCACACAGGAGGCAACTAGGAGGGGAAGGACAAAAGGGCAGCTCTCAAGGAGGTCCCCAACTACTGTTGGAATCTGCCAGGGCTCTCGTGCCAAAGAGTTCATCTGCTCCAATTAAAATTTCGCCACTTTCTCTGTTCCAGGTAACGGAGGCACAGCCATCTGAAAATGAAGCTACTATCAAGAGAATGCAGGAAGAAGGAGGACTCGGAGAAGAGGGGGAGGAAGAGGAGGAGAAGAGAAAACAGAAGGAGGAACGAGAAGGCGAAAACAGCACAGACTGAGACAAAGGAGGAGCAGAGAAAGGAGGAGAAGCTGAGGAGGAGGAAGAGCACAAGGAGGAAGCTGAGGAGGCGGCCGGAGAAGGAAGGGAGAAGAGACAGAGAAATAGGAGGAGGGGAAGAAGGAGGAAGGCAGCAGCGGGACGCATGCAGCAGCCCCAGACCCCCTCTCAACAGTCACCACTGCAGCTGAGAACGAACGTGTGTCCGCAGCGACTGAGGTAACTGCCTGACGGCATCCCATGCCCCGCTCAGCTCTAGGACAGCCACACCAGAACCAGCCCCTCAGCGCTGTCCTCTTGCAACTGCCCGATTTCACACATCAGGGAAGTCATACTCTTTGCTTTTGTGGCTAAAAGTGATTCTTTTGCTACAAGGAAAAGGAAGTAAGAAGACAAGGCAGGTAAGGTGAAGCACTTTGAGCCAAAACATCGGAGTGGTATTGACATGACGGAAGCAAAATTGTCTAGAAAAATGCATGACATTTGGTTACATGCACGTTTCTAACATGATGTGAAAAAGAACACATGCTAAAACTCCAAACTAAATAGCTTGCCCCAGACACACCCCATGAGGGCGGAGCTGCAAGGTCTACCCATCAGAAACCATAAGACCCTTGAGGATAGCCAGGAGGACCAGGAGGACATGCATACACATTTGTGCACCTGCACACATATACAAACACTCATGCATACTATACATACACACCTCATATATATGTGTGTGCATATGTATATATGTGTATACAAACATATACAAGCGTGTACACATAAGACATGTACAGATGCATACATCCCTATGTACATATACAAACGCACACACATGCATACATAAACACACTTACATATGCATAAATACACGCATCCGTATGCGTGCATATGCATATACATGCATACACAAACACATATGCATGCATATACATGCATGTACTTACTTGCATAGACACCTGCATACATTCATATACACATGCAGCCATGTCCACATATGCACCTGCACATAAACACAAAATCATAGGTGTGCATGCATAAACCTACTTATCCATACAGGCACATGCACACATACACATCCACGCATACACACACACGCTTAGAGATCTTTGTGTCTTCTGGCTCCCAGTGCTGGACACAGAATAATACCATACAGAGCACAAGGCTTGCTCTGGTCACCATTTGCAAAGCTGTCTTATTCAGGCGCCCTTGGTTTCTTTTTCTTCCTGGGCTGAAGGGTTGTTTTTCCCACAAGTCATGTGGGCCTTGCTCCTGGCCCCGCTAGAGACTTTGACCATTTTAAATCCCACGAGTGAGCAGATGCACCTCACTCCTGGAAGCCACAGGCTCTGCGATGAGGATAGAGTTGTCCAGTTCCTTTCCCGAAGCAAGTCAGGATTGCTTCACTAAAGGACTTTTGTGAGAAAATTGAAAATTGAAGTCAAGAATCAGGAAACGGGTACAGCCGGCGGTCCCACTGTACTGGTCACACTGAGGCCTGGTTGTAGGCTCAGTTGGTGCTCAGTCCCCTTAAGGGCATTTGGCCACCGGCCGCTCCACCCTCAGCCTGCATTGCTGCCGCTGGACACTTCGTAAGAGACACCACAGGACTCTCCCAGCCCACCTCATGACATCTCTCCACCCATCTAAGCCCTCCTTGCTCACCGTTGTCCCTCTCCCACTCTGCAAGTGACTCTGCTTCCTGACTAGTGGCCACATCAAGACTCTTGACCTGATTGTGTCCAAGCTGAGCTACCACTGTTCCCTGAAGGCTTCCTGCTTTCTGTCCCCAGCCTGCACTCAGTCTCTCCCTCAGTACCACGAACATGCCACTACTCCCCTTGATTCACCAACCCAGAGCTCAGGGTGCCCCTGAGCCAGAATCTCTGGGACCTAACAAGGACACCAATGTCAACACAGCCCTCAATGGCTGGTAACACCCCATAACTCCCACCAGCCAAAATGCACTGTCCCCAAACAGCTCAGTACTCCACTGCATGAAGGAAATGGTGAGATCGGTTTGGGGAGCACTCCACACCAACAACACTACTCATTGTGGATACCACTGCCCAGGATCGAGTCTTCAATGGAATCAAGGCTGCTAAGGCATTGAGCACCTTTGAACCATTAGTTGCCCCTTGAACATCGAGGATGGATGTGGGGGAGGTTACATGGCTGACTCTCAGAAGAGCCCACTGGAGAGGCCCCTGTTGTCTGCTTGCTGTCTTCACACCAGCTGTACACAAAGATGAGCGGCACAATCAGTCCAACCGTTACTGAGTGTTTGAAATGGGTAAGCATTGTGCCCACCACCCTCTGCCAGTTGGTACGCTGTGCAGGTTTGCCCATTGCTATGATGCTGGAAGCTACGGCACCAGCCGTTCAAATAGCATCTGGGTATTTCTAGGAAGAAAGGCCTGGCAATCTACTTCTGAAGACAAGCCAATGAAAAGTAGGACTTGTCTGCTTTGGACCCACCACAAAAACGATCAACTGCTGGAGGGGACACTGTGTCTGATGAAGTGGAACACCAGCAAGGGCAAAGGAGACCCACAGAAAGATAGGCTGGCACCGTGGCTGCAACTATGGACTGGAACACGCTGGTGATTGTGAAGAGGAGGATGGACAGGGCAGATTTTCATTTTGTTGTCACCAAGAGTTGGAGCACTGTCCACACTCCTTCGGAGATACGGCTCATAAAACTCTTACCCAATCTTGTAAAAAGCATCACTGTTACCCCATTTTGCAGAAGAGGAAATTGAGGCTCCAATATGGCTAAGGTCACATCACTTGGGTGTTTACCAGGTATTTCTTTAAGCTGCGTCTGACTTTAAACCAGTGGAAGCACGTTGCCCACCTACAGCCACTATGGAAACTTCAGTTTCACATAGTAGAATCTAAGGCATAAGACAATAGTAAGGATTTGAAATTCAGATCCACAAAATTTATTTGCATAAAGGGTTTAAACCCTGTGGAGGTAAAAATGGGCAAGGACAGTCTGCCTTGGCCTTGAGCTAACAGGTCTGAAGACAGGACTGTCAGAAGCAGCGAAGAGCCTAGTAGGGACACCCATGGCAGGGCTGTGGCCTCAGATGCCAGGAAAAATCACAAACATTGCTGGACAGGTGTGCTGGCCCCCCACTGTCATTGTGGGCAACCAACTCAGCCACCGTTGGGGCAGGAGTTAACCAGCATCACCCCGCCACACCTCCTACACAATGAGTCGCCCTCCTGGTCTGTTCCCTTGCTCTTTCATGCGAGACTTCTTGCCCCAACAGGGGGACCTGACAGAGGGTCTGCTGTCCTGTCTGGAACTCACCATCATGTTCTTCCATGAACCAGAAAGATGCAACACACATGGCCAACAGGAGATGGGCAGAAGGCTCAGACATTCAACAGACACTTGGCAGAACTGAGTGCAAGGAGTAGGCACCTACCATGTGCCACTCAACAGGCCCTGCTGTGTACAAGACAGTAAGACACCCACTGTGTGTGAAGAATGGGAAGCCCACTGTGTGAAAGATGACAGGCACTACTGCATGGGAGATGACATGCCAAGCTCTGGGTGTAAGGAACAGGGAGCCTGTTGGGTCTGATACCATGGGTTCTATGTTAGGGTGTAAAATGGCAGTAAGGCTCTAGTTTGGAAGACAGATGGTTCTTTGTCCCTTGAAGACAAAGTGGGTCCCCTCTGGAAGCGCTCCCATCAGTGGGAAGTCTTCCCTCAGCACCCCAGGCTTTTCTCTAAAAGATGAAGGAGAATCCAGAGATGTCTCCAGAAAAATGCTGAGGTCAGAGCTTGGCCTGGCCTTGATGCCTGCAGCCTACGGGACAAGGGCAGGGCCTGGTGGGCTGGTATGGCCATCTGTGCTGGTGGCCTTGCAGGAAGGAGCTGGACAGAAAACAGACACCTGGCTCTCCCCCAACCTGCCAGTGCTGGCCCGCAGAGTCTCTGGGCTTTTATTTGCTGGTCCCCAAATAGAGAGTGTGGGAGAGGGGGTCTTCACTCCTTTCCCTTCCATCTGTCCCTCTGGATCCAGGACAAGGGGCAGTCCAAGGTGGTCCACCTGTGGACGCTGTCCTATGGGTAGGAAAGAGCTGCTGGGAAAGCTCGTCTCCAGGGGCAAGTCTCAGCCAAGTTCATGGCTCCAATTAGAGGTAAGTGAAGAGAGAGCACAGAGGGCCAGGCGGGAGTCGTGGGAGGACATGGGGAGGCCCATATCTTTGTTTTAAATATGTGCTCTCTGAGCCACAGCTGGCAGGGAAGGCCAAAAGTCTTGCAGGCACTTTGAAAACTGTCACTTTAAAATATGGAGTAACCCCACTCAGGCTTCCAGGCAGGGCCACCCCCTGCTATGAGGCAAGGAGCTGGATTGAAAGAGAGGGAGAAAGGAACCTACTTGAGGCTAGAGACCTGGGACAGACAGGACACTTATGTAAACACACACACCACACAGCCAAACACATACAAAACATACAGCACATCCACATACATAAACACACACACTGCACATTCACACACATAAACATACACTACCATGCAGCCACACACATAAACATACACACACCACACTGCCACACACATTACATCTCCAGACACATAAACACACACCACACATTCACACATGCATATGTATTGACATGTACCACACATCCACACATGCACACATACTGACACACCAGACATCTACACACAAAAATACAAACACCACACATCCACACAAATAAACATACATACCACACATACACATACATAAACACACACCAGCCACACACATGACCACACACATCACACTGCCACACACATAAACACACACATCACATCTCCACACACATGAACACACACTTTCACACACGCACATGTACTGACACACACCACACATCCACACACACCACGCATCCACACATCCACACATCCTGACACACATCTCACATCCACACACACAAATACAAACACCACAAAGCCACACAAATAAACATACACATCACACATCCACACATACAAACACATCACACATCCACACACATAAACACACACATACCACATACACACACAAAGATACACACCACCCATCCAGATATGCACATGTGCTGACACACACGACGCATCCACACACATCCACACATACCCCACACATCCACAAATGCACACATACTGACATGCACCACATATACACACACACACTATACATGCACACACATACACTCACCTAGGTGTACATGTACAAGTATCACACATACATACATATATTCACACACATAGTCACCATACATGTACATGAGCACATATATACACACATATATACACTTTCACATGCAGTCACACACTTGAATGTTCACATACACCTACCACACATACATCACACATATATACATACCCGTCCATATACTCACACACACCACACCTCCACACACATACCCTCTCACTCATGCACATGCTCACACACACATGTACACATCAGCATGGTTTTACCTTGACAGTTTTAGGTCAAACCTTCCCTGTTTTTTTAGGAAGATGACATCGTGAGATTTCTTTCCACTTTGAAGCGAGCAAGGACTTGGAGGGCTGGAGAACTCACTGCTGACCTCGTGTCTCCCCGGGATCCACTAGCCATGCGTGGGGTCGCACGATTAAATTTCATGATCTCAGTCACATTGAAGTCACGTGCGTGGCTTTTAAATCCCAGTAGTCTGTGATTTTTTTTTTTTTTAAATATCTGCCAAACAGAACAATGAGACCCTTTTAAATCCCCCAGCGAGCAACTATTAAAACCACAATTTACAACTGTACATACCGTCTGACGTGCTAACCAGGTGTTTCAGTGTTATTGTTTGAAATTCTACCTTGGTTTAAATCAAATGAAGAAAAGCCAAAAGTCCAATTAAAATCCCACATAGCCTCTTTATCGTGGGTAGGTGAAAGGCATTTGTTACAGATTTAATGGCAGGGCTCTCATAAAATGCTAGACCATCCTTTTTTCTTCCCGTTTCTTATTTCTAAATTCTCCCAGCTTGCTGGCATTTCCTGTCCCTAACTGAAGAGAAAGCGAGAATAAATCTAGGAATTTCTGGCGGAATTTTCGTAACATCCTGGACACTGTATCTGAATTTGACAATTGAGTGTTGTCATGGGATATTAAAATCGTGCACTGGGCCCATTTCAGCGATTATTTCATGGGCTGGCCCCTAATTGGTTCCGTGCCTCTGCCGGGCCCTCTCTGCCAACATGTGTCTATTGTATTTAATAGTTCAGTGACAACAAATTTATGTTGCTAAGCTCCAAAAAGTAAACGCAACCCAAATACCTCCCCAAACTGCCTTTGCAGACATTGACCAAGGGAAGATGGGATTCCGGTGTCTTCATGTGGCTGTAATTACTTCCAGACCTCAACGGCCTGTCTTTGTCTTTGGCCGTTTTTCTGAATCCATCTGGACCCTGCAATGCCGGTGAGCTTCACCTCGGCACCTTCCTGCGAAGGTTTTCCTGCCTCCTGCCCTTCCCGCCACCTAGCCTTCTGCAGACCCTGCTACTCCCCTCTTGAGTCCACATCAGCTTCCTCTCTCCTTTTCAGAGCCTGGTTCCTTGTGAAGCAAGTGAACTGGGCTCCTCTGGACCCCCTTCCTTTTCCAGGAGATTTTTCATCTCAAATTGTAAGCATTTTCTGTAACCCTTGCTGCTCCGTAGTAAATGGGATAACCGGATGAATCAGATCAATTCTTGTTTCTTTTCTCAGAGTTTGTAAATCTACAAAAACAAACAAACAAAAGTGTGAGTTACAACACATCTGTTCTCCTTTACGCCTTATTTAAGAAACTAATTCTTGCCAGATTTTACCCACCCATAATAATTACACCATTTTTACAGATGTGGTTTTTAACAGCTTCATTTTGGCCCAAAATCTTTTATACACTTTGCAGTGAATTTGCTTCTTGGCTTGCACTTCATCACAATTTTGCAATAAAGAGGTGGAGGCAAAGGAATGCGTTTGCAGACCTCCACCTTTTGCTGACATTGTTAGGAACCTGGCTGCCAGAGCAGAAACGCCCACTGCCACCATTACTGCACTGACGACTGTTCTTGTCATTAGCAGGCGCACAGGACGCACAAGTTTTGCACCTGGGCGTTGCATTGGGCAGTCACCCTGTGCTGTTTCCCTTCAGTCCTAGGTATCCACCCGGTCTTGAGCCCTGGCCTAGTGTGCCTGCTCCTGAGCATCCCTGCTGCAGGAAATGGAGGCAGCCACTTCCGGGAGGGAGATGGCATCCAGCGACATCCACCCTCACTGTGTGCAGCCCAGTGGATGAGCAGTGTGGGGGCAACAGGGAGCCTGGACCCAGCTCCCAGATGCAGAGAAGACTCAGAGAGGAGCTCCCAGATGCAGAGAGGACTCGGAGAAGGTGGTTAATTGTTGGATGTACCAGAGGCCCTAGATGCACAACGGACCAAGCAGAAGACAGAGCTCAAAGCAGTCTTGTGTTGGCACCTGTCATGGAGTTGGCTGTCAACTCCTGGTGCCCCACTAGTGGTGAATGAAATGCTGCTTGATCCTGCACCATCCCATGATCCACCGTAGATTGGACTATCATGAACCATTGGGTTTTCATTGACTGAATTTCAGAAGATGGCCAGGCCTTTCTTCCTAGTCCATCTTAGTCTAGAAGTTCCACTAAAATCTGTTCAGCATTATAGTAATATGAAAGCCTCTACTGACACATGGCTGGTGGCTTTGCAGGAGGTGCCGTGGCTGGGAATTGAACCCATGTCTCCAACCTAGAAGGCAAGAATTCTACCACTGAGCCAGCACTGCTCCCTCAAAGCAGGCTAAGAACTAATGATAACAAGCATGGACAGTGATTACCAAGGGTGTTCTGAATGGACCATGATGGAAGCCATGATGTAATTGCCAGTCACAATCATTGTCACAAAGAACCAATGACATACGATGGTGGACATAACAAGGCTCTTATCAGTCAGCAGACTCACAGAGCGCTCGGGGAACCCGAGTGCAAATGCTTTCTCTGCATCATGTAGGTAGGGAAACTGAGGCTCAGCAAGCTCAACTGTTGTGTGAAGCTCATGTGGCTTGCAGGTGCTGTGCTGTAGCTACCCTGGAGCTCAGGCAGGGCTCCCAGGCTTGCTCTTGCGCTGTGGACATTACAACTGCAGTTGCCACCAGTACCTGTGCAGGCCACACTGGCTGGCACCCATCCCCAACTGAAGAGCCCTCCCCGGACAGTGTGAGCAAGTTCTGCATCTTGCTTGGGAGCCACCCGAAGACAAAGACCTCAGAGAAGCAGGGGACAGCTATACCACAGTCAATAACAGTCAAATCATGTCACCCATGACAGTACAGTCACATTTTCCAATATTATAGGATGGATATTGGCATTGACCATCTAACGCCCTCTCCAAAGTGTCTATAAACGCCCAGGGCCTGGTGGTCCCAGAACAACTCAATATTCCTGTTTTTGTAGAATTTTTATTGCTTTTTCCTTTTTCCATATCAGTGACATGTTGTCACTGATCAGTGACATGTTGTCACTTGTAAGACAATTATTTATTTTCTTCAATTTTCACTAAACAATATAATAAAACAAAAAACACCAAGCAAGCAAACAAAACACAGGAGGTATTTGTGGGGCCAATCTTACTGAACTGAGATAGTGGAATGGGTTTCACCAAGAGAGAAGCAACCAAGAAGTAAGATTAGACATCCTGAATCTTTTAAAATATTTGTAGATTGTTTCCACAACCTAGAATCTGGCCCTCCAAGCTGAGGTTTCACTCTCCACTCTTGCTTCTTCTTTTGCTTCCCTTTCCATCCCTTCTCATCCCCCTTCCTTCCAGATCCAAGGACCAAATCTCTCCATTTTCTCACACTGGTCAATGTGCCTTCAGTGGCCCTGCTCCTGCCAGGCAGAAGTTCAGAAGTCTAATTGGTGAACCAAATCTGTCATCTCAAGCCTTGGCCTAGGCTAGTGATGACTGGAGTTGACAGTTTTTTGAAGTACAAAAGAATTCTGCAATAGACGCACAGAAGAAATGTGAAGTGCCAGTAAGGCCCTT
>NW_006921625.1:4462206-4462674 GCF_000298275.1 Orycteropus afer afer
GGTTCAAACCCACCAGCCACTCCTCGGAAGGAAGATGGGGCAATATACTTCTGTAGTGATACTGCCTCAGAGGTGTCACTATGAGTCGGGTCTGACTCGACAGCACACAACAACAATAGTAAAAGCCTAGATTTCCTTGAAGAGACTGTTGGTAGACTTACAGATGTCAAATGAAATTCTAGTGAGGGTGCAGAAGTAAGTGGAGAGTTGTAGAGAAAATCTCTACCATCTTAGAGAATACAAATGTCATCAGCAAGAGAAAGTCACTAGACATGTGGATGTTAGAAGTGCTTCTGGTGAGACATTAAAAGAAGTGATGAACAAGCTATTGGACAATGGAGAAGGATGGTCCTTTTTATGTAGTGTCAAAGAACTTGTCTGAATTATGTTCAAATGTTTGGTGGAAAGAAGAATTTGTAAGTGATGAACTTGAATATCTGGCTGATGAGATTTCTAAGCAAGATCTTA
>NW_006921625.1:4468190-4469818 GCF_000298275.1 Orycteropus afer afer
GGAGGTGCCCCGATTCGGCTGGCAATTCAGCCCACGGCGTGGGACACAGATGTCGAAGGCGGGGAGGGAGGGCAGGGGACTTGCCGGCAGCGGGCCGGCAGACCTGTCCTCCTTCCGGTCCTAGGATTCCCAGGGTCAGCCCTGAGGCAGTTCACATCGCAGCACCCCCTCCATGAGCCTCTCACCAGCCCCCCACTCTGCAGCCCAGCCCTGGCCCCATCTCTAAGGATTATTAGCCCCTGTTCACAGAGAAGAAAATGGAGCATCCAAGCTCAGCACCTTTCCAAAGTCACCAGACTCGTCACCAGTGAGGCCGAGATTCAGCCCTGTCAGTCTGACGCCAAAGCCCCTGTACACCACCAGTTATTCTGGGATTTTGATCAGGCTGAAGAAATATTTTGGGGATCTGAACAGTGCGTGTTTTTAGAGCTCTATGTCTTTACAGGAGGAGCCCTGCCAACGCAGCAGTTAAGCACTTGGTTGCTAACCGAAATGTTGGCAGTTCAAACCCATCAGCTGCTGTCATGAGAAAGATGTGGCAGTCTGCCTTGACAAAGGCGGGCGGTCTGGGGAACTCCGTGGGGCAGTGCTGCCCCGTGCCACAGGGTCGCCGGCGGCCACCGTCGACAGGACCGCAGGGAGCCTGGCTCTTTGGTTTCGGTTGCCTTTACAGACAACCTGGATACTCACCCCCAGGCTGACCCTGGGAGTTTTGGGACAATCTCAGTTGAGGACAGATGAAGACCTCCTGAGCGCTCAGCCCATGCTCAGTGATGGGGTGCGATGGGACTCATGCTCCCAAAGGAACACCCTGTCCATACCTGGAGTGATCTTGGGGTGTCTGAGTGATTGTGCACCTTCCGATCACGATGTCCCCTGGAGCTGGGTCAAGGAGGAACATTGGAGTCTCTGTAAAAAGCATCACAACCAGAGGGCCTACACTGCAAGGTGGGGGGCACTGCTCTCTAGACTTCCTGAGGACACACTGGTGGGGAGAGAAGGCCCCTGGTCAGGGGTTCCGAGGATGCCAGCCCCAGCTAAGCCCCTCAATGGGCACCACCCTGCTGCACTGTGCTGTCACCCTTACGCCCCTCACTTTGCTCTCGGTGAGCAGTGTGTGAGGTTCTGCTTGGTTTTACTGCTCCGTGGTAAACGGTCACTGCTAACCAAATGGTTGGTGGTTCAACCCCCCAGAAGCTCTGAGGGAGAAAGACCAGGCAATGTGCTTTCCTGAAGATCACAGTCTAGAAGTCCATCTGGGGCCCATCGGCCGTCGTGAGCCACTGGACAGCGGGGACAACAGGCAGGCCTGGGGCCTCAGCCTCCGGGACAAGACGCTGAGCCCAAGCAGACAGTTACCGGTTTCCCTGAGGCCTGTGTCTCACAGGACCTGGTCCCACCCCTGCTGGGGGCCCAGGACTCAGTGGCGCCTGAGGCCTCCCATCGGCAGAGCTGCCACCCACCCTGTGCAGCCCAATCCTCACCCACAACGGGACTGTGCGCCCAGGAGCCCCCGGCCTGGGGGGCTGTCCCCGCCTTCCTTAGTGGCCTCGGGCCCACGAGAACGCACAGTGGCAGGGGCGGCCCCTGCGTGGGAAGGGCTGGCGGGGAATGACTGTGCAGGCTGC
>NW_006921625.1:4469998-4516477 GCF_000298275.1 Orycteropus afer afer
CTTCTGCGCTCCGAGCTCATTTGCCTGCAAACGCCTTCACCTTGTCAGGGCCCATAATTATCCAGTCGGTGCTACTCAGAGCTGCCATTCCTTAAGATTGGATTAGACTGAAGAGGCTGCGTGGGCTGCAGGCATGTCCCCCCAGCCAGGCAGCGCAGCCACTGGGGGCCTGGCGAGCCCTACAGCAGAGCTCCGGCAACTGCCTCGCCCCGTCCTTATTACGGAGCTTAATAACAGCAGGCAGTGTATTAATATGGAAGAGATCAAGAGATTATTGATTAGAGCCACTTGCCTAATACCCCCTGTCTGTCATGTAGTTCAGCAACCCTTTCATGATTTTTTCTGTCAGTCCATTTAAATATTCATGACCGGGCTGCTTTGTACCTCCACGGCTGAATTTCTAATTAATCTGTCAAAAGAAATACAATATGCCCGGAAGCCTGATTGTTACAAGGGTCAGCTGAAACAGAGATGGCCTGGCGAGGCCTAAGGGGTAATTAATTATAACATGGCGGTGTTTACCTTGCCCGGTACCTGCCGCCTAAATGAGTGTTAAATTAGGCTGCAGCCACTCGGGCGGCCGTTTGAAGCCTGGGATCCGCCAGCGCGGATCACAGTGACGGCAGAGGCGGCGGCGGGCAGCGCCTCTGTAACAACATAATCAGCAATTACTGCAGCCGAATGCGGAGAAGGGATGTTAGCTCATTAGAAAAGCCCAAGTAGAAAGTTTTCTTTCTGTCACCAGCTCTTTTCTTTAGAATTCAAATGATTCCCCTCTAAAGGTGAGGATCCCAGCTCTAATTCCAGTGCCGAGAGCCGGCCTAATTAGCGTATACTTTGGCTAAAATATGAATGACATTTGCGCCCGCTTGCCGCGGCCTATTAATAGAGTGTGTCAGCGTGAGACATTAAGTGTATCATTCTTCTGCCAATTTATTCCTGTCATTATTGTTTCTTTATTTCCTCTGCCACATTATGGTCACTAATTCCTTCTCACTTTTATGAGATTCTTAATGCGGGTCTTTAATGAACTCCAAAAACTCAGGCACAACTCTGAAATTAAAATACTAGGCTGCTGTCAGGATGGTGCGGTGGGTACAACTCGAATGGCGTCGTCTTCTGTCAATTTATTTCTGTCATGATTTTTCTTTATACCCTGGCACATTATGCCCACTAGTTTAATTCCATTTTTATGTGACTTGTTAATGTGAATTTTAGGTGGCTTTTAATCACCTCCAAATTTGTAGAATATCACAATAAATCATAACTGGAGCCCTCTTATGACAATTTATTTCTGTCATTATTTTTTATTTCCTCTTCCTTATTACAACTCCGAGTTCCATCTCCTCCTCTGTGACCTTTCCATCGTTGCATTTTAAACAAGCCCGGAGAAACTTTGCTCTTTCTCCGGAACTAGAAGAGGGAAGGCGTTTTGTGGGTCTGGTTCTCCTCCAAGGGCGGAGCAGTGGTTAAACCACTAGGCCGCTGACCAAAGGTGTGAAGGTCGAACCCAGGAGAGAGATGAGGCGGTGGCCTCCAAAAAGACTGACAGCCTTGGAGCCGTCTGGGGCAGTGCTCCTCTGCCCTATAGCCCTATAGGGTCGAAGTGAACTCGCTGATAGTGGGTGTTTTCTCTTAGTTCTCCTCTAGCAGGGATGTGTCTGCGGAGACCCTGCCCTCTAGACAGCAAAGAGAGGGTGTTCACTGAGAACTTTAGGGGAGGCACTGCTGAGGGAAGAAAACAATTAAACAAAAACAAGGCCGGTATTGTCAGAGATGAAGACAGACACAATGGTTTGAATTCTGAAAAACAAAAAACCAAGAAAAGAAAATGGTTCATTTAATTCGGTTAATGCAAAGGTTCTGGTCATTGCCGCTTTGGGACGAGGAAAATCTGTCCCTCAAACGAGCTTGCGCTCGGCCGTTGGTTTCGGGCTCTCAAGCTCATCTTTAAAAGCTGTGGCTGGCAGACCATGGCCCACAGGCCTAAACTAGGCCACTGCCTGTTTTTGTCTGACCCATGAGTACTGAATGGGTTTTACAGCTTTAAATGGTTGGAAAACAAAGCAAGAGAAGAGTAATATTTTGTAACATGTACACATTATATGAAATTCAGAGTTAGGTTTCCCTGAATAAAGCTTTATTGGAACACAGCCATGTCCACTCCTCCCTGTGTCGTCTAAGGCTGCTCCTACGACCACCCTGGCACTGAGGGGTGCCCACAGAGGCCCCTCCAAGCCTAAAACATTTACTCTTGGACCCATCAGAGATGAAGTTTGTCAGCCCAGGACCACCTCCTCTTCCTGAGTTTCGCTTCATTGTACTTCACAATGAAGGTTGGTGGCAGCCCTGTGTCCAGCAAGTCTGTCAGCGCCATTTTTCCCCAGAGTGTGCCCCCTTCTTGTCTCTGTGTCATACTTTGGTCATTCTCACAGTATTTCCAACGTTTTCATCACAGCATTGCACACTTAATACATGTCAGTACAGTGTAAACAACCTTCACATGCCCTGGGAAACCAAGCAACTCGCGTGGCTTGCTTTATGGCAATATTCACTTAACTGGAAGTGAACCTGCAATATATCTGAGGTCTGCCTGCACTGTTTAAAATGTAAGAATCATTGAAGTTTTAAAAAAGAAGAGATAAGAAGGTAGTCAGCAGTGGTTAATGTTTCTTCTGACGGGCGTGACAAAGCTGTGGGCTTAGCAGCGACAGAGGACCACAGACATGTGCAGACTGGGGAGTCCAAGTAAGTAGCTAGAGTGCCTGACCCTATCCCTATTCTGAACTTCACCCTGAGTCATGCAACCCATATTTGGCAAAGGGCTGCCATTCATTTATTGCTTCAAAAAGTATTGGCTGTTTGGATTCTGCAATAAGGATTGACCAGCCTCTTGAGAAATGGAGGCACCCTGGTGGCACAGTGGTTAAGTGCTTGGCTGCTAACCAAAAGGTCAGTGGTTCAACTCTGCTTTGTCCTACAGGGTCACTGAATCAGAATCGACTACAGGGCAGTTTTCTTGTTTGTTTGTTTGTTTGTTTGTTTGTTTTTCCTTGAGAAATGGAGTATTGAAGGCATGGCCCGTGTTCTCACTAACTAGGTTTTCCCCACCGCATGGGCACAGACTCAAATCCTGCCTGGAGGAAGAACCCCACACCCGTCTTCTTAATTTGAATTAAAACAAAATACGTAGAGGGGACAGTGGAACAAGGACCCCCTCAGCCTAAAGCTGACCAAGAATGTAATTTAAGAAACTTACTGAGCCCAGCACTATGTGCAGCAGTGAACTTTTCAGACCTGGTCTGCCTTCCACCTCCCATTGCAGAGACCCTGTGGCCTGGAGCCTTGTCTGTGTTGTTTCCAAATGTCATTTCACCTTCAGGAATGGGAAACATGGAGTTTAAACTTGGACCCCTCTCAAGCTGTGCAGCCCAAGTTTTCTAGCTCACCATCTGCCAGCAACGTCCCTACCAACAGAAGTCAGTGGCTCCCATAGTCAGTGGGATGGATTTCCTACCCTAGTTCCCAAAGGGACCCACCCAGGCTGACTCCACAGGGCCTTCGGGTGCAAATCCCACTCTAATCCCTGGAGGAAGCTTCTGGCTGATGAACACAACACATATAGACTCCTCTCGACCTGATGAGAATAATTCTCTGCCCGTGGATTGGCCTCCTTTCAGGAGCGCCTCCTCTTCCTGTAGGATACCATCCCTGAGGTTCCAGATGCCCATACCTCACTCCCCTGGAAACCAGTCCAGCCTCCCAGCTCAGCTGCCCTGTCCTCCTCACAGGTTCTGTCTCTCGCTGGCACTTGCTCTCTCTCACTCACGCTCTCTCTCTCCATCCGCTGCCCCCCACCTCTCTCCCTCCCTCTCTCTCTCTGGTGGTAATTGTGTTGATTTTACAGTTACTCCTCTTTCCCCAAGAACAAAATGCATTCCCTTATTGGAAAATACAGAAGTTATCAAGAAGGAAATAATAACCACTCATAATCCTACCATCTAGAGAGATCCACTATTTATTAATTCCTTTCTTTCCTTCTACATTTTTTCACATTCATAATTAAAGTCTACCGGATCATATTTTTTATTCTGATTTATGCACTTAACATTGTATTGGGCATTTTTTCCTTCATTAACAATTTCCATGCAATCATGTGTTTTCAAAAGGCTGTACAAAGTCCTTTATTGATAAAAACACTCAACAAACTAGAAATAGAAGGAACTGCCTCAAGCTAATAAAGGACATGCGTGGAAAGCCCACAGCTAATGCCACACTTACCAGCCCTAAGATTAGGAACAAGACAAGGATGTCCTCTCTTGATATTTCTATTTCACGTTGTACTAGAGATTCCAGCCAGGGCAATTGGGCAAGAAAAAGAAATCAAAGGTGTGCTTAATGGAAAAGAAGTAAAACTCTATTGGTAGATCAAAGTAGAGAATTGTATATACAAAATCATAGGGAATTCACACACATACACCACACACACACAACTGTTAGTTTAGCAAATTTACAGAACACAAGATACTAAAAAATTCAATTGCATTTCTAAACACTCACTGGCATCAAGTCAATTCGACTCATAGCAACCCCTCTTTGGGTTTCTGAGGCAGTATAATGAACAATCTGAAAAATGATATCAAGAAAACAACACCATTTATAATCCATCAAAAAGAATTAAATATTTAGGAATAAGTGTTGTAAAAGTAGTTCAGGACTTGTATGTTTAAAGCTGCAAAATTTCATTGAAAGAAATTATTGAAGGCTTAATAGATGGAAAAACACCCTCTGTTCATGGATTGGAAAACTTACTATTACTAAGATAGACATACTCTCCAGATTAACCTACGGATTCAGTGCAATCCACATCAACAATATCAACATTTGAACTGGCTTCTTTGCAGACGTTGACAAGTTGATCCTGAAATTCATTAGGTAATTCAGGGACCCAGAACAGCCAAAACAATATTGAAAAAGAAGAACAAAGTTGGAGGACTCACACCTCCTGAATTCAAAACTCCCTACACAGTTACAGTAGTCAAGACAGTGTGGCAGTGCTATAAGGATAGACATATACATTGATTGACTGGAATTGAGAGTCCATAAAGAAATCCTTACATCCACGGTCAATTCATTTCCCACAAGAGCACAAAGACACTCTTGTGGGGAATGACTACAAGAATATTTTTTCAAAAAGTTTTGCTGGGACAACGGGATCTCTGTATGTAAAAGAATACAGCTGGGCCCCTATCTTAGACCATCTGCCAAAATTAAACAACTGGCTCAAGGAGCTAAAGGTAGGGTTAAAACAATAAAATTCTCAGAAGAAAACCTCAGTGTAGATCTTTGTGAGCTTGGGTTAGTCAGGGATGTCTTAGCTGCGACACACACAACATAAATAACTAATGAAAAAAAAAAAGATAAAAAAGAGACTTCATCGAAATTAAAAACTATTTTTGATTCAAAGGATATTATCAAGAAACTGAGAAGACAACCTACAGAATGGGAGAGAATAACTATCCATCCCGCACTGAAGGGTCTAGTGCCCAGAACACAAAGCACTCTCGCAACTGAACAATAAAAACACAGATAAATAGCCCAACCGAGTCAAGGGTTTCAACAGACGTTTTGCCAAAGAAAACATGTACATCATCAAAGGAAACATGTTGAGCCTCTTCAGCCATTGTTGTTGTGGGTCGTTGAATTGATTCTGACTCACAGCGCCCCTAGAGGACAGAGCAGAACTGCCCCACAGGGTCTCCAAGGCTGTCAGTCTTCAGGAAAGGAAAGGCCAAACCACACCCACTGTAGTCAAGTTGATTCCAACCCATAGTGCCTCTAGAGGACAGAATAGAACGACCTCATAGGGTTTCTAAGGCTGTCAATTTTTATCGAAGCAAACAGCCTCACCTTTCTCCCCTGGAGCAGCTGGTGGTTTTGAACTACTGACTTTTTGGTTAGCAGCCAAACACTTAACCACAACACTATCAGGGTTACTTAGGGAAATGCAAATCAAAACCACAGTGAGAGACCGCTTCACACCAAATAGGAAATTGTTATGAAAGAAGCTGAAGAGAACCAGTGGCATCCAGGAATTGGAGGAGTTAGAACCCTCACACACTGCTGCTTGAAATGAAAAATGGAACAGCTACTTTGGAAAAACTACTTGAATTCCTCCAAAAGTTAAACACGAAGTTACCACATGGCCCTGCTACTTCATCTCTGAGCTATACCCAAGAGATATGAAGATGCACACTCGCACAAAACCTTCTACACCAAAGTATGTAGCAGAATTATTTATAATAGCCAAAAAGTGGGAACAACCCAGATGTCCATCAACTGAAGAGCAGATAAACAAGATGGAATATTATTAAGCTATAAAAAAGGAATGAAGTACTGATACATGCTACAACATGGATGAACCTTAAAAACATTTTGCTAAGTGAAGGGAAACAAACACAAAAGGCCCCATAGTAAATGATGCCAATTATATGAAAAGTCCAGAACAGGTGACTCCATTGAGACAGAAAGTAGATTAGTGGCTGCTGATGTGCTGTAGTACCTAAGACACTTGACTGCTAACCAGAAGGCTGGCAGTTCAAACCCACCAGTCACTCCTCAGAAGGAAGGTTGGGCAATGTACTTCCATAGTGATACCGCCTCAGAAACCCAAGAAGGGTTGGTGGCAGTGAGCTGGTGGTTGGTTGATGGCTGAGGGTGGTGACATGATAGGAGAGTGATAGCTGAAGGGAGCAGGGCTTGTTTTGGGATAATGAACATGTTCTGCAACTAGACAGGGTGGACGTTGCAAAAGCTCATGATTATACTAAAATAAAAATAAAAGTCACTCAATTGTACACTTTAAAAGGGTGAGTTTTATGGTGTGTGAATTATATCTAAAAAAGGCTGTATATAATCCTAGAACTACAATTATATTGATTTTTCTCCCTAATTATTGGGCACCATCACGTACCTTTTACCTTGTACAACCCACAGTGAAGTGTCTTTCCTCACCATTGGCCTCCCAGACAGCCACATTCCCAAGGGGACCATCCCACCTCAGGGGTTCTGTGGCCCTGGAGCCCTGATCATCTTGGATCTCTGCTGGACTGAGTGGGTACCCACTGCACACACACACACACACACAGTATGTGTGTGTACATTTATATGTGTGTACAGTGAACACGGTGAGGGTCAGAATCCGACAGACTCCCTTTCTCACAAACTTTTCCACAGGGTTCTCTCATTCTAGTGGAAAATATATGAATTATCTTTCTTTGACAAGTTTCTGCCTTACACAGGTTCTGGGCTTTCACAAGTTTATATATATAAAAAATATATATATTCCCCAATTTGTTATAAAAACTTCCAAACACACAGAAATTCTCAAAAAATAATGCAATGGACATTCATATACTTCCTGTCTGGAATCAGCTGTTGTTAATGTTTTGCCATATTTGCTATGTCTCTGTGTATGTTTTGATATGACTATCTTTTGTACTATTTGAAAGTTGCAGGCCTCATGATGCTTTACCTAGGAACATTTCACCTATTCATCCTTATAACCACGATACATTACCACATGCAAAAATTAATTTATAACATTGTCTGATATCCCATTATCAAAATCAAAATTTCCTCATTATCCCAAGAATTTACCTTATTGGATGATTCAGTTTAGATCTACATTTGCTTTTGGTTGCTACTATGTCACTGTAAACTGAAAAACAAACAAACAAACAAACAAAAATAAACTCACTGCCATCAGTGAGTACCCACTCAGTCCAGCAGAGATCCAAGATGATCAGGGCTCCAGGGCCACAGAACCCCTGAGGTGGGATGGCCCCCTTGGGAATGTGGCTGTCCGGGAGGCCAATGGTGTGGAGAGACACTTCACTGTGGGTTGTACAAGGTAAAAGGTACGTGATGGTGCCCAATAATTAGGGAAAAAATTAGTCAATTCCAACTCACCCCCTTTGGGTTTCTGAGGCCATAAATTTTTACAGAAGTAGATTACCCAGTCTTCCTTCCATGGAGTGGCTGGTGGGTTTGAACCACCAACCTTCTGGTTAGCAATCAAATGCTTTAGGCACTATGCCAGCCCTTTAATCTAAAAACTCCTCCTCACTTTTGCTCTGGGACACTGTCTTCATGAAGAGTCAAGATTGCCTGGCGGGATATCCCACATTCTGGATTCATCTAATTATTCTCTCATGATTTCTTTTGAACTCTTTTTTTCTAGCCCTGTCTAACCTCTAAGCTGGAAATTATGTTTAGAATTGTGATTAGAATTCAGATAGTTTAATGATTTTTAAATATTAAATTAACATAGACTTATTGAGGACAATTTGGAAAGCAGGGAAAAGTAGAGAGAATTTGAAAATCAGCCACATTCGCTTCCCTCCCCCCAAGTGACCATTTTCCATGTTTTCCTACTATCTCTTCTGAGCACCCATCAACCACTGATTGACTCACTCAGTTACTGTTGCTGTTAGGTGCCATCGAGTGGGTTCTGGCTCACAGCAGCCCTATAGACAACAGAAAGAAACATGCCTGCTCCTGTGCTAGCCCCACAGTCCTTGCTACACCTGAGCCCATCATTGCAGCCACTGTGTCAGTCCATCTCATTGAGGGCCTTCCCCTTTTTCACTGACCCTCCACTTTACCAAGCATGACATCCTTCTCTGGGGAACGGTCCCTTCTGACAACATGACTAAAGTAGGTGAAACAAAGTCTGACCATTCATCTTCCAAGGAGCATTCCGGCTGGACTTCGTCTAGGACATTCTTTTGGCAGTCCGTGGGATTTTCAGCACTCTTCACCAACACCACAGTTCAAAGGCATCAATTCTTCTTCAGTCTTCCTTATTCATTGTCCAGTTTTCACGTGCATATGAGGTGATTGAAAATACCATGGCTTGGATTAGGCACATTTTAGTCTTCGCAGTAACATCTTTGCACGTTAACACTTTTAAGAAGTCTTTTGCATCAGATTTGCCCAGTGTAATATGGTGTCTGATTTCTTGACTGACGCTTCTGTGGGTGTTGATTGTGGATCCAAGTAAAATGAAATCCCTGAAAATTTCAATCTTTTCTCTATTATTATTAATATTGTTTATTGATTCAGTTTTTGATTCAGGATTTTTCTTTTCTTTATGTTGAGGTATAATCTATACTGAAGACTGCAGTCTTTGATCTTCATGAGTAAGTGCTTCAAGTCATGTTCATTTTCAGCAAGCCAGGTTGTGTCATCTGCATATTGCAGATGTTATTGAGTCTTCTTCCAAACCTGATGCCACGTTCTTCTTCACATAGTCCAGCTTCTCAGATTATTTGCTCAGCATACAGATTGAATAAGTATGGGGAAACGATACAACTCTGACACACACCTTTCCAGATTTTAAACCATGCGATAACCCCTTGTTCTGCTTCTTGGTCTATGTACAGATTCTTCATGAACCTAATCAAATGTTCTGGAATTCCCATTCCTCACAATGTTATCCATAATTTATTGTGATCCACACAGTAAAGTGTCTTTTCATAGTCGATAAAACACAAGGAAACATCTTTCTGGTATTCTTTGCTTTCAGCTGAGAGCCATCTGACATCAGCAATGATATCCTTCATTCCACATCCTCTTCTGAGTCTGGCTTGAATTTCTGGAAGTTCCCTGTCAATGTACTGCTTCAACCATTTTTCAATTATCTTCAGCAATATTTTCCTTGCTTGTGATATTAATGATGTTGTTTGATAATTTCCACATTCTGTAGGATCACCTTTCTTTGGAATGGGCATAAATATAGTCTTTTCTAGTCAGTTGGCCAATTTCTTGACATAAATGAGTAAATAGCTCCAGAGCTGCATACATTTGTTGAAACATCTCAATTGATAATCCATCAATTCCTGGATCCTTCTTCTTGTCAATTCCTTCAGTGCAGCTTAGACTTCTTCCTTTAATATAATTGGTTCTTGATCATATGCTACCTCTTAAAATATGTTGGCCAATTCTTTTTAGTACAGTGACTCTGTGTATTCTTTTCATCTTTTTTTTTTTTACATTTCCTGCATGGTTCAATATTTTGCCCACAGAATCCTTCAATATTGCAACTCGAGGCTTGAGATTTTTCTTCCGTTCTTTCAACTTGAGGAATGTCAAACATGTTCTTCCCTTCTGGTTTTCTAACCCAACTCTTTGCACATTTCATTATAATACTTTACTTGTCTTCTCGAGCTGCCCTTTGAAATCTTCTGTTCAGATCTTTCATTCCATCATTTCTTGCATTCACTTTAGGTACTCTTCTTTCAAGAGCAAGTTTCAGAATTTCTCCTGACATTCCTTTTGGTCATTTCTTCCTCTCTTGTCTTCTTAATCAACATTTGCTTTCTTCATGTGGGACATTCTTGATGTCATGTATGATGTTCTTGATGTCATCCCACAACTCTATCCATTCAGTAGTTACAGTTTATTCATTTTTTATGCTGTGTATAATTGTTCATAACTACATCATAATACATTATATGCCTTTCATTAAATACAATGATATTTACAGAATCTGCATTATCACAGTCTGAAAATATCATTGCATTAATTGATACATTATTAATTTTTCTTAATAAATTTTAAAAAGTTGTCACCACAAGCAATGAAATAACATAAAGATGTAGAAAAACAAAGAGCTGATACATGTTTTCCATTTCCCCAGCCCCTCCAGGTGCCCAGTGCCAACCAGCCCTGGAGAGGCTTTCACTCAACCAATGCTGCAAGAATGAGGTCCAATGGAGCCATAGTTTCCTCTCCTTCTCTGTTTTTAGGCTCCTGGTGGCTGCATAATCAGGAGGAAGGCCTGCACTGTAGCATGGATGCAACCATCAGCAAATCGTGAGAGAACAGGTGTTTCCAGTCCTTCTCTGGGGCTCAGAGCCTCAGCTGGGAGCAGAGCATGGTTCTAACCTGGGTCCTGCTTGTCCCTGCTTTCTCCACAGTTGTCTTAGGAGTGCAGCTGGAGATGGCAGTGGCAGTTCCAGTCCAGCCAAAGGGCCTGGGTTCTGTTCTTACCACTCCTGGATTATGTACCAAATCAAGCTCTCAATACTCAGAACCAGCAAGGGGCCACACTTATACTGCAATGTACACAATGTAGTAAAAGACACTGAGATAATTCTTATAAAATACACAGTGAATGAAGTAGAATGAAAATGAGTTTATGGAGCCAGAATGCACCCACTTCAATAGTGCATCCTGTGAAGTGCACAGTTGGAGATCCTGGCCACCTCCCCTCCACAAGAAAGCCACCCTCATAAGACTGACCATTGGATGTACCTTGAGAGGGATTTGGGAGCACCCCCACACCAACATCTCCTTGGGCGGAACATGCAGGCTCCTCCTTGCCACAGTCACATGCATTGCATGGCAATTGTGTGAGGATCGCACTTCCGGGGTGTGCCCACAAGTGTGCATGACTACAAACTCAAGCCATGTTTGCCTCTTAGCTCATAGAAGCATCTTAGCATCTTAACTCACGCTTGTTGCCCAAACTCCAAACAGGATCACTGGGAAAAATTATTTCTCAGTTGTTCAAAATGACACGTTGTATTAATCTGAACACAAATATTTTCCTCAAAGATAGCTTTATGACTTTTCTGATTATAAAAACAATGTGTGCTCATGATTAAACAACTCAAGAGTTATGCAGAAACTCATTGCTGATTTTTGGTGTATGTTATTCCAATGTTTATGAGTTGGCTTGTGCATGCAGATTCAAATGCACAGTGACACCAAACAGAGTGACAGTCACTACAACTCCACATAACCATTTCAAGGGCTACACAGCATTTTATTTCACAGATCTCTCATGATTTACCTAACCCACTCCCTGCTGTATAAAGTTCCAGTTGCTTCAAAATATTTTTACTTTTATATAGCAACCCAGGCCCTAAAATGATCTGTATGTTCTTTTCCATGATCCTCCCATGTTGATCACTGGAAACAGAACTAAAGAGTGGGCATGCATGAGAGCTGTTAACATGTGGCTACGATTTTCATTAGACAGTGTGTAGAAACCCTCTCTCCCTGACAGTGTGGGAATGCCCATTCTCTCATATCATCCTCCACACTGTATATTGCTTTCTTCCTGCATATTTTTGTTTTTGCCTATTGTAGTTTTACTTTTGCATATTTTTATATTTCTGCTATTCTAATAAACAAAAATAATATCTCAAGTGTGTTTTAACTTTCTGATCATGAGTGACTCGCAATACCTTTTTATTTGCTCATTTCCTTTTTAATTTATTTTATTGTTTTTGTACTGAGAGGTTAACCTTTCCTTGTTGGTTTGAAGGAACATTCCTATGGTAAGGGTCCTGGTTATTTCTCTGAGCGCCATGTGAGTCACCTTTCCTAGTTCCTCATGCATCTTGTATTTTCCTTATAGATTTTGCTGTTTACTGCTTTTCTTATGTTTTGTTTAATTCACATAAAAAATACTCTTTTTTTCCCAGCTAAATCTCTCCATCATTTTTCTTATACTTTCAACTTCTGATTTAAGCTGAGAAGGCTTTTCCCTTCTCAAGACTGTTAATTTATTTCTTCAGGTTCTTTTGAGTGTTTATTTGTTACACTGAAGATATAGCACATCTTAGTATAAAAATGTAGTACATTTTAGTATGTGTTAAGAGGAATGGGTTGCTGCCAGTGCATAGGATACCTTGTGCAAATGAGTGAAAGTTGTGTCTTTCTCAAGGAAAATAAAAGTGAAGCTAATATATTATTTATTTCACAAGAATAATAATTAACAACAATAAAATGTGTTACAAAATAGATTCTTAACAGGAAGTGCATAGTCCTACTTACATAGTGATTCATGACACATCAACGGTGTGTGTGGTTCGAATTGGGATCTCAGTAATATTGTGCTGATGTATTAAACAAATAGCAAAGGATAAAAATGACAACATGAAACGGTCAAGTTCTCAGCCAGGATACAGATTCCAATAATTTTTTTTATTGTTTCTTTGTTTTAAGTTTTAGTTTATTATTATTTCAAGATACCTGTAGATTAGTACATCAGTAGGCAAGACACCGAACTAGAGGCTCTGGCTGTGGTCATATCTGATGGTATTAAGTTATAAAGATCCTTCAGTAATTGAATTTGTCCTTCCCTAAGTCTTAAGCACAGGGTACATATCACCCATGTCAAAGCGTGATACCTGCTTTCATACCCAGAAAATCATCATAATGTTCCAACTTTTGTTAGAGCAAGGCTCACTACTGCCCCTTGTCTGAGAGTTTTCAAATACAAACACACAAAGCAGCCCCTCTTTTCATTGATTGTGACTTGTGTGGAAGTTTATAGAGCAAATTGGCATTCAACAATGCATGCACATTTTGCTCAGGGGAATTCATTGCAGGCCTGCAACGCAACTGCACTCTTCCCACCCCCTCCCTGTGCTTCTCACACCCATCCTTCTTCGCTGTCCTTCCCAAACTTCTGAGCTTATCACTGGGCAAATGCTGCCCTTTTGGTCTTGTAGAGTTGATTATTCTAAGGAGTGGATACCTCTGGGGTATTTTTCTCCACCTTATAAACCTGACTGTCATTTGGCTAAAAGTTGAACCATAGGAATTGAGTTCACTTTGAAGGATGTTCAAGGGCCATAGTCTTAGGGTTTTCACCAGTCTTCATCAGACCAGTAACCCTGGTATTCTTAATAATTTTGAGTTTTGTTCCAGCTTTTTCTCCCACTCTATCCAAGATCTCCTATTGTTATGCTTTTCAGAGCAGTCAACAGTGATAGCTGGGTACCATCTAGTTCTTCTGGTCTCAGGGTCACGGAGGCCGGGGTTCACATGGCCCATTAGTCTTTTGGATTAATTTTTCCCTTCCATCTTTGATTTTCTTCACTCTTCTTTATTCTGGATGGGGAGAGACCAATAGTTGTATCTTAGATGGCTGCTCACAAGCCTTTAAGACCCCAGTCATTACTCAACAAAGTAGGATGTAGAGTGTTGTCTTTGTGGACTATGTTACACCAGTTGAGCTCAGTGTCCCACACAACTATGGTCCTGAGCCCCCATGCTCGGCAGTTCGTTCCCTTAAGGTTGTGACTAAGACTTTTTCATAACTCTGCCCCCTATATGCTCTACTGCAGTCATGGATATATAAGGCCTCTGACTGCTAACCAGAAGGCTGGGGGTTCAAACCCACCAGCCATTCCTCAGAAGGAAGGTCGGGCAATCTACTTCCATAGTGATACAGCCTCAGAAACCCAAGGAGGGGTTGCTATGTGTTGGATCTGACTCAATGGGAGTAAGTCTGGTCTGGTCAGTCTATAAATACATAGGTAGAGATAGCCTCTGTCAAACCTACATATAAGTTCATGGGTGTGGTCCTATTTACCTTCCCACCTCTGCTGAGCTTGAGTGTTTATCTAGGTGTCCACTCATAGGTCACTGTTACCACTGTGACTGCAGTATTGTCTATGCCATAGTCCTTTTCTTTGTTGCCTTTAAGTCTTATGCTCCTCCCTGCGTCTTCCACTGCCTTGATCATTTTGTGCTGACCTGTTCCTGATCGTGTATCATCTTCCCCAAAGCCACCATCTTTGGAGCTCATGAGTCGCAATCAAAACCCATTGTCTTGGAGTAGATTCTGACACATAGCCTATAGAAGAGGGTAGAACTGCCCCGTAGGGTTTCCAAGATGCCATCTTTACAGAAATAGGCTGTCACATCTTCCTCTTGCCAAGTCACAATATAAATGTGAAAAATCTTCAAAATAATGCTAATGTAAAGTAAGAGGCAGCTTCTTAGTTGGGCCCCTCTTCCTTGTGAAGCATGGCCCCTCAGTGCGGCTGAGAGTGCTTCTCCCCACTGCCTACTTGGGAGCCCCAGCACCGCTTAGTGAATGATTTATTTTCCATGTTGATTGAAAATGTCACCTTCCACCACAGGCCAGATTGTCACACATGCTTGGGTACAATGAATTCCTCCTTTTCACTCATTGTTTTATCAGATATTCTGACTATTTTGCGTGGGTATCTTTATATTGAATGTAGAATTATTTTTTAATCCATGTCCAAAACCTAACAGAAAGGTCCTGCTGGGATCTGAGGGGATAATGTTTAGCATAAACAAATAATGTTGGAGAACACTGTCAACTTTACAATGTTGAATTTGAGAATGTGATGGCCTCTTCATGTGCCCTGGTATCCTTTCATGTTTTATGGTTTTCCTTATATGTGTGTCCTGCATATTTCCTGGTAACTATTCCTGGGTCATTTATAGAGTGATTTTGCTATTGCTGATGGAATCTGATATCAATTTTATTATCAAAATGTTCATTATTGGTGTACAAGGAGGCAGGATATACACGTGTGAGAGTTGGACAATGAATAAGAAAGTCCTCGTAGGATTGATGCATTTGAATTGTGGTGTGTTGGCGAAGAATATTGAATGCACCATGAACTCCTAGAAGAGCAAAGAGATCTGTTTTGGAAGATACATAGCCAGAATGTTCCTTAGAAGCAAAAAGGTTAAACTTGATCTCTAATTCTTCAGTCATGATGTTAGAAGGGACCAGTCCCTGGAGAAGGATACGCTTGGTAACAAAGAAGGCCGGTGAAAAAGGGGAATACCCTCAATGAGACGGATTCACAAAATGGCTACAATGATGAGCTCAAGCACAGCAATGATTGGAGGATGGCCCAGGACTGAGTGGTGTGCCCTTCCCTGTGCCCCGGGGCCTTATGTGCCCAAACTGACTTGGTGGCGCCTGACATCAACAGGAAGACAATTGATTTTTGCTTCTTTATTTTAAACTATCTATGTACCTGAAAACTTATTCACAATATTTATGGGTGATTCTTTTATATTCTTAAATTTTGTAAGTAAACAATCATATTTCTTGCAGATATTGGAAAGCATCCTTCCTCATTCTATACGTATGCCTTTCCCCTTCTTTTCCTGAATTTCCTGCATGGGGCAAGCACGCCCTAACTATGGCTATGTGGTGGTGGCAGGATGTGAAGCGGCTTGGGGAGCCGTCACTTCATAGATAGTGGTCACCTGGTGGCAGGAGGGCCTCTATTTTCTGCAGATCTTCTCTCCCCTCCATGAGCTTTAGGGGACCCAGTGTCCAGCCTGAGGAACTCCAGAGCTGGGTGCCTTGGCAGACTGGGGTGGCCAGGTGCCCCCAGATGCTCCCTCAGCCTAAAGTCAAGGTCATGGAGGAACATTAAGGGGTCAGTTCATTCCTCGGAACCATCAGAGTGTAAAGGTCCCTCCCACTGTAAAGAAGCAAAGGCCCCTTGGGAGTGTGTCAGAGAGCCCCTTCAGAATGCCCACAGTTAAGAGGACGGGCGCCTCCTCCTCTTTAGGTGAAGCTGGGCATGGGAGAGACAGCAGTGATGCTGGTCCCTGGGTGTACAAATGATTAACCCACTTGTCTGCTAACTGAAAAGTCTATCGTTCAAATTTATCCCCAGGTGCCTTGGGAGAAAAGCCTTGCAACAGATTGTCCAGTCTTCCTTCCATGGAATGGCTGGTGGGTTTGAACCACCAACCTTTTGGTTAGCAATCAAATGCCTTAGGCACTATGCCACCAGAACTCCTTCTTCCCAAAGCTTAGTCATTGTTTTCCCCGTGGAGCACAGTTCTATCCTGACACACGTTGGGGCACTGAGTCAGAATACACTTCAGCCATCAGCAACTCTGTGCAGCACAGTTCCGACCTAGCACACACAGGATGGCATAAGTCAGAATCCACCATCAGCCATTAAAGCCCCGTGGAGCACAGTCCCACCCTGACACACATGGGGGCATTGTGAGTAGGTACTGACCTGACAGCAACTGGTTGGTGTGCAGGTATTGAGGCTGCACTTGTTCAAGTTCTATGTCAGCTGCTCCCCACAACACTGACCTACTACTACCTTTTCACTTCTTTCACTGATATGTAAAGCACCTACTATGTGCTGTGCCTTGTGCTAACCTTGGGGATCCAAAGACAAAGACTCTTGCCTGTCTGTCTGCAAGGAGATCACCCTACGTAGGTCAACATGGAAATCGAGCATGCCTTGCCCCACAGGGAGAAAAGGGTGCCACTTCACTTTGCTTGAAGGAGCTCTGGTGGTGCGGTGGTTAAAGCGTTGAGCTGCTAACCAAAAGGTCAGTGGTTTGAACCCACCAGCTGCTCCATGGGAGAAAGATGAAACAGTCTGCCTCCATAAAGACTGACAGTTTTGGATACCCTGTGGAACAGTTCTACTCTGTCCTCCAGGGGAAGGGCGAGGTGTCAGAATGGACTCCCCGGCAGTGGGTTTGGTTTGGACTTTGCTTCAGTAAAGATTGGAGCTCTGGTGGTGTAGTGCCTAAGGCATTTGACTGCTAACCAGAAGGTTGGTGGTTCAAACCCACCACCCACTCAACAGAAGGTCAAGTTCGGTAAAGATTTACCACCTCAGCAACCCAAACAAGGTCGCTATGAGTCAGAATCCAGTGGATGGCAGTTTGTTTGCTTTTGAATTTGAGTTTCAGTAAACATTGGCAGCCTAGGAAACCCTGTGAGGCCGTTCCACTCCGTGCTCAGGCGCTGTGGGTAGGAATGGACTCCAGGCAGTGGGTTTGGTTTGTGCTCAGCAGGGAGTCTCGCTCACAAGCTGCGGAGGTAAACTCCTGTGGACTCTGGGGCAATGGTGGGGATGGAGACAGAAGGGACAGAATGAGCAGCAGGAAAGAGGCATGGCTGGCCACTCTCCCCTGAGACCAGGTGCCAGGCTCTGTGAGAGCGTGTGTTTCCTTATCCCGGTCGCTTGCACAGTTAGCCGTTTGCTACAGCGATTTTTTTCCTGGACTCCACTGAGACCTGCCTGGCCTTGCAGCACGCGCAGGTCTCCCCTGACCCACGGGTGGTGCCCGCACCTGAGGTCAGTTGGCCGGTAACTGAGTCCCAGTCTGCCACTTGGAAGGTGAGAACTCTGCCACAGAAATACCTGCGCCTCACATGTGGGTGTGAACTGGGAAGGCCACAGGTTCTAGGCACTTTAACCTTTCCCGCACCACCTCAGCCAGCTTCAGGTTTAATGTTAATTAAACATTAATTTCATCACCTAAATTGGGCGATCTTTCCTGAGTCTTCTAGCAGACCCATCCCCCCAAGCCCCAGACTACCCTCAGAACCCCTGGCTCCCCTGGTAACTTCCCAAGTTCTCTTGAAAGATCCCTCCTCCACAGGGTGCCAGGAGGGACTTAGGAAGTTGAGGGGCCCTTCACTTTGCCCTCATTAGCAGCAACACCCAAAGTGTGTGGTGAGTGGTTCCTTATCCCACACAACCTTGTTCTCTTAACTAAGTACAAGCTAATGATTGTGAAAGGGGATTAAAGCCCCTGATTTTAAAGAAAGGCTACTTCCCATTTGAATTACTTTTAAACAGACCACTTTGCCTCTAATTTAAAATGAGTAATAGGCTTAGAGCAGGCAACAAAAGATCATTAACCTCGTAAGATGAGTGTACTAGCAAGATTCTGTTTTGCCAGCAAATGGAAGGGAATGGCAGAAATGTGCTAATGTGGAGATTTTTTTAAGCATCATTATCTGGGGGACTTCTTTTTTGGTATTCAAATAAGAAAGAGGAATTCTTTCCAATGCCCACTTGAGCTTTTGTTCTGCTCTAATTGAAAGCAAACCTGCAGCCCAGAAAAGGATCCTTGCAGATGTGAAAGGTTTAGGTTGGGTTAAAAAAGAAAAAATAAAAAAATAATAAGTCTCTATTTTTTTTTTTCTTTTCTTTTTTGCAGAGAACAATTAATGTAGACAGTAGCTTTCATCTTATTGTTTGTCTACTTATTTCATTTTCTGTCTTCATAACAGTTCAGAATTCAGAATGGAACAACTGTTCTCCAGCTTGGGTTTTTGCAACCCAAGATAAAGCCAAGGGAGGAAGCGGCAGCCAGTGTGGGGGGTCTCAGGATTTACAATCTGTACCTTGTTTATAAATAAGCACATGTTTCTGTGAAAACTCCTGAACTCCATACATACTTTAATATTTAACTCTTGTTTTCAGTGTGCTCCCGGATGGAAAGAAAAGAATTAAGAAGGGACCTTTAGAAAAAATGGAGGAAGACCAACCCAGTTGGACACAGAAATCGAACCAGGTAGAGACTAGAGGGCAGAATCTGGGCTTGCAGGTCTGTGCACGTCTGAAAACTTCTGGACCCACTTGGAAGTGGGGTGGGTTGCCCACAGCACCCACAGCTGGGCTGGCCTGAGCGTCAGTCTTGGCTGAGTAGTCACCACCTCACAGGACATTGACTGTAGAGGAGGCTCACTTTCTGGCCCAGTAAGTGTGGCCCCTTGGCCTTTGGCTTGAACTTGAAGGTACACAGCGGGCTTGCTACTGTGTGTGCTGGGGTCCCGGACAGTCTAGGAGCTGCCTCTTCTGGGCTTTCACACACTCCTGTCAGTTGGCTACTGACTGCCTTCCTAACACCCACTCTTCTCATTCTTAATTAGAGCGACATAGCTAATTAATAAGTTTTTTCCAATTATAAATTAACTTAGGATCAGAACTCTGGCTTTGCATGTAATTTCCTATAATCACTAAAGCTACTGCAAAACCATGCCTCCCGCCAACCGTAACTTTTCTTATTTAACACAGACAGACAAGTTCTCACTGGGTTTACATTTTACAGCAAATTATCTCTGTTGGGATTTATGAAGAAAAATTAAAAAGAAAAAATCAGAGTTGTCTTTTTTTCACCCCCTATTCCCCCACCCCCTTTCTTTCTTAAACAACATAGCATCCGTAATGGGTAATTTCTTGTAGAGATTTAAAGAGAATTCATCTTAATATTTTAATGTTATTACAGGGTGGGAGCAGAGAGCAGGTGATAATTCGTTTCGGTTCCTAAGTGTTACCACCTTTTCATGGTCCCTGCAAAAATGATTTGGGAGGTGCCGGCATACTGTTCATTTGTAGAATCGTAACTGGAGAGGCGCGTATCTCTTTAGTAATGAAGTAGTGTAATTAAAGGTGGGCCCATGGACCAGGCGCCGACTTCGGCAGCTTGTCACATCCTTGGCTACCCCAATTCCTGGGTGGTTTATCAGAGACTACTCCTTTAATATGGAGATTACACTTATGTACTTGCCTCAACTTGAAAGGCATTTGCTAATTTACTTATTAATGAGATGTAAATCTATTTGTATGGCTCGTCACAAGTTCCCCCGAAATCGCAGCTACTTAACCGGCGATAAACCCTATGATTTAGACGAAAAATAATACATTTAGCTTTCCACATTCGTTCTGTTAAAAATTGATACAGTCTATGTTAAATTTATTAATATTGCTTGCTGTCATTCAGTTCGCAGCTCTGGCTGAAATATGGCTTGACAGCGGCCGCATTAAAGATGTATGCCATTGTATTCAACAAAGATTAATGAAGCCCGGTAAAAATAGCTGTAAAAGAGAAAGTGATCCGAATGTAAAATCAGTGAATTAAATGAGGCCGCGCATACATTTTTTAATATGCATGAGGAGGGAGGCAGCGAATGAAAATGTCTCTATGCAAAGTTCATTTGGGAATGTTTCAGGACTCTGTGACTCGCCCCAACTACTGAGGAGCGGCCTGGTAGAGCCGGGGGCTCCACGCCCATCCCCTCTGAGATGCGGCAGCCTCGGGCCAGGGCAGCAGGTGAAGGAGCCGCTCGTCACCCGGCTACGCAGGCATCTGTCGGTCCTGGTGAATTTCTTCAACACTCTTCCAGGCATCTGTCTCTGGATCGCTGGCCTCTGTGTGAAGGATGAACTCGGGACATTCCGGTCAGGGTTTTGAAGCCAAGCCCGGGTGCTAGACAGGCCAGGACGGCGCTGGGCTTGGCATCCAGTTGAGACAAGAGAATGAACCAGTCTGTACCTTGATTCTTTCCCCAAATGAAGAAGCGAGGCTAGCTAGAGGAAAGACCTACAGAATCCAAATGACTCCTCCAGCATCCCAGGGCTCCGATCTGGGATTTCGCCCTGCTGATACGCCTGTCTGTCTGTTTGCATGTTGAGCCTTTTTGCCATCAGTGTACGGAATGACTGTGTACTCTGCTCTTTGTACTGTTTGGAGGGGGTGATTTATTTCCACAGTTCTCATTATAAAATACTGCTGGTGTCATACCCGACCAGGTTAAGACTTTCAAATAAATTAACAGTGACAGAAAATTGCATGCAGTAATCATAATATAAACCTGGCATGTTTATCAATCAAGAAGGTGTTTTGATAGATTTAAACCATTGATGATAGGCATTTCTCCCCACGGTTTGTGTGCATGGAGGTCAAAAGCTGTCCAGGAGAAAATACTGGGAGGTAGTTTTCTTTAGAGTTTCCTTGGGGGTGCTGGGGTCCTGGGGGCAGTTTGCACGTGTGTGTCGGTTTTAATTAACAAAGTCGAAGGCAACAGAGCAGTCGCTGCAGCTGCCTGCCTGTCAGCTTGGAGGCAGTTGGGAGGTGCGGTGCATGCACGGTGAGCGTGACACCCCATAAAAAGTGCTGCCTAGAGCACAGAATTTCCCAAAAGGGTGCACACAGGTGCATCTACGAAGGGCCTGTTGTTCTGCAGCTCGGCTTACGTTGCCACCTCCTGCAGTCTCAACAGGTAGTCAGAACCCAAAGAACTCCCCAAGCCCTGGACAAGAAGGGCTCGGTGTGAGCTGGCTGTCCTTCCCTGGCTAAGCCTCCTGGACAGATACTGTGGGGCTCCAACAATGGCTGTAGCTGGGCGGGGTATGCAAGGAAGGAGCTGCTCTCCTGGGGACGTTCTTCAAAGTTCTCCAAAAGAGGTTGCAATTCTAAGGTGATAGATGGGCATAGGAGTGGCTGAGTCACGTGATGACTAAAGCCACGAGAGCCAGCAGTGTAGAAGGGAGTTGACTTTCTTTATCTATTGGTTCACCACCAACTAATGGCAGATTCCACCTCCCTTAGGCCTTGTCCTGACCTTAAGTTCACAAAAATCCACTGCCCATAGTTTGGGGAGCTGCTCAGGACCTCCAGTCTTTTTTTTTTTTTTTTTTAGGATTTGGGTGAAGATTTACAGAGTAAATTCACTTTTCATACAGCAGTTCACATATACATTGTCTCATGTCATTGACCAAAATTTACAATGCAGCAGCTCCCCTCCCACTTCCTCCCCATAGTTACCTCCTCCCAGTGTCCATCCCTTCATACTCTTCTGCACCCTGAGCTATCTCCCTGTGCATAAGCAGCCCTTCCTTCTCCCATGATTGTTCTCTCCAGGGTGTGTGTCTACTTGAGGTAAATGTTTAACTCACATGCCTGTACTTTGTTTGGCTGGAAACCACGGTTGTGGGTTCAATTCCAGACCTGAAGGGAAACTAGGGGCCATAGTCTCAGTGGTTACACCAGGCTCCATTGGACCAGCAAACCTGGTCCCCACCTTCTTTTCTTTTCTTTTTTTTTTTTTTCTTTTTTGCCTCCAAACGATTTTGAGTTTTGTACCACATTGTTCTCCCTCTTTATGTAGGATCTCCTACATCCCTTCCAAGTGGATGGCAGTGGTAGCTGGGCACCATCTAGTTCTTCTGGTCTCATAGTTGTATAGGTTGCAGATCGGATGGTGTACCAGTCGCTAGGACTGATTGTTTCCATTAATTTTGGTTTTCTTCTTTCTTCTTGACAAGGAGAGACCCATTGTTGCATCTAGATGGCAGCTTCCTAGCTTTTAAGGTCCCAGTCGCTACTCGCCAAAGTAGTAGGTGGAACAATGTTTTGTATAGTATGTTATGCCAATTGAGCTTGATGTCCCCTGCGACCATGAGGACCTCCAGTCTTGTCACTTGCTGGTTCTGAGTATTGAGAGCTTAATTCAGTGCCACCGATGTCCCACCACTACCATCACCACCACCATCAATGTGCTCACACAGCTATACTTTTGCTCCCTTGGCATGTGTTTCTGATTGGACCTGCCAGAAATTCAGGGGGCTAAGGCTCACTGGCACCCAAGAATGGGCCTGAATGAAGCCAAGCTAGCACCTGTTGGACCCACGACCTGACTCACAGCCTACAGCCATCTTCAAGGACAGGCTTTCCATTGCAAGAGGTCTCAGCTTAGAGACTTTTGCCTGACGTCTCCCTCTGCCCTTCCACCATGGTTCAGGAACCCACACTTAGGAGGGCCATGGGAAACCTTACCCAATGCACTGTGGCATCAGGGAGGATGGACCATTTGTGCAGAGGGTCCCAGAGCCCCACTGGAATTCTTCCTGGAAACAGAGTCATGAGGCTTAGAGGACTCCAGAACACCCACAGCAATAGGACATAGGATCACAGAGTCTGAGGGCTGAAGGAACTTCACAAGTCACATTTTACATATCCCTTTTGTCTCACCCAAAGGCCTGCCTCAGTTCCCTTCCTGGTGCAGGGTGTGTCTGTTAGGATAAAATAGCCTGTTCCACTATGGAGAATGAAGCCAAATTAAATCACCTTCGATTCACACAAACACACCCCAATTGTCCAACTTTTCCAGATCAAAGAAATGGAGATGGGAAGATGTTACCTTCTGAACAACATCAAGTACCACCGGAAATATTGTGTGCCACTAGTATTTTAAATCCCAGCAGGGTCACCCATGGTGGACAGGTTTCAGCAGAGCTTCCAGACTAAGACAGACTGTGAAGGAGGATTTGATGATCTACTTCTGAAAGAAGTGGCCTCTGACAAGTTTATGAACAGTAGTAGAGCGTAGTCTGATACAGTGCTGGAAGATGAGCCCCTCAGGCTGGACAGCGCTCAAGATATAACTAGCTGCCTCCTCAAAGTAGTGTCATCCTTAATGATGTAGAAGGAGTAAAGCTTTGGGGACCTTCATTGGCTGATGTGATATGACTCAAAACGAGAAGAAACAGCTGCAAATATCCATCAACAATCAGAACGAGGAATGTCTGAACTATGAATCTGGGAAAAATGGAAGTCATAAAAAGTGAAATGGAACCCATAGTGATTGATATTCTAGGCATTAGTGGGAAGAAGTGGACTGATACTGGCCATTTTGAATTGGATAATCATATTGTCTACTATGCTGGGAATGACATTGAGGAGGAATAGCATAGCATTCATCATCAAAAAGGACATTTCAAGATCAATCCTAAAGTACAATGCTGTCAGTGATAGGATAATACCCATATGTCCATAAGGAAGACCGGTTAATAATACTATTATTCAAATTTATACACCAACCACTAAAGCAAAGGTGAAGAAATTGAAGATTTTATCAACTTCTGCAATTTGAAATAGATCAAACATGCAATCAAGGTACGTTGATAATTATTGGTAATTGGAATGTGAAAATTGGAAACAAAGAAGGATTGGTAATTGGGAAATGTAGCCTTGGTCATAGAAATGATGCTGGAGACCACACAATAGAATTTTGCAAGACTGATAATTTATTCATTGCCAATGACTGTTTTCAACAACATAAATGGTGGCAATGCATGTGGATATCGCTAGATGGAATATGCAGAACCAAATCAACTACGTCTGTGGAAAAACATGGTGGAGAAGCTCAATATAATCAGTAAGAACAAAGATAGGTGCCAACAGCAGATCAGACCATCAGTTGCTCATGCAAGTTCAAGTTTAATCTGAAGGAAATTAAAACAAGTCCACAAGAGCCAAAGTATGACCTTGATTATATTCCACCTGAATTTAGAGACCATCTTGAAAATAGATTTGACACATTGAACACTAAGGACAAAAGACCAGATCAATTGTGGAGTGACATCAAGGCGATCATACATGAAGAAAGCAAAAGGTCATTAAAAAGACAGGAAGAAGAAAAAGAACAAAATGGATTTCAGAAGAACATGGAATAGCTCTTGAACATACAGGAGGTGGAGTGAATGGAAGAAATAATGACGTGGAAGAGCTGAACAGAAGATTTCAGAAAAAGGGAAGAAGACACTTGGCATTTCTCAAGTTGAAAGAAATTAAAAAAGTCAAGCCTCAGTTGCAATATTGAAGGATTCTTTGGACAAGATACCACCACTCATCTTTCAGTTTGTTGTGCTATGGTGACTTACATGTTGCTGTGAGGCTGGAGGCTATGCCACCAATATTTCAAATATGAGCAGGGCTACCCATGTTGGACAGATTCCAGTGGAGCGTCCAGACAAAGATAGACTCAGAAGAAGGAAGAGACCATCCACTTCCCAAAGAGTTGGCAGTGAAAACCTTATGAATAGCAGTGAAACACTGATATGTTACTAGAAAACTTTATGAATAGCTCTGAAACATTGTCTATATAGTGATGAAAGATGAGCCCCTCAGGTCAGAAGTCACTCAAATTATGACTGGGGAAGAGCTGTCTCCTCAGAGTAGAGCCGACCTTAATGATGTGGATAGAGTAAAGCTTTCAAGACCTCCATTTGCTGATGTGGCATGACTCAAAATGGGAAGAAACAGCTGCAAACATGCATTAAAAATTGGAACATGGAATGTATGAAGTATGAATCTAGGAAAAATGGAAGTTGTCAAAAATGAAATGAAATGCATAAAGATCAATATCCTATGCATTAGTGAGCTGAAATTGACCGGTTTTACCCATTTTGAATCAAACAACCATATATCTGCTATGTAGGGAATGACAAATTGAAGAGGAATGGCATGGCTTTCATCATCACAAAGAATGTTTCAAAATCTATCTTGAAGTACAATGCTGTCAGTGATAGGATAATACCTATGCACCTACAAGGAAGACTACTTAATACTACTATTATTCAAATTTATACAGCAACCACCAAAGCCAAAAATAAGGATATTGAAGATTTTGACCAACTTCTGCAGCCTGAAATTGACCAAACATGCAGTCAAGATGAGTTGATTATCATTGGTGACTGGAATGCAAAAGTTGGAAACAAAGAAGCATCACGGGTAACTGGAAAATACGGCCTTGGTGATAGAAATAACACTGGGGATCACATGATAGAATTTTTCAAGACCAGTGACTTATTCATTGCATATACCTTTTTCAACAACACAAATGGCAGCTATACACATAGACTTCACCAGATGGAGTACACAGGAATCAGATTGACTACATCGGTGGAAAGAGGCAATGGAGAAGCTCAGTATCTTCAGCCAAAACAAGGCCAGAAGCTGACTGTGGAACAGACCATCAACTGCTCATATGCAAATTCAAGTTGAAGGTGAAGACAATTAAAACAAGTCCATGAAAGCCAAAATTTGACCTTGATTATATCCCTCTTGAGTTTAGAGACCATCTAAAGAATAGATTTGATGCACTGAACATCAATGACCAAAAACCAGAGGAATTGTGGGATGACATCAAGAACAACATCCATGAAGAAGGCAAAAAGTCATTAAAAAGACAGGAAAGGAAGAAAAGACCAAATGGATGTTAAAAGAGACTCTGAAATTTGCCCTTGAATGTAGAATAGCTGAAGCAAATGGAAGAATCAACAAGATAAAAGAGCTGAACAAGGAGAGTCGCTCAAGAAGACAAAGTCAATTATTATAATTACACGTGCAAAGAACTGGAGTGAGAAAACCAAAAGGAAAGTGCAATGCTCAGCTCAAGCTGAAAGAACTGAGGAAAAAAATTAAGGCTCAAGTTGCAATACTGAAAGATTCCATGGGCAGTATGTTGAATGATGCTGGAAACATCAAAAGAAGATGGAAGGAATACACAAAGTCAATGTACCAAGAAGAATTGGTTGATGTTCATTCATTTCAGGAGGTGGCATATGATCAAGAACCAATGGTATTGAAGGAAGAAGTTGATGCTACACTGAAGGAGTTGGTGAAAAACAAGGCTCCAGAAATTGGCAGAATACCCATTGAGATGTTTCAACAAATGGATGTCGCGCTGAAGGCACTTACTCATCTATGCCAAGAAATTTGGAAGACAGCTACCTGGCCAACTAACTGGAAGAGATCCATGTTTGTACCCATTCCAAAGAAAGATGATCCCACAGAATGTGTAAATTATTGAACAACATCATTAATATCACACACAAGTAAAATCTTATTGAAGAGAATTCAAAAATGGTTGCAGCAGTATATTGACAGAGAACTTCCAGAAATATAAGCTGGATTCAGAAGAGGACATGAAATGAGAGATATCATTGCTGATGTCAGATGGATCTTAGCTGAAGGCAAAGAATACCAGAAAGATGTTTACTTGTGTTTTATTGACTATGCAAAAACATTCCATTATGTGGATCATAATAAATTATAGATAACATTGGGAAGAATGGGAATTCCAGAACACTTAATTGTACTCATGAGGAATCTGTACATAAACAAGGAGGTTGTCATTTGAACAGGTCAAGGGGATACTACATGGTTTAAAATCAGGAAGGGAGTACATCAGGGTTGCATCCTTTCACCATACCTATTCAATCTGTATGTTGAAAAAATAAGCCGAGAATCTGGACTATATGAAGAAGTATGTGACATCAGGATTGGAAGAAAGCTCATTAACAACCTGTGATATGCAGATGACAAAACTTTGCTTGCTGATAGTGAAGATGATTTGAAGTACTTACTGATGAAGATTAAAGACTATATTCTGGAGTATGGATTACATCTCAACATAAAGAAAACAAACATCCTCTAAACTGGGCCAATAAGCAGCATCATGATAAATGGAGAAAAGATTGAAATTGTCAAAGATTTCATATTAGTTAGTTCCACAATCAACACTTATGGAAGCAGCAGTCAAGACATCAGACAACATATTGTGCTTGGCTAATTTGCTGCAAAAGACCTCTTTAAAGTGCTGAAGAGCAAAGATAACTCTGAAGACTAAGGTGTGCCTAACCCAAGCCATGGTACTTTCAATCGCCTCATATGTATGTGAGAGCTGGACAATGAATAAGGAAGACTGAAGAAGAGTTGATTCTTTTGAGTTGTGATGTTGGCAAAGAATACTGAAAGTTCCATGGACTGCCAGAGGAACTAACAAATCTGTCTTGGACGAAGTACAGCCAGAATGTTCCTTGGAAGCAAGAATGACCAGACTTCATTTGACCTACTTTGGTCATGTTGTCAGAAAAGACCATTCTCTGGAGAAGGATATCATGTTAGGTAAAGTGAAGGGTCAACGAAAAAGGAGAAGGCCCTCAATGAGATGGATTGACACAGTGACTACAATGGGCTCAGGTATAGCAAATATTGTGAGGCTGGCATAGGATTGGGCAGTGTTTCATTCTGTTGTACATAGGGTTGCTATGAGTCAGAACCAACTTGATGGCACCTAACAACAGCAACAATGGACAAGATAAAGGAGCTCCGATGATACAGTGGTTAATACTTTTGCTAACCAAAAGTTCCTTCGTTCGAACCCACTAGCCACTCCACAGAAGAAAGATTAGGCAGTCTGCATCCAAAAAGGTTTACAGCCTTAGAAACCCAACGGCAGTCTCTATGAGTTGGAATCAACTGCATGGAAGTGAGTGAGTTATAGGCAAGATAAGGAACCCTGGTAGAACAGCGTTTTGTTGTTGTGTGCCGTCAAGTGAGCCCCGACTCATAGTGACCCCTCCTTGGGTTTCTGAGGCAGTATCACTATGGAAGTAGGTTGCCCAACCTTCCTTCTGAGGAGTGGCTGGTGGATTAGAACCTCCAGCCTTCTGGTTAGCAGTCAAGTGCCTTCAGCACTATGCTACCAGAGTGGTTAATAAATATGTTGGAGGCTAAAATCCACTGGCAGCTCCAAGGGAGACGGATGAGGCAACTTGTTCCAGTAAAGATTGACAGCTTTGGAAACTCTATGGAGCAGTTCTATTCTGTCCCATAGTATTGCTATGAGTTGGAATTGACGCAATAGCAGTAGGTTTTGGTTTATGGGCAAGAAATTGAATGATGCACTTAGCATCAAGGGAAGATGGAAGGAATACACAGGGTCACTGTACAAAAATAATTGTTCAACATTTTACCATGTCAGAAAGTAGCATATGATCAAAAACAAATTTACTGAAGGGAGAAGTCCAAACTGCACTGAAGGCATTAGCAAAAAACAAGGCTCCAGGATTTGATGGAATACCAATGGAAATATTTCAACAAATGAATGCAACACTGGAAGCACTCATCTTTGCAAAGAAATTAGGAAGACAACTACCTCGCCAACTGACTGGAAGACATCCATATTATTTCCCATTCCAAAGAAAGGTGATCAAACAGAATGCAGAAATCATCAAACAGTATCATTAATAGCACAGGCAAGTAAAGTTTTGCTGAAGGTAATTCAAAATCAGTCACAGCAGTACATTGACAGGGACCTTCCAGAAATTCAAGCCAGATTCAGAAGAGGACATGACACAAAGGATGTCATTGCTGATGCCATGTGGATCTTGGCTGAAAGCAGAGAATATCTGAAAGATATTTACCTGTGTATTATTAACCATGCAAAGCCATTTTATTATGTTGATCATAACAAATTATAGAAAATATTGCAAAGAATGGGAATTCCACAATGTTTAATTGTGCTCATATAGAACCTGTACATAGACCAAGAGGCAAGAGGCAATCATTCAAACAGAACAAGGGGATATTGCATGGCTTAAAATCAGGAGAGGTGTGCATCAAGGTTGTATCTTTTCACCATGCTTGTTCAATCTGTATACTGAGCAAATAATGTGAGAAGATGGGCTATATGAAGAACACGGCATCAGAACTAGAGGGAGACTCATTAACAACTTGCTATATGCAAATGTCACAATCTTGCTTGCTGAAAGCAAAGAGAACTTGAAGCATTTACTGTTGAAGATCAAAAACTGTAGCGTTTGGTATGGATTACACCTCAACATAAAGAAAACAAAAATCCTCACAACTGGACCAATTAGGATCATCATGATAAATGGAGAAATGATTGAAATAGTCAAGGATTCCAATTTACTTGAACCCTAAATCCATGCCCATGGCATCAGTCAAGAAATCAAAGGACATATTGCATTGGGCAAATGTGCTGCAAAAGGCTTCTTTAAAGTTCTAGAAAGCTAAGGTGGCAAGCTCAAGTGGCATAAGATGCTCCACGAAGTCATCGTTCTACCTCCAGTGTTGGTGAGTAGCAACTGGGGTCTTAAACATTTGCAAGAAGCCATGGGAGGTTCAACATTTGCTCTATCCTCATCTGGAACAAAGAAGAATGAAGAAAACCAAAGACATATGGAAACGATTAGTTCAAGGGACTAGTGCACCATGCAAACCTCAGCCTACATGACCCTGAGACCAGAAGAAGTAGATGGTGCCTGGCTGCCACTGTCAATCATTGTCAATCACAATTTGAAAGGGATCAAAATAGGAGATCCTGGATAAAGTCGGAGAAAAATATGGAACAAAACTCAAAATAAAAAAAAAAAAACAGGTCTGATAAAGACTGGTGAAACCCTGAGACTATGGCCCCTAGTCACTCTTTGGGCCTGGAATCGAACTCACTCCCATGGCTTCCAGCCAAACAATAAACAGGCATATAGGGTGAATGTTTACACCAGATAAATATACTCCTTAGATCAATTAATCATGGGAGATAGAAGGACAGTATTTGCACAAGGAGGGATCTAAGAGGGCAGGAATACACAGGAAAGAAGGGCACAGGGAAAAAGTAACCCCTGGGAGGAACTGGGAAGAGAGCTGTTACATTGTGGGCACTGAAATCAATGTCATGAAACAAAATATGCATGAATGTTTGTATGGAAAATGAATTTGCTCTGTAAACTTTCATCCAAATCACAATTAGATAGATGGATGGATGGATGGATGGATAGATAGATAGGAAGGTATGGTATTAGGCCCATCTAATAAGAAAAATAATTTAAAAAGCAAAGATGTCACATGGAAGACTAAGTGTGCTTGATCCAAGCCACGTTATTTTCAACCGCCTTATATGCATGTGAAAACTGGACAATTAATAAGGAAGAGCGAAGAAGAATTGATGCAAAATGTCTTTGCGCTACTTGACTTTAACGTTACTTTCTGGGGGAAACATGGAAAACAAAATAAAACTGACCTCTGAGCAGTGAAGCGAAATGAGCTTATGATGCAAACATTTGCCTTCACCAATTCAAGCCAACAGCAGCAGTCAAAGTCTTCTGTTTTGAAAAAAAATGCAGTTGTATGGACTTCATAAACAGCACCTCAGAAATACCAGTTTTGCACATTTGCTGGGCTTTGTAGTTAGGACATTAATTAATGACCAGATAGAGAACTGTCTGTGTGCCCAGCAGATGGTAAACGAGCCCAGGAGAACATTACCATCTGAATTGCAAGGAAAGCTGGCAGCTTCCTCTTCCCACCCCCTGCCTAGATCTGCCCCAAAGAGCGCCTTCCTTCTGGCTGACTCCAAGTGAGGCTGGGATGGGGCTGCTGGGGCTGGCACACAGGATGACGAGCCTGGATCTTCCCCTCGGAGAGAGTGTGGGTGGGGGACAGGCTAGAGGATGAGGAGGGATGAGGAGAGACTCTCACTTTAAGTCAGGATTTCTATAGAAGACTGTCCGCTAAGAACCAGGCTCACTTCTGTGAGCTCATGATCTCTGCTGCTGCTGAGTGTTGGGAAAACACAAATATGGCCAAGGAAATAAAGATCCAGGACCCACCGGGAGCTGTCGCTTGGAGCATCTAGCCCTGGCAGCATCCCCTCTCCAAAAGACCCTGTGGCCAGCAGCTACCATCCCCAAGGACAAGGACAGTGCAAGGGCCACCAGGTGCAGGGTATGTACTTCCTGCCCTGGGAGGTGGCCATCTGGCCAATGAACAATCCTGGGCTACAGGGAGCCACAGTTTTGAACTAAGCACCGTGGAGACAGCTGAATAATCATTGGTATTTGCAGAATGGGCAGGCTAAGGTCTCTGAAATGGTCCATCTTTCAGTTTGTGGCCAATAAGCTCCCTTGAACAAAAGCAAATATGACTCAGTGTTTTAAAGGCCAATGATGAAAAGGAAACTCTCCTTGACTCAAGAATGGGGGACAATTTGGCTTGTGAATGATAAGTGAGCAGCCCATTTCCTTTCAAACAAGTTGTCATCAAACAAGAAGCTGTGTAAAATGCACATTGGATTACTGCATAGATAGGAGAAGCCTGATCCTTACAGAATTCAAGGCGGAGGGTAGAAAAACACCACCGGGCTGATTCACAAATTGATGACAGACTCGCCTTACCAAAAATCCCATTGCTCTCAAGTTGATGGCAACTCAGGGGCCCTAGAGGGCAGAGTAGAACTGCCCCCCATCATTTCCAAGGCTGTCATCTTTACAGAAGCAGGCTGCCTCATCTCCATCCTGTGGAGTAGCTATTGTTGTTGTTGTTGTTGTTGTGTGCCATCGAGTCGGACCCGACTCATAGCGACCCCTCCTTGGGTTTCTGGGGCAGTATCACTACGGAAGTAGGATTGCCCAACCTTCCTTCCGAGGAGTGGCTGGTGGGTTTGAACCGCCAGCCTTCTGGTTAGCAGTCAAGTGCCTTAGCCACTATGCTACCAGAGCTCCTGACCCTGACCTCAGGGTCATGTAGTGGAGTAGCTAGTGGGTTTGAACTGCTGACCTCTGGTTTGGCAGGCAAGCGCTTTAGCCATTGTGCCACCAGGCTTCCTAACTGATTTGCCTTACATCTGAAGTATTTTTATATTTAGTTCCTTTATTTCATCTGTTTTTCTGAACTGTCGTTTTATAATAAAGTTATACTTCTGCAATGATTTTCAAATATTTACTTTTGCTGATTTTTAACTGCAACAATGGCAGAGTTGAAAAATAAACAGTCTGGGTGCAATCAATGGACACAAACAAGTCATTAATTAAAGTCACCCCATCAGGCAATATGTGCTGTCATGAGCAACAAAGGATATGAATTTTTTAAGCTCTAAAGCAGGAAGAAAAATTCCAGAAATCAGGACTTTCGAGACATGTTTGGAGCTCTGGAAACAGGACTGCATCGCAAGAGCATTGTAACTGCAAGATATTGTTGCCACCAGCAGCACTGCCCAATTGATTACAGAAGTGCTTGGTTTGTTGGTTTTTAGGCTGAGGATGATATTAATAAAAAGCTTGTTTTCAAATGACATCTTCTATAACGTCGGCAGAAACTGGTTCTATAGCGGCTCTGCTATTTACTGCAGCTCTGTCACGCACACTGTCACCTTCCCTCCCACCCTAGCCATGTGACATCTCACTGGTAACTCTGAGGCTCTTCTCGCTGACAGAGGCACTGAGATTCAGATTCAAAAACAAAGCTGGACATTCCAGCGGAGGCCACGGCACCCAGAAGGCTGTCCATCCACACCTCCTGAGAGCAGCTGGGCAGCCCAACCAGGAGCCGGGGCTGGAATGGCAGCTTCCAACGGCAAGTTGAGTGGCCTGGAAAAAGGCCCTGGGAAGCCGCCGTCCCCACAGGACTACCATCCAAGGACAGCGAGGGTGCCTTCTCTTCTCATACCCTCAACACCAGACAGTAGATGAGCACATGAGAGTTCCCACCTCCCCACAAGTCTGCCATGTCCATTGTCAACCTTGAATTTGAATCCTGTCACTCAGAGCATCTCTCTTAGCTCTGACTGCTTAGAAGGAAGAACATGAAGTGTTTTAGATTCTAGTTAGGGCGCGTAACGAACTCTCTGAAGTTTCCTAAGGGCCCCTCTGTGAAGTCACCCATGGAACGATCCTTCATCCTGTGGTGTTTGTGGGGCAGCTACAACACATCGGAGGGGAGCTCGGCCCCACAACGTATGGTTGTGGCTTTTTTTCACTCAGAAAGTTTACATGTCATCACTGCCATTGTTAGGAGCCGTTGACTTGACTCTGACTCATACTGACCCTGCGTGGCAGAGTAGAACCACCCCGTAGGGTTTTCTAGGCCGCAGTCTAACCCGGAACAGATCACTAGGTCTTTCTGCTGCTGAATGGGTTTGAACTACCGACCTTTACCTTAGCCAGCAAGAGCTTAACTGTTGCACCACCAGGGCTCCTCTACAAGTAGTTGGAGCCCAGTGAATATGGCGTGATGTGACCAGTGGCCCTAGCCCCCACACCCAGTTTCAATGGAACATGTGTTGGCTACATTTTCCCCCACCACTATGATAGTTATCCATTGTCAAGTGTAGCCAGCAACCTGCCATCAGCAGTCAATTACAGCCAACGGAAGTCCCCCCCAGAGTTTGTGCAAACATATGCCTCGCCCTCTGAATGGAGCTGGGGGACTGCCACTGGATGTAAAACACACCTTTATCTCTGACTTTGAGGCAGTCATCGCTTGGCAGCCAAGCGCAGGTGTGGGCAGACGAGCCCTGTGTCTACATTTACACCTGGCGTTGGGTGACAAATCATTTTTATACCGCTTGTCATCGATAAGAGGAACCCCAACTTCCTCCACCCTCGGAAGTCCGCTGGGGAGCTTCACGGCTGAGGTTAAAGCAGAAACGCATTTTGACCAGATGTCTTTGCTCAGAGAAAGCTGTGTCTAAGGTTCCTGCAGCTTACAGTCACGGCGATGGCACCCACAGATGCACTCTTTATGCCATTAGTCACTTCTTTGTTGTTGTTGGGAATGCACACAGCAGAACATAAACCAGTCCAACAGTGTCTTCACGCACCACTTAGTGACACTGATGGTGTTCTTTGGTTGTGCGACCATTGTCACCCTCCTTTGCTGAGTTGTTCCTGCCCCATTAACACAAACTCTTTGCCGCCTGAGCTTCCTTGCTGGCCCTTTGGGTGGCTGTGGTCTGTTTGATCCCAACAGGTAGCTCCTTAGAAGCACGCAGCCCAAGGCTGACCTTCTTTACCAGTTATGCTCAACTATCATTTGGTCTTAAGAAGACGTCAGGGAATACTGTTTGTTTTAAGGTTTAAAGATTATCTCAGGGCAATAGTTCATGGGTTCATCTAGCCTCCATGGCTCCAGAAAGACTGAAGTCCATAAGAAATTGAAATTCTGTTCTGTATTTTCCTTCTTTTGATCAGGACTCTTTTATAGAATCTTTGATCAAAATGTTCCCTCCTGGTAGCCAGGCACCATCCGGTTCTTCTGGTCTCATGGCAAAGGAGGCAGTTGTTCATGGAGGCAACTAGCCACACGTTCCTTGCTCCTTCCTCTGTTGTTCTAGTGAATCAGACCAATTGTTGTGCTTTGTGTGGTCACTTTCAAGACCCCTTCACATTTATTCCTAGCACAATGGAGCCCAAACAACCCTCTGAGAGGGTCTGATCCATTCTTTTCATGATTGAGACAATGGAGATTCAGGGAGATGAGTGATTGGTCCAAGGTAACACAGCTGAAAGGGGAAGAGCCAGAAGCTAGGCCCATGCTTGCCAGATTGATTGTACTGCAGAAGGTAGAGAGAGTTTGGGAAAACCTTTTCTGTGTCCTGGAGTCCCTGGGTGGTGAAAACTGATCACACAGCCGGCTACTGATCCCATCCAAAGGCACCTCTGAAGGAAGGCCTGGCAACCTACTGCCATTGGAAACTCCATGGAGCATGGCTGTGCTCGACATACATGGAGTCGTCAGGAGTCAGGGTGCACTCGATGGCATCTGGTATATAGAGTCCTAAAAAGGATCTGCACAGTAACAATAAAGCTTAAGCAAATTAAAATGGCAGTGCCTAAGGCATTTGACTACTAACCAGAATGCTGGCGGTTCAGACCCACCAGCCAGTCCTCGGAAATAAGGTTGGGCAATCTACTTCCATAGAGATACCACCTCGGAAACCCAAGGAGGGGTCGCTGTGAGTCAGATCTGACTCGACGGCAGTGTGTGTGTGTGTGTGTGTGTGTGTGCATAAGCAGACAGTGGCATGAGTAGTCAATCCTCTAGAAAGACAGTCTGTCCGTCCAGCTGCACCCATCTTGAGGACACCCCTTCCAGGAAGGGCCCTGAGAAGATGCAGGTGAGCCAAGAAAAGACCCTGCCTCGTGCTGCTCTGGGAGTTCTGACTTGTCACGAAGCTTCCCTCTTCCCCAATGACCACAAACAATGTCCCTAGTGCCAGCTGGAGAGGGCAGCTCTTCTACTGGAAAGAGTACATGAACACCAACTCCCCATCCCCACTCCTGGCTGAGGTGTCTGAGGACAGGTGCACTCAGCTTCTTCAGCTACATGGATGAGGCTCAGCTAATTGTGTGGGAAAGGCCAGAGCTGTCCGTTGTCTGGGGTAGACCCATTACATTGTCATGATCTACTGTAAAGGAGCCGGTGGTCCCATTGATTCTTATCCTCACGTTTTACATCCAGGAAGCTTCGTCGGCAGTTCAGGTCACAGATGAAGTGAATTTAATGGTCTAAGTTTGGTCCCCAGAGAGGAGCATGGTAGCTACACTAGTTCAATCTTTTGGCAGGTTTTTGTTGATAATAGGGTTGAACCAATCTCCTTTTAGAGCAGGCGGGAGACAGACCCATTGAAGAGACAGTTGGGGAGAAGCAGCTTAAGTCCAGCCTTGTCACCTGGCACAGTATGGAGGTCAAGGTTCATGCAGTGTTATCTGCGTGAGACCACCTCGCCCCACATTAAAAGGAGCTTATCCTCAAGGCCGACCTCACCACTGCATCAGCTGTGGGTCTTTGCTTAAAGACTTACAGGCAAAGCCCCTACAGTTCCCAACCCAGTGACATTTGCAGCTTCCTATAATTTATTGAATATCGCCCAGAGAGCAAACACAGGGTTTATCCTGGTGGCGTTTTTGCTGAGTTGTAAATGTTTACCATTTACCAAGAATAGAAAGAGACAGAGACGTAGGCAGAAATGGAGACAGGGAGAACTTGCAGAGAGACCTGAAGATGCAAAGAAGGGAACAGAAAAGGGTCGGTGCTTGCGATCACGCTGCGGCTGTCACCGTCCTGTTCGGACTCGCTCCATGCTCCGCCTCCACCCATGGTGCTCACTTGGGGCTCAGCTACCGTCCTGCACATGTTTGCCAGCTCGCCTTGGTAGCCACCTCGTTGCTCTCCTGCTGAGTTCACTCGTGAGCCTGGCTCAGACTGGGACTTGCTACTCTCTCCCAAGGAGCCCTTCAGGAATGTTCCTCCTTCCTCATTCCGTAGCCTGGTCATCTGACCCAGAGCGGGGTGCCGACAAAGATTGTCTCAAATTATAAATAAGATCAGTTATTTCATAGAGTTAGAAAGAAATGGCCAGATGGTCAACATCATCAGTCAAATGCAAATTAAAATCACAATGTACTATCAATAGACACCTACCACACTGGCTACAATTTAAAAAAAAAGAAGCAGTAACCCCAAATGCTGGCACAGAGGACGAGAAAATGGAGAACTCGTGCCTTGCTGGGAGAGTGTAAAATGGTGCAGTCAGTCTGAAAAACGGTTTGGCAGTTCCTTAACAATCTAAACATGCAATGATGGTACAATCCAGCAACTAGACTCCTGGTCATCATTTCAGAGAAGTAGAGACATGTGTTGACACTGAAACCCATATGTACATGTTCCTAGCAACTTCATTTGCAACAGCAGAAAGCTAGAAACAACCCAGATGCCCTTTCATGAGTTAAACAAGCGGTGGTACACCCAGACCATGGGGTGCTAACCAAAACCAAATCAAACCCACTGCCGTGGAGTCAATCCCAGCTCATAGCGACCCCTGCTTGGGTTTCCCAGGCAGTATCACTACAGAAGTAGATTGCCCAGTCTTCCTTCCGAGGAGTCAATCCCAGCTCATACTGCCCTTGGGGGACAGAGCAGAACTACCCCATAGGGTTTCCTAGGCTATAATCTTTATGGAAGCAAACTGTCTCATCTTTCTGCTGCAGAGCAGCTGGTGGGTTCAAACTGCTAACCTTTTGGTTAGCAGCCCACTGCCTTAACCAGTGTGCCACCAGAGCTCCCTTAGGGAGTACTAGTCACCCATAAGAAGAAAAAGACTGCTGATACAGTCAAGGACTAGGTGGACATCAAGGGAATGATTCTAAGTGAAAAAGCCAGTCACAATCACTTCCATAGGGTACAAATGCATACATGTAGCATTCTTGAAATGATAAATTGTGGAGACAGAGAACAGAGTAGCAGCTGTCAGGGGTTAGAGATGGAGGGAGGGTGGCATGACTATAAGAGGTAGCGGGCGTGGCTATGAGGGGCAGCTAGAGAGGACTGAAGAGTCCCGAGACTTCCCTGCGTGTGTATTGCATCAGTCGGTCGGCAGTAAAGCCATGCACTGCCTAACTTTCGCTCCGGCACCTTCTGACCATATGCACGTCTGTGGTCTCAACCCTTGTGAAAGCTATTATGTTAAAAATTTGAGGTGCATACACTGGTTCAGAATAACATACGCGCTACTTTACAATGTGCATCCAAACATGAGCATCGTTATTATAGTCTATGACAGTACTGTTCCTATTTTAAAGATGTTTAAGTGTATCTGTGTTTCTTAAATGTTTTTACCCATAAAGGTACACTACACACTATGTACTAAGACAAACACTTGACTAACTGACGTTAGATACAAACTGTACCTAACTGTGTCAACTTACGTACAAATCTAATTTAAAGGCCGACTTAGTTACGAAACTCATTCTCAGTTTGGGGACTGCCTGAATACACTGTGGTGTTAGTTCAATGTACAAAATAATGTCTTATTTCACAGACCATATCGGGGACACTAAGTGACACAAGACTGCATTTAATTACGTAAAACAAAAATAAATCAAAAGTAAATGCATAAATAAGTAAGAAGAAGGGAGAGAAAAAGAGAGGAAGACAGGAAAGAGAGGAGAGGAGAGAAGGGGACAGGGAGGAAGTGCGAGAAGTAGCCCGGTCTGTTTGCACCCTCCCGGGCCCACCACACGCACTGACCCCCACACCCACTGGCCACCTGGCCCACCTGCCCACCACACCCAACAGCCCACCGCACCCACTGGCACACTTCCCCGGCCCACTGGCCCATCGGCCCACTGAGCCCACCAGCACATCAGTATGGGAGTCAAGACTGTATGCTGTGCCAAGTGGTGGTCCTCAGTTAATATGGGCAGTTTGTTAATACACAGTAATTGCCAATAAAATTCAATCTACTCATTAGGTCAGGTTACTGATGAACAGGTATTTCTTTGGTCTTCATGGGAGAGAAGGGATTTTTATAAAGAATTATTCAGCCTAAAAATGACTTGTATTCTAAAGTCATCAGGCATTCCACAAAGAAGTGCATTATTCTTGCCTTTTAAATATGAATGGGTGAAATGAAGTAATGCGGGCATCCTTACAGAAATCCTTAAGTTGTGTTTAAAGGCCACATGGAAGATGGTACCACGCCATCCACAAAGTCATTTTCCACTCTCTTAGAAGCTGAAAGAAGACTAACGCTGACCACAAGTGGGAGGTCCCTGCCGCTTGCAATCTGTTTGCTTCCTGATAATACAATTCCAAAAGCACCTCTGTTCATGTTTGGGCCAGAGTTTTGACAATCGAAACACTGCAGAGACTTAAAATTGTAGAGTGCTGGCTACAACCCATTCATGGTGTAGCCAGTGTTGTTTAGAAAAGGAAATGAAACTGAGTAAAACAGAAACTACTAGATAGCCTTGCTTATCCTCAGGCGGGCTGCTGTTGGTGTTAGGTGCCGTCGAGTCGTCTCTGACCCGGATCCACGTACCATAGAAGAACCGTCCGGTCCTGCTCCACCCTCACAATCACTACCACGCTTGAGCCACTGTCACAGCCACTGTGCCCCACAGGGAGGTGGCATTCTGTGAGGTTTATTTCAATTGGACATGTGTTTGCATGCTACATACTGATGTCGAAAGGATTAAAAATACTGTTGTCAAGTATACATTGTAGAATTCATAATTGTGTTTAATAAGCAGATTAATGGCTGTTCTCTCACTTTTAATTTACCCAATTCTACTCCAGAATTTAAATTTACCAAGACCCAATATGCCCATGTTAGCATATTAAATATTGAGCCTGAAGCTTCTTGGGGAAGTTAAATGTGGTGATGTTTACAGAAGTACTTTGTAAACTCTAAACCTTTGTCCAGATGTGGGGGCTTCTGCTGCCGAGACTCTAGGGAAAGAGAGTCAGATTCTAAAGGGCAGCATTTAAGTGTCTCTGAGCTATGTCCACTCGAGCCTGAGAAGGCACAGCCCCGAGTGAGGCCATTCCCGGCAAAGGTCTGCCTTGCCCTCACTTGGGAGATAAGGCTTCGCCTCAAGCTGACGTGATATGTCTTTCCTTTGAAGGCCAGTCTCCATGTCAGCTCCCCAGCCCATTTCTCCTGCTCCCAGCTGAGCACTGTCTGCTGGAATCATTGTCCTGCGGGACTTGTGTTCGTCTCAACAGTGCCAGCCAGTGGGCACTGGTGTCCAGTACAAGATGCCAGCCATGGTGGGCACCACCCTGCAGTGCTGGTCAGAGTCCACCGTGCTAGCTGTATCCACCAGGTCAGGGAGGTAGCAGTTCCCAGATTCTGGGCAAAGGCTCCTTGGGGAGTGCCCAGCTATCTCAGGACAGACTTCAGGTTGTCTGATCAGACAGTCAGGGACCCTACATCTGCCCAGCACCCCGAAAGGCATCCTTTCTACCTCCCTTCCAGGTTGCTAGAGGGCAAATACTGCTGCTGTTCCCATTCGACAGATGGTAAGACTGACGCTCAGGAGACAGTACTTCATATCAAGAACCAGTCGATGGCCAAGTTTGAGTTCAAAACCCAGTACTCTACCTACACACCCTAGATCATTTCTACCACACCAAAGATTCTGGCACCTTGCTCTAGGTTACTGTACCTAGATCCCCTGGTAAACCTGGATACTGGCATGCCTACCTATAGACTGAAGGCTTTCCATGTAAAAGCATGAATGCACCATCATGTCCAATGTTTAAGAATACGAAGGACCTATTTCTCTTTATTTTCAAAAGACTCCATGGCCTTATCTATGACACGTTCCTACATATTATCCCAAGACCATAGGTAGGACATATGCTAACCATGAAGTCAACCCAGCAGATGGAAACCCCGTGTGTATCAGTGGCACAGTGCTCCATAGGTTTGTGTGTGTGTGTGTGTGTGTGTGTGTGGTTTATTTATAAACTGGTTTATTTGGTTGTTTTTTCTTATTATGATTTGAGCGAACATTTACAGAGCAAACTGGTTCTCCATTCAACAATCATACACAGTTTGTTTTGTGACATTCACTGCAATCCCCACAAGGTCACAGCATTGTTCCTACTTCCTCCCTGTGTTTACCGTTTCCCTTCGCCCTTCTTCCCTATGCCTTCCTGCTTTCTTAGCTTTATCCCTGGACAAATGCTGCCCTTTTGATCTTGTATGGTTGATGGTTCTAAGACAGGAGTACCTCTCTGGTATCACTGTTCACTTTATAGGCCTATCATTTGGCTAAAAGTTAAGCCACAGGGGTGAGTTTAGTTCCAGGCTCAATGGGTGTCTAAGGGCCATAGTCTCAGGGGCTCTACCAGTCTCTATCAGAGCAGTTAGCCTGGTCTTTTTTATGATTTTTAATTTTGTCCTCCATTTTTCTCTGACTCTACCCAGGACCTCCTATTGTGATCCCATTCAAAGCAGTCAGCAGTGGTGGCCAGGTACCATGTAGTTCTTCTGGTCTCAGGGACATAGAGGCTGGGATTCATGTAGCTCCATTAGTCCTTTGGACTCACTATTTCCTTGCATCTTTGATTGTCTTCACTTTTCTTTGCTCCACATGGCAAACGACCAATAGTCGCACCTTACATGGCTGCTCACAAGCTGTTAGACCCTAGTTACTACTCAGCAAAGTAAGATGTAGGCCATTGTCTTTGTGAGCTATGTTATGCCAATTGACCTTGGAGTACCCCAGCACAATTGTCCTGAGTCCCCATGCCCAGAGACCCATTCCATCAAGATATTTGGTTCTGGCTAAGACATTTTCATAACTCTGCCCCCCTCTGTTCTCCTGTATTCACGGATAGATTTGCAGGACATGTCAATGCCATGTAGACATATCATCTGTCAGATCTAGATATCACATACCTATCTATTCCTGGAGGCAGTGCCATTCACATTCCCACCCCTGATCCGCTTGGCTGTCTACCTGTGTGCCACTCGGGGAAGTTTGTTCTTCCTGTGGTTGCAGGATTGTGTATGGATCCTATCCCTCTTTGCTGCTTTAACTCGTGCCCCCCCCCCAGTGTATTCCTTTCTCTTGCTCATTTTGTGCTGACCTCCTCTTACAGAACACTGCCTTTCCTTGCACCCAAGTTGACATGTAGCAACTCCAGCAACAACTTAAATACATTTTGTTCCGTAGACTGTGGCTCTTAGACACACTGCAAAGCAAGAACCGAGAACCGAAGGGAACCCACCCGAGGGATCATCTTGCAGCTGGAGAACAGACAGGCCTATCAAGTGAATGATAATGGGCCCTGTGAGGAACGTGCACCTCAGGACAACTGACCATACAAAACCCAAGGAGCAGCGTTTGCCCCACAGCAAAGCTCGGCAGGATTTCCAGTGGCTGAATTTCACAAGCAGACAGCCAGGTCTTTCTTTGGAGGCACCTCTGAGTAAACTCAGGCCTCCCACCTTTCTGTCAGTGCCAAGTGCTGTTTGAAACTGAGAAAAATAAGGTGTGAAAAAGTGACTCAATGCAAACCAAAAACCCAAACCCACTGCTGTGGAGTCGATTCTGCCTCATAAAGCAGCCCTATAGGACAGAGTAGAACTGCCCCATAGGATTTCCAAGGCTGTAATCTTTAAAGAAGCAAAGCCCAAACCAAGCCCAGCGCCCTGAAGTCGATTCCTACTCACAGCGCCACTAGAGGACAAAGTGGAACTGCCCCTTAGGGGTTCCAAGACTGTCAATCTTTATGGAAGCAGACTGCCTGGTCTTTTTCCCTCGGAGCAGCTGGTAGGTTCAAACACTGACCTTTGAGTTAGCAGTCAAATGCTTTAACTACAGCGCCACCAGAGCTCCCTGACTCATTCTAAGTCAGGGGCAAATTAGCAGAAGGCCACACCCAAGCTGCTATTCTCCCCACCAACCACTAGAGTAGGATACAAGAGGCCTTCTGAGACATCCTTCAGACCAGAACCAGGCTGCCAGGCTTGTGACTACCCCAGTGTGGCTTGTTTTCACTTCTCCTGCAAGTCCAATGCACACATTCTTGGCAAGCTAAAGCTCTCACTCATTTCAGAAATGATTTACAATCAAATGTGCACAGGCTGCAGGTCCTAGACTTGTGTAAACTGGTATGTAGCCTTTTTATACTTCCCTGGCTTCTGAGCCTCAAGTATCACAGTGGTGATAGACTGGGATGTTCACTAAAACCTGCATTTCTATTGTGATGCCTACAGTACGGGGAGGGAGGGTGAGGAGGTGGAGCGCAGAGCCCAAAGAACCACAGTGCATGAGCCCATCCTGGTGGACACGTGACATGATGCATGTGTCAAAATCCACAGGACTGTACAACACAGAGGGAGCCTGACTGAACGAGGGACTTCAGCGAATAATACTAATGTATGAATACTGGTTCATCAGTGGTAACCGATGTACTTTAAGAATGTAAGATACTAGTAACAGGGAAACAGTGTGCCTTGCGGAAGGATACATGAGCATTCTCTGTTCTCATGGCCCTATTTCTCTGAAAACCGCACACCGCTCTAAAGAATACCGGTTGCTGTCAGGTGGATTCTGACTCACAGCGCCCCTAGAGGACAGAGTGGAACTGCCCCATGAGTTTCTAAGGCTGTCAAGTCTTTACAGAAGCTGACTGCCTCATTGTTCTCCCACCAAACAACTGGTGGGTTTGAACTGAGGCCCCTCAGTTAGCAGTCACATGTTTAACCACTGTTAAGCCGACAAGGCTCATGCTGTAAAGGATAAAGTGTATGTGAAAAACAACAGTAATGGGGTCCTTGGGTGGGAAAACAGTTAACCCTCTCAGCTACTCACCAAAGACCTTTTAGTGGTTCAGGCCTATCCAAAGGGGGCTTGGAAGAAAGGCCTGGTGATCCACTTGTGATTAAGCGGCCACTGTAAACTCTGTCGGAAGGAAGACTCGGCAGTCGAGCTCACGTACTCTGACACACGTGGAGGTGCCTCACGAACCCCTGATGCCCATGAAACGGTCCCATGTGTCTTCAGACTCCCTGGGAGCAGTGTCACCTGACTAAGAAGAGGCTTTCGGTGGCCAGCAGCCGTGAGTGCTCCTGAGCCTGTCCCCTGGGTCCCTGGTGATGGCTGCCGCAGTGCAGCCTTTTCCACGGCTGGCACCTGGGGAGGCTGGCTCCACGCTGGTGTATTGTGGGAAATGAGCACATCTTTGCTGACCATAACCGCACCCAAATTATTGCTAGTGATAGCTGCGGAAGGTCGCCGAGGTGACTGGGAAGCAGATATAAAGCTCTCTGGCTCTCTGCCATGCCAAACAAATGTGACGTCTCTTACGTGGGTAAACTGGCTTCAACCCAGAAGCCTTCTCTACGCAACACCACTTCCTTATCGTGGGTCATGTTTAAAAGAGGAAGAGAACCACGAATTCATTGTCATGTTTAGCAGTTTCGGATGAAAGCCTTCATCAGAGTGAACTCCGGCTAGGTTCCAGTCAAGGCCACCACAGCACGTGGTCCCCAGGGCCTTGGAGCCCGTGGGCCGTGGCTCTACTAAAGGGCAAAGGCCCAGGCGGGCCAGCACGTCAGGCCAGCACCCCAGCTCCTTTGCAGGGCACAGAGCATTCTGGGTGGAAGGCCTGGAAAATTCCACATCCTTATCCCAAGGAACCGCAGCTGAGTCACGAGGTGCACGTGGGTGCTCTTGGTCCCATGGGCCATTGACTGCCTGCCATTCCCCCATCCGCATTTTCTAAACTTCACAATAAAACTTCAAGGAAAAAAAAAAAAAAAAAACTATTAGCTGCAAATTAGATATTCTGGTGGAAGCCTAGATTATTTTTCAGGACGGAGGGCTCAATTTCCCGCTCTCAGGTGTATGATTAAAATCAATTAAATCACTCTTCCAATGTCAGCCGCAAGATTCTCCTGACAAATGAAATTATGCGAGAAAAGTGTTCTTGTCCCTCTTCAGCCCCTGCCCGCCTGGTTCTCTCTGCCGAGGAGATCACAATGCTCAGCTGGGGGATTTCCGAGATATTTTCCTAAGAACAGGAACAATCTCCGGAACCCTGGGTAAGTAGGCTCGGGGTCTCTAGTGGCGACGTTTTGATGGCCTCTGAACGTGGGAGAGATTCACAACTGAGAACCAGAGACGCTGCTGCGGGGGATTTAACCGTTTGGGGGCCGAGCCAGGCTGCTTTACATAAATTCACATTGTCTTGGCAGCAGCAGGAACAGGCCCCGCACATCCAGGAGGCAACCTTCCTGTGTCTCTCTCCGTGCACAGCGGTCCTCCCTGCCTGCCTGCGCCTGCAGAGAAAGCTCTGTTTGATGAGACCCTGGAGATCTTGGGAGATTCAAAGCAGCAGGGACCCCCCCACCCCCCGTCCCAGGGCCTTCCTTGCCCCCCGGGGGGCGAGCACTCCCTGAAAACCTGTGCCAGGAACTTCTTTCTGGAAAAGGAACCCGAGTAGTGGCTTCCCGTGGCAGGTGGGGGTGGAGAGACTGGGTGCCCAGTTGGTGGAGGTGCTGGGATGTGGTGGCACACTACCTCCCCTGAGTCATTTACCTCTTAATTTGTTAAAACATCTGGGTTTAGGTGTGGCTCTTGCCCAGGAGACTTTCATCCATATTATATGCTCATTTGGTTTGCCTTTCTCCCGTACGGAAAGCGAACAAATGCTTGCTACATTCCAAAGGCTTCCCTCCCTTCCTCCCTCCCTCTCTGTCTCCCCTGAGCACGGTGGTCTCTTGTGCCCCCTCTCTGGGCTCCAAATGCAGGACAGCTTGTGAGGGACACAGCCTTCACTAAGGGCTGAACCTCTCCCTGAGGGCGTGCATGGGAGGGCAGGTCCCTCATTGGGTGGGAAGGAGCTCTGGTGGCTCAGTAGTTAAGTGCTTGGCTGCAAGCCCAAAGGTCAGCAGTTCCAACTTACCAGCAGCTCCACGCAAGAAAGACCTGGTGATCTGCTCCCAGAAAGATTATCGCTTTGAAAACCCTATGAGGTGGTTCTGCTCTGCTTGATGGGGTCACCGTGAGTCCGCATCAACTCAACGGCACCTAGCACCACCAACAGCAAGCCTCCCTGGCCCACCTTCCCTCTCCTCCAGTCCAAGTTCAGATCCTCACAGTGGTGCTTCAAACACACGGACTCCATGTCATTCTCCTGTTGAAGCTCCATGAGTGTTGCCACGTGTCTGAACAGCCTCTCTGCTGTGGAATTGATCCCAACCCATAGCAACCCATAGGATAGAGGGCAACCGCCCCACAGTGTTTCCACGGCTGTCGATCTTTACAGAAACTGACTATCTCATCTTCCTCCCTTGGAGCGGACCTTTTGGTTAGCAGCTGAGCACTCAAACACTTTGCCACCAAGGCTCCTTGAACACGAAATAGGCAAATGTGCTGCAGATTTCTCCACTTTAGA
>NW_006921625.1:4517382-4518874 GCF_000298275.1 Orycteropus afer afer
ATATATATTTATATATATATATGATTTGCATGTAGGAGTTACCTTTGGTTATCCACTTTTCATGATAGCATTTATTCAATAGATTATCCTTCATCTTTTTATTTGAAATCCCTTTGTCTTCTTAGCGCCATCTGCACCACACTGAGGTAATGATTGCCTGGTAACAATAAGCTTCAGCAATCACTACTAATTATTCCTCCCTTTCAGAGTTTTCTGTATAATTCTTGTATGTCTGTTTTACTGGATGAAGTTTAGAGTAGCCTTGTTTAGCTCTCCAGCCTCCAAAACCGATCTCTTGGGTAGAGTCTCACTCAACAGTAAAAAGGAATAAACTATTGATATATGTTACCGAAAACAAAAATCAATAAATAAAAACTCAGTGCTGTCAAGTCCATCCCGACTCATAGCAACCCTTCCTTGGGTTTCCAAGGCAGTATCTCTACAGCAGATTGCCTGATCTTCCTTCTGAGGAGTGGCTGGTGAATTTGAACCCCCAGCCTTCTGGTTAGCAATAATGGATAAATCTCAAAATAATTATTGGGTGAAGGAATGCAAGAGTACTTATCGTATGTTTGCATTTGTAGTAAGTCCAGGAAACAAACAAATACAGAAAGCAGCAGACCAGTGCTGCCTGGGGGCGAGTGTCAAGGAGGAGGAGGAGTTACCAAGGGACGTGAGGGGACTCTTGGGAGCCATGGCTGTGTCTATGACCTGGAGTGTGTTGCACGCACATGTAAAAGTGGATCACATTGCACATTTGCAATATGTGCTGTTTATTGTATGCCAAATAGACCTCATCAAAGTCCTTGTAAAACAGGTTCTGGACTACGGGCTTACGGGAAAAGTCGTTTGATGAAGAGTGGATGTCTTTGCACTGGTGAGTCTTCCCACTGGACTTCCCATCATAGCTCTCTCTCTGGTCTGGGTTTCACTTATCTGGTCACTTGTCCTGTTTCGCATGCAGGCCCCACGCCTCTCGCATTAGCTTCGTTTCTGAGTACTATCTTCATTTTTGTGACTGCGAACAAATTGTTTTCTGCTGACTATTGCAGATGAATCAGAAAACACAATTTAATTTCTTTTCATTTCACAAATTACACATGCACCTTCTTCTTCTTTTTTCATAAATAGATAAGCATAGAGAACAGCTCAGCACTTGTTTCATAACCAGAAACCGCTGCTTATTGAAAATGTTGGTTGGTTCTAAGTTGTCCTCTTCTCATATCTTGGCCAATCACAACAGCTAGCACTTCCAGAAAGTGTTCCATGTCTCTGTACCTCACTCCTGATTTTAGTGGAAATGCCTCCAACAGTTCCCATTACACATTTTCACAATTACTGATTTCAGATGCTCTCAAGTTTTGAGAGCAACATGAAGAAAGTAAGAGATCACTAAAAAGACAAGAAAAGAAGAGAAGACCAAAGTGGATGACAGAGGAGACTCTGAACCTTGCCCTTGAGTGGAGAATCGCTAAAGCAAATGGAAGAAATG
>NW_006921625.1:4520519-4522753 GCF_000298275.1 Orycteropus afer afer
GATTGTGGGGCTGGCGCGGGATCGGGCAGTGTTTCGTTCTGCTGTGCATGGGGTCGCTATGAGTCGGAAACGACTCGACGGCACTTAACAACAACAACAAGTTTTGAGGGCTTATGCTTTCAATCTGGCAAATCTGACCTGGAACTGGGACTAGATGCTGACTTTTTCTAATATATTTGACCAAAAAAAAAATCATGAACTTTTTCTCCTTTGACCTGTTGATGTGATAAATTTTGTCAAAAAAATTCTCTAGCATTCACATTGTGTTTCAGGAATGAATTGTATTTTGCCATGGGGGTATTATTCTTCTGTTAGTATACTGTGCATTTTAATTTCTTTTTTTTTTTTAATCATTGTACTTACATTCAAAGTACAGTGGGCCTACTGTTTTCTTTGTGTCTGTGAGTAGGATCTTTTTGAATTGCAATATTGTATTTGATGTTAGTCTGATGAAGCAAACCCAGAAGTTGCCCATTTCTTGCACCAGCTGCAGTATTTCACGTAGCATGACCAGGCTTGCCATCCAAAGCGCCTAACATCTGGTCCAGGACAGACCCAGCCCAGGCAGGCAGCAGGTGAAGGCCAGGGTCAGGGGCTCATGCTAGGGTTTTCACCAACTGGCAAGACGTATTTTAACAACAGCTGCACGGGCTGAACAGACAATCGGAGAATGGGACTTACCTGCCCCTTGACCCCTTAACCATGAGGTCACCATGAGGTCACCATGAGCAGGCGCTGTGCTGAGTACCCCCTGAACATTTTCTCATCTACCCCTCACATCTCCTACAAGGCAGGTCTGAAGCCATGAGGAAGGGGCCAGTAATGAGTAAATTTGTAAGAATCCCTCAGTAGGAAGCTCCAGACTTTTTAAACATTCTTTCATCTTTATTGGACTGTTTGGTTTGTATCCCTTCATATTTTTCTTTAAAAAATAAAAAAAGAAAGAAACTTATTTCATTGAAATCTTCAAGTTCTTTACCATAGCCCTGTACATAATAGCTTTTAACATTTTATTGACATCATCATGGAATCCATTCACATTTCTTCCTTTTCTTTTTGACTATACTAAGATAGGGAGCACTGGTAGCACAGTACTTAAGGCACTTGACTGCTAACCAGCAGGCTGGCGGTTCAAACCCACCAGCCACTTCTCGGAAGGAAGGTTGGGCAATCTACTTCCATTGTGATACTGCCTCGGAAATGCAAGGAGGGGTTGCTGTGAGTCGGGTCCGACTTGATGGCACGTAACAACAACAACAACAACAACTAAGATAGTGCACCTGACCCAAGCCATGATATTTCTAATAGCCTCATATGTATGTGAGAGCTGGACAGTGAATTAAAAAGACTGAAAAAGAATTGAAGCATTTGAGTTGTGGTGTTGGCCAAGGTTGCTGAATGTACCGTGGACTACCAGAAGGATAAACAAATCTGGCTTGAGGGAGGTGCAGCTGGAACGCTCCCTGGAAGCGAGCAAGGCGGGACTTCGTCTCTCGTACTTTGGCCATGTTGTCAGGAGGGACCAATCCCTAGGCAGCAACGTCCTGGTGAAGTCGAGTAGCAAGGAAAAAGGGAAAGACCCTCCCCAGGACGCACTGACATGGTGGCTGCAACATGGGCTCAAGGAAGGCAGTGGTGGCGAGGCTGGTGCAGGGGCAGGCAGGGGTCCACGCTGGTGCACACGGGATGGCTGTGAGCCAGGCCACACTTGCAGCGCCTCACAACACCAACAGCAAACTAAGCTCATGTTTATTTTATGTACTAGGATTTGGTTTGTTTAGGAGTTATTCCTAATCTTTATCAAGCCAGCTCTTTGACTTACCAAGTCTACTCCTTTTTTTTCCTAAATTATTATTATCTGCTCTTCTTGTTTCTGTGTTTTTAATTATGAATCCTTCCCACATATAGCAGGGTACTGAGGATATGACAGATGTCTATGAAAGTGCCACACAGGTAGAAAAAATGCAAAGCTTTGCTACATATACTCCAATCTTACGTTTTCATAAAATAGACCTTCACGGATACAGTTAAGGCCCTATTACCATCACTGCTTCCCTCCCTCACCTTAGAAATGCTGGCTGTCCTCCACCACCATTTATATATATATATAAATGTTGTTACGTGCCATCGAGTCAGATTCGACTTATAGCGACCCCTCCTTGGGTTTCCGAGGCAGTATCACTACGGAAGTAGATTGCCCCATCTTCCTTCCGAGGAGTGGCTGGTGGGTTTGA
>NW_006921625.1:4523978-4562473 GCF_000298275.1 Orycteropus afer afer
ATTACAATTCATAGCAGCCCTGTAGGAAAACGTAGGACTGCCCCACAGGGTTTCAAAGGCTGTAAATCCTTGTGGAAGCAGACTGCCTCATCTTTCTTCCACGGAGTGGCCAGTGGGTATGAACCACCAACCTATCAGTTAGCGGCTGAATGTGATACTCCACCAGGGCTCCTTTGGGTTAACTTAGGCACTGTTGAATTGTTCTACTCAAGGTCTGCACCACTTCCCTTTCTCACCAATGAGGTAGCAGGACACTGGGGGGAGTGGTGGCAGGTGAGAGCCTTCTCCGTGGGTATTCACAGCAGAACCAGAAGCGTTAGCCCGAGCATCCTGGTCAAGTCAGCACACGTGGCCAGCACACCCCAGACCCCACTCTCCACATCGGCACAAACACTGTCACCGCGTGTGTTAACTTGGCTAATCTCCTGAGTGGAACGATATCTCCCTGTCCATTGATTTGCATTCCCGTGATTCCTAGTGGGGTTTATCATGCTTTCTCTCATTTCTTGGATGCTTGCAGTCCTCCAGCTAAAGGCCTAGGCTTCTCCACGGTGCTGGGAATGCCAAGTCCACACAGGAGACAAGGTGCTGTCCCGGAACAGACGTCTTACTGTGGAGACGAGCTCATTGCTTGTTCTTCTGTTGTGCTGAGTTGCTTTCGAGTTGACTCCACCTCATGGAGGCCCCATGTGTGTGGGGCAGAGCTGCTCCTTCGGGTTTAGGCAGGTCTCCAGGTCTTTCTTCCGAGGCACCTCTGGGTGGCTTTGAACCACCAACCTCTCAGCTGGCAGTTGAGCACTTAACCAATTGCACCCCCTAGGGCTGCCCCTTGGACTTTTCTTGTTATTACCTAATTTAGGTCCTACTCAGCACTGTAAAGAGAAACACACTGGGCAACAAATAAAAGTAATGGGGGCGTTGTTGGATATGTTAGGGTCATTGAAGAGAGCTTTTCTGAGAGAGACACTGAGTAAAGTAAACCCTTGTGAAGGACAATTTGAGACTTGGCAGGAGTGGACTTCCTGCACCTGGGAAAGTGGCAGGAAGCAGTTTGGGAGAGGATGCCAGGGGTCTGGTCCTAGAGGTTCTTAGCCAGGGTAAGAAACGTTCCTTTTCCTCAAGGATGACTAACAAATTGGAGGGTTTGGAGCAGAGAAATGAGACACACCATGTACGGGTATCTTTACAGGGCTTCAGGAATCGATGGAAAAGGGGAGGCCACGCAGGAACCTCATTAGTCCTGGTGGGAGATGACAGCCGACTGGATGCAGTGGTAGCCGTGGAGGTCAGAGGGTGAGAACCTGTGCAGCCCGGGATGTGGCTTCAAGGCACACTGTGCAGGACGTAAAGCGTCATGTCGTGTAGCCTGAGGGAGAGAGAGGAGTGGAACGTACCTGTGCTGATGTGGAGAACCGTCATGGCCCTTCAGTTGCAGGCATTTCACAATGCCCCAATGATTTCTTTATTGAAACATGACTTATCAGGTTTACAGCTTTCGGTCTATGGAGGGGAGGTTTGCTTTGGCTTATTTATTTCTAATTGTAATGCCTTTCAGTGAGAAAACTGACTGGTATGATACCAATTATGTTTCTGAGTGTTAATTTATGGCTCATCAGTTTTGGTAAATGTCCCATCTGTTGTTATAATAGCGTCGAATCTCTTATTGTATGCAATCTTCTAATCTGTTTATTAGATAAAGCTTGGCTATTGGGTTCTTTAAATCTTCTATATGCTTAACAAATTATACTCGATCTATCAATTTATGAGGGAAATATGCTTTGATTGTCAGTTTGTCACTTTTTCTGTGTATTTGGTACATTTTGTTTTACGTCTGTTTACAGACAAGTTATAAGGAACATTTAAGTTCAGCCTTGTTCATTGATCCTTTCACAGCTTCTTGTTGTGTCTGCCATGTGCTGGGCCCTCTCTGGGTAACAATTACAGCTGCAAATAGAAGCTACAGAGGGCTCCACTCATGTGGTGTTGATCCCAGTGACTTCTTCTTACTATCATTAATTACAACCTTCCTTATCACCAGGAATGGATTTTGCTTTAAAAACAATTCTGCTTGACACTATTTCATCAGCTTGTTTTTATTAGTGTTTGCATAGTATTTCCTTACCTACCATTTTCATTTCAGTCTTTATGGGACAATATAGTTTAGATGAGTCTCTTATAAATAACATTTAGTTAGATGTCTATAATCTGCTTGTACAAATGTCTGTCTTTTAACAGTGACTTTAACCCATTTATGTTTAATGGAGGGAAATACCTCTTCCAACTCCTTTGGTTTCATGAAGAAAGGGGATCATTACTGGACCTTCTCCAAGATTCCAACCACATTTATTATAAGCTGTGGTACATTTGGATCATTTCTGCCATATTTGATATATATACACACATGTGCATGCATGTGCACACACATACACACACTCCTGCATTTATACTTTTTATTTATATTTTCCCCATGAAACTCTTTTCTTGTCTTGCTTTGCATTTATAACTTCCCCTGCTCTACTTTACCCTCTTGCAGAATCTCTTCAGTTTTTTAAATTGCTATTATTTTAGTGGTCAGCCTTAAAATTAGAATTTATATAATTGAGCCATAAAAGTTAAAATTTATCAACATCTCTGAGCTCTTTTTTAAAAAATGCAAGATCTTGGGAGGCTTCAACTCTTATCACTCCCAGAAACAACCATATTATCATCTCATAGTACTTTAGAATAACCTCAGTAATTGTGGTTATTTTGTGGTTGTCTTACAAAGCAAACGAAACCTATTGCCATCAAGTTGATTGTGACTCACAGCGAACCTATGGGCCAGAGTAGAACTGCCCCATAGAGTTTCTATGTCTGTAAATCATTACGAAAGCAGACTGCCATGTCTTTCTTCTACAGAGCAGCTGGTGGATTTGAACTGCTCACCTTTTGGTTAGCAGCCAAAGGCCTTAACCACTGGGCAACTAGAGCTCCTTTGTTGTCTTATAGCAAGTGTTTACTTAGTTTTACTATTTAACTTGATAACTTAGCCTTTTTTCCCTCTATTCCGTACTCCTGTTTCAGAGAATCAAGGTCCCAAAAAATCTACTCAAGCATATGCTTTCATCTCAGGCAAAGCCTGAGTGGGGAACTCAATTGTAGACATAATGATGGAGAGGAAGAGGAATTGGAAGTTTAGGAAGACAATCCATTTGTTTTTAATCACTAATGTAAACAGAAGGAGCTCTGGTAGCATAGTGCCTAAGGCACTTGACTGCTAACCAGGAGGCTGGCGGTTCAAACCCACCAGCCACTCCTCGGAAGGAAGGTTGGGCAATCCTACTTCCATAGTGTAACTGCCTTGGAAACCCAAGGAGGGGTCGCAAGGAGTCGGGACCGACTCGATGGCAAATAACAACAACAACAACAATGTAAACAGAATGCTGACTGGGGAAACAAAGACATTTATAACCCAGCTATTATTCATATTGTGAGGCATCTGGCTACTAATCAGAAAGTTAGTGGTTCAAACCCACTAGCTGCTCCATGGGAAGAGGATGAGGCAATCTACTTCTACAAAGATTTACAGCCTTGGAAACCCAGTGGGGGTCTTGATGAGTTGGAATCAATTCTGTGGCAGTGGGTTTATTATTTATTCATGTTGGTGCCTTGACTCCATGGTGACACAAACAACATGTGTGTCATTGGTGCACTGGCACTCTGGGACCCTGGTAGAGGGACTGAGAAAGGGGTACTTGAGCCAGGAGACTTGCCAAGAAAATGTGAGAGGGAAGTGGGCATGCTGTTTGGGGTCTTTGGGAAGACCCTGAAGGCCAGGGAAGGCTGTGGAAGCTGTTGAGAGAAGGGGCTAAAAACAAGAAGGGGGTGACATAAAGGAGGACTAGACGGACCAGGATCCAGAGGTGTTGATGGAGGAGAAATAGGGCCACTGGTGACTCACAGCACTGGCGAGGGGACCATCTCCACAGGGCACTGGGACAGAGTCATGTAGAGGAGAATGGGATTCAAACATGTGAGGGTCTTGCTGTACCTGGAAAAACCAAACACAGCACAAACCCAGGAGAGGCCAGCCGGAGGCAGGGAGCTGTACAAGGGAGCTCTCTCAGCCTTTTCCAAATGCATAGCCCCCTGCTGTCCAGAGTGCCCCTGTTTCTTACTGACATCTCAGGGCCTCACTCAATCAGCTAGCAATCATGCTTATTTTTATAGAAAGAAATTTTCAGCTGGGAAATAAAATTCCTGGGAAGGGAATGCTGTGACTTTTCGTAGTTCACACATTGTCCTCTATCACGGTTTTAAAGTGCAGGAAGGGACATTTATTTCTTTGCACTTGGCTTCAGAAATCAAAATTCCCAAGAAGGAAGGAAAAAGGGTGAGAAATCCACCAGAGGGAGCTTAGAGTTGGCAAATCTCCTTTGGGGATTTTTTTCTTTTCTGTCTATCCTTCCCCCTCCTCCCCCTACTCCTTTCTTTCTTTCTCTCTCTCTCTCCCTCTCTCTCTGTCTTTCTCAGACATCAGCACCTCAAAGTATGTTTGGGTTTGCATTTGTTTTTGCAGTAGTAAATATTTTATTACTTAAAAAGGGAAGCAGTGTTTGTTCTTAATTGTTTTTGATTAAATATGCTAATTCCATTTTGGAATACTAATGACATGCGGTAGTAAATGTTTTAATAATGCAGTGAAGTAAGCTGGCAAATACAACAACAAATTAACCTGAAATGGCTACACAGCCTTCCTCATTTTAAATTGTAATCATACAAAACGGGGAAAAAATCAAAATTGTGTCATCAACTGCAGAGGGCAACAAAATCTTTATTAAACAATTTTGGCATTTTAATGCATCTTGTCTCTAAAATAATTTGTTAAGAAACTCATCTTCCCAGAACAATGACCGAGAGAAGAGCCAGTTGGTTGATGCTCTTTCATCTGTCAGAAGTCATGCCCTACAAGTCAAACCGCAGCAAGCCCAGCTGGGCAGTGGCCAGAGCCTCCTGCTCTCACCAGGGTCACCCAGGCCCAGATTAATCAAGAACAAGGGCAAGGTGTGTGACGGAAGGCCCAGAGCCTTGTGGTCCCCTCCAGCCTCAGAGACTCTGCCCAAAACAAGGATGGAATTTCTTGTTGTGGCAATCCAAGTTGTACCACGGTCAGGTCAGTATGAGAGGTAAGGGGAGAAGCATTTGTCCAAAAGCGCCTGTGTGTGGCCATTTGAGAGTTTTGATAAGGGTGATGCCATGGTTTAATTCATTTCCTTACTGTGTTAAGAAGTGATGAACTCATCTTATGAATCAGCTCCCCTTGTGGGGCCATTATGTGAAGTCAAAGCCTGTTCCTTCCAAGGCCGCTGTCACTGCAAAGGGCGCTTGTGAAAAACCCAACCCAATCCCATCAGCCTCGAGATCACAGGTTCACACCGGGGGCAGCCCAGGGGACATTTGGCAATGTCTGGAGCCAGCGTGGTGGTTCCACCCGGGGATTGTTACTGAGGCTTGGTGGGTGGAGGCCAGGGACGCTGCTCACTCTCCTAAACGCACGGGGGAGTCCAACACCCTGGAGAATCGTCCAGTCCTGATGTCAGTTGTGCCATTGTGGAGAAACCTTGCTCCAGAACCATTACCCTTGTGCTGTAGTCGTTAGCTGCCAGGTAGATTCTGACTCAGAGTGCCTCATGTGTCCAGAGCAGAGCTGTTCTGTGGTGGGCTTCCCAGGCTTTTCAGAGGCATATTGTCAGGCCTGTCTTCCGAGGTGCCCTAGGTGATTTCGAACCACCAACCTTTTGGCTAGTGGCTAAGCATCACTGAACCGCTTAACCAGCTTAATCACTTAAGCACCTAGTAGCCTAGATTTAACTACCAAATTATGGCAGTTGTGGGGGAAAGAAGAACACACTAAGTGAGAGGGACACACTCAGCAAAACACAGAACAGGAAGAGCCCATGACAGATGGCCCGTTTCCGTCAACATGGAATTGCTAGGAAGGATGGAAGGAAGGGCAGGAGAAGGTGAGGTGGAGGGTGCCACAAACACAGGGCTCTATCAGTCCCCATGCCATGAAGGGGACACATGCCTCAGTTGCAAAGTGAAGGGAATCTAACATTCCTTTTTTCTTACCAAAGCCCTTTTGAGGTTGCTCATCAAACATGGTTCAGTGAGAAATGCCAACCATTTCAAAACTCCAGTGGGCTCAGCCCCAGTAAAGCAGGCACAGTGCAAACTTTGCAGGGGGACTCAGGACATGGCTGCAGCAGCAAGGCCCTGGGTGCGGCAGAGAAGGTGTCAGGAGGTAAAGGGCTCCCAGATGTGTCCCCCATTGGAGGGCAGCTTAAAAGCACTCATTCATTCGCTGAGAAGCTGCGCAGCCTTGCCCGTGTGACTTCTGGGGCACCTGAGGTGTTTGCAAGGTGCCAAAAGAAAAGACGCACTCCAGTTGCTATAATAAATCTACCACTTTATGAGCGCACCCTCTGTGATTCGGTTACAAGGCAAACACTCCCACGGCTGCCCCAGCAGGCAGCAACCCTCCCCTGCCCCCATGGTCCTCCGTGCAGCGCTCTTGGGGTCTAACATGACCCCAAAGAGGGAGCAGTGGTCATCACTCTGTGCTCAGCAGACCTGTGGGTGGAGCCCAGAATGCACAGGGGCGAGTGGCCGCACTAGGGCCAGGCTGGGCAATTGGGCAGCTGGAGGCTCTGGATAGGGACGGAGTCTGCACTTTCTTTCCCAACAAGGTTGTTGGGAGGCCCAGGGACTGTGCAGAACACATTCAGCGCTGGGCCTGGACCATGTCAACAATGGATAAACAGCAGCAACAAATGCTGCTGCCACTAGGGCCTCATTTCCCCACTGGCCGTGGAAGCAAAAGCCAAGATGGAGTTAGAAGGTCCAAGGTTCCTTGCCACCACTTGTCTGTTGGTTTGTCATACTGTGGTGGCTTGCGGGTTGCTTTGAAGCTGGAAACAATGCCACCAGAATTTAAAATGCCAGCAGGTCACCCATACTGGGCAGGTTTCAGTAGAGCTTCCAGGCTAAGACAGACTAGGTACTAAAGCATGGCAATCTACTTCCAAATACCAGGTAATGGAAACCCTATGGATCACAACAGAACATGGTCCGATTCACTTGCTTTGGTCCTGTCACTGGGACGAATCAGTCACTGAAGGAGGACACCATGCTTGGTGAAGACCAGGACCAGCACAGGTGAGGGAGACCTTCAGTGAGATGGACTGGCACCATCACCACAATGATGGACTCAAAACATGTGTGACCTTGAGTTTGACACAGGACCGCCCAATGTTGCATTCCACTGTGCACAGGAACTCCTTGAACTGGAGTCCACTGTCCACTTGATGGCAGTTATGCATATCTATCTATCTATCTATCTATCTGTCTATCACCTATCTATCCATCATCTATCTATCTATCATCTATCTATCTATCTAAAGTTCCTTGGGCAGAAACAGCCATAAAGGGAAAGCGGAATGGTCAGAGGAACGGTTGGGCCACGTCGGCATCCTGGCCAAGTCTCTGAAGCCCAGACAGCAGTGCGAGCAAAGACCAAGAAGTGGGCAAAAATGGCACAGGGTCACCTGGCTCAGCTCCTGGCTGCAGTGTGTGCGGAACTACATCTGGAAATAAAGCTGGAAGCTATAGATCCAGTCTACCTGCCACTCACAGGTGGACAGCAGAGCCATCCTGGATTAAGGAAATAGTACCTGCAGTGCACCTGGCCCAAGGAGGTGCTCAGTGCCAATGGACACCTGGTGCTGACACTTGCAGACAAACTGCAGGATTTTCTGGAGAAATGAACCCATTACAAGGAGGAAAATTCAGACAAGATGAGAGAAACCTGCCATCTGCAAAAGGAAGCTCTTGATCACCTATTGTCCAGAGCACTATAGCTTTAAGATCTGCATCTCTTTGTTATGTGATGAGAAAGTCTGCTTCTGAACAGATTGTAGCTGTGAAAGCCCTCGGGGCAGTTCTACTCTGTCCTACATGGTTGCTATAAGTCAGAATAGACTCAGTGGCAACACATTTGGAAAGGGTTTAAATGCATAACAAATATAAATCTATAATATTAATATTACCCATTGCTGTCAGGTCGAGTCCAACTCATAGTGACCCTAGAGGACAGAGGAGAACCACCCCACAGGGTTTCCAAGGCTGTAATCTTTACAAAAGCAGACAGCCACATCTTTATCCTACAGAGTAGCTGGTGGGTTTGAACCACCAACCTCTAGGTCAGCAGCCAAGTGTTTAACCATTGCATCACCATCCTTGCTATTCATCCAACCTAGGTGGTTAATTGTGTTTTGCAAATCTTCAATATCACTGATTTTTTGTTTTTGTTTTTGTTCAATTTTCTTTCAGTCAATGAGCCACGTATTAAAATGTCTCCAAATATTATTGTGGCTTTCCTATCATCTTTCAGTTCTGACAACACTTGGTTTATGTATTAATAGGTAAATTTGCATTTAGGACTGTTGTATTATCCTGTTAGATTGATCTTTCCATCTTTATGAAATATCCCTTTTTAACTCTCATACCATTGCCGACATTGAAGCCAGTTGTCTGATACTGATATGGACACAACAACTTATTTTGTTATTACTCCCCTAGTATGTCTTTTGTCAGTCTTTTCACTTTCGACCTTTCTGTGTCCTTATATATTTAAGATGTGTTTGCTATAATCAAGATGGAGAATGAAGAGGACAACAGTTGTACCTCCTCCATAAGATAGAGTGGGACAATGGGCAATCAAGAGCCCCCTTTTAGGATGTTGATGGGAAGTGATGTTCTTCAAAGACAGGGAAGAAATTTCAGTTAAGTAGGAAGGGGAGGCTGAGGATGGGAGAAGTTGTTTACAGGGGAAAGGGTTTCCATGAGCATCATGGATGGTTCTTTGCATGACCATCAGAAGATAGATGGAGTCCAAGTGATACTGAAAGGAGAGTACCAGAAACAAGAGGCTTGTCTGCAGGGCCCTTGAGGTTCCCAGTGAAGCACAGTGTCATTTGCTGGAGCATGAGCCAAGTAGAGCTTGGACTCTGCGTTCTCTGAAATACCCCACTTTCCTCAGCTGGGCTGTTCATTCTGACCACTGGCACCGTAGGGAGTACCCCAAGTGGTTGAATGGAAGTCATCTCAAGCTCTGTGTGAGTGAGTCATCAAGACCTCCACAGCCCTCCGCCAAGGAGTAGAAATCCCATGTTCTCTGGCGTCTTTTCCTACTCTCCTGGACCACAGACTAGAGATTTCAGCACACCCATCCATTCAACATCTCCATGGATTATGATGCAATGAAGGAGGCCAAGCCCTTTAGACAGTGCAGATAATGGCTTTCCATGGAAGGTTTCAGGGCACTGGCATCCAAGCTCTTTCCAGAATCCCTTGCTGCATTTGTCCCCATGGCCTTTCCACAGGAAAATCCAGACTCTTGTCAGTTTCAATGGGAGAAAGCCCCCACATTGCTGCTCCCCAGGATCCCCACCACTGCTGCAGGCCTGAGTTCACGTGCTCCTTGGGAGAGCCAGGTAGCCTGGGGATGAGTGGAGGAGTGGGAAGTCATATTCAAGTTGCTAACTTCAGGAATCCATGTGTAATTTCTAAATTGAATTGACCCTCTTGTGACTTAAAAACAGCTCATATAATTGCTTGAGAATAGGGATTTTCTATTCCCAGCAATTTCATTATATAAAACACCACTGAAGCCATTATTGATTGTGTCCCAATGTGCTCTTCAGTGTTCCTTCCCTTTGGACCGCCCCACCTCTGATGCAGGCTGTGGGCCTTGTCGACACCTCTCTCCCACCCCTTCCCTGATTCCCGGCCCAGCCTGGGGTGGTCTTTGTCTTACATATGGTTTCTCATAACCATGCAAAGTGAAGAGCTACACCACCTGTTTGGCATGTCCCAACCTGCAGGGGCCACACAGCCACATGCACCTGTCAGATAGCTGTCGGCCTGGTTTGGCACCTGGCTCAGGTAGGCAGGCCATGCTGAACTGATAACCCACTTCTCCACGTCTCCTTAAAGACAGTGTCTTAGGCTGGGTTCTGCAGAGAAGCAAAACCAATGAAGATATGTATATGGAGAAAGAGAAGGAGAAGAGTTTACCTCAGGAAAATGGCTCACACAGTTGTAGACACTGGCAAGTCCCAGGTTTGTGGGTCAAATGTCAAGCTGCTGGGGCTGACAAACCCAAAATCAACAGGAAGTATGACAGGCTGCTGGCTGGGAGGGTGAGGGATCCAATATCAGCAGGTAAGATGGCAGACTGTTGGCTCTCAGCTGCAAAGGCAACAGTCCCAAGATTGACAGGCGACACAGCTCCAGGAACCGATGATGATGAGCTGGATGCAGGATCCAGATCCAGCAGATGGCTGGAGCGTTATCCCAGGGCATCCATATATATACATATATAGAGATTGGAAGCAGGCCACATCCCTAAGGAAACTCACTTTCACCTGATTGGCTGCTCATAGCAGATCTCACCATGGAGGTGATCACATTACATCAGATCTCATCATGGGGGTGGCTGCTTCATAGCTGCTTAAACCCCTTGGAATCATGGTCCAGACAAGTACACACAACCTTATCTACCACAGAAGGCAACTGACCACACACTACACAGGGGGATTTAGCTGGAACTTCCTAGCACGTTTCTTCCTGTGACCATCAGATGAGTTATGACGGAAGATTGCATGGTTTCTTGTTTAAAGTTTATAATTCCTATTTCTGGATTCACTTCCTGAGACTCATGGATGGATTCAACATGACCTCTTCATTGTCATGTCCCACAAGTGACATCAGACCTGTGACCTGGATATGTCCCAGGTAATCCTGGGATGGCGACGTACCTAACTCAGGGCTGAGCACAGAGTCTCCCTCCAAGAAGCCTCTCCAGATAGTGATATTTCCATTTAAATGAAGGAAAATCAAATAAGTCAAATTGCAGTTCTTCATTCCTCTAGCCACATGTGGAGAGGATTTTAGTGGGGAAAGGGGCTGGACAGTGCGCATGTGGAGTATTTCCATTCACATGAAAAGCTCTATTGCACAGTACTTCCCTGAAGAAAACATCGTCTTTTCCGCACACCACCATGACATTGGGCCCTACCCTTGATTCTAGCATGACTGACCATTTGAGGCACGTAAAAGACCTATGTCCAGGTCTTTTTTCTTTACAGGCTGAAAAAAAATAGAACCAGGCCCAGGTCCCTCTTCTCTGAGACACATATTTATGCATATTTCAGAACACGATTGGAAGAAATTAAACCAGCCACCAACACCCACAGACACAGAATCCCCGGCCTCAGCATGCTGCCCACGCACATTCTGGAATCACAGGGCTTCCCAGCTCCGTGTGAATGCTGTCCATCCTAAATCTGAGCCACTCCAGTGTTCGAGTCTTCCTCATCTCTTGGGCTCTTCTTCTTTGCTCTGGTTGCACACCTGGGGAGGCTTGTAAAATGCCAGTGCTTCTGACATTGCCTGATTTATAAACTAGGCATGTCACACCAGGAGACGGTTCAGTTGAATTCACTCTGTGTTGTTTTTCCCCCCCCTGTTCAAAAGCATTTTGTTTGGGGATTATTGTTTAGTTTTTATTGCTTTCAATGATAAGGGCTTTGTCTAACCAAAAAAAATCAAACTCACTGCCATCAAGTCAATTCGACTCATAGTGACCCCTCCTTAAGTTTCCAAGGTGGTATCTCTACGGAAGTAGATTGCCTAACCTTCCTTCTGAGAAGTGGCTGGTGGGTTTGAACCGTCAGCCTTCTGGTTAGCAGTCAAATGCCTTAGGCACTACGCCACCAGAGCTCCTAATTGCTTGTTCTAGAAACGATTTTATCCTCAGCATATCAAAATCTGGCTAATCTAATAAAACCTGTCTAGTAGTAATAGCCAAATCATTTATTTATTATTTTACTCATCAAACACTTGAGCTTCTGGTATGTGTGAGCACGGTGCCAAGGGGTATCGATACAAAGAGGACGACAGCACAACCCCCTTCTTCAAAGGCCCAGCTGTCTAAGAGGAAGGTAAACTAGGAACAAGTAGTAGCAATGGTGTGGTGAATGCTGGGATTAAAAAGCTACCCAAGGGAACTTTACAACACCGCAAAGGGGCACCTGGACCTGACATGGCTGCTGGAGAGAGCTGAGGAAGGATTTCTGGTAAGAGATGAGCTCTTATTTGAGTCTTGAAGGATGTGTACGAGACCTGTGGATAAAGGGAGGAGAGGAGCAGCTTACATGAAGTCCAGAGCATAGTGAAAGCGAAGGAGAGTTGAAGAACTAAGTGCGAAATATAAGAACTGAACGCTAGACTTCAGCAGCCAAAAGTTTAGACAGATAACTCTGGAGAGATAAGCAAGGTCAAGCTGATGTGTAATGAGATTCACTGGACTTAGATTTCTTCTTTGGGATTTATATTACCAAATAGTCAAATCTCGTTTTTAAATCCTTAATGTTCATTTATCCCATTTCATCTTAATTTTTCACTCTTCTAATTAATTACCTGATTTTGAGTTTTAATTAATCAGTTTAAATTAAAATAAAATTGTACCACCTCATGTGAAGTCTAAGAACCTTATAATTATATGTCACCAATTTCACCCTCGGCTCTCTTGTGCTACTATGGTCATATATTTTACCTTTACACACTGTGGGGGTTCAATTTGTGTCAACTTGCTGGGCCTGGTTGAGTGGCTGGGCAGCTGGATGTAGTACTCCCCAGGATGAGACTGGTAATCAACTCCATGGTGGAATCTACTGTGAGCACATGCCTTCGGGATGTGGTCTACTTCCTGTATATAAGCAGAAGCCTTGGGGAATGGTCTCTAGCTTATGGCATGTTTGGACCCTGCATGTAGCCATGTCATTGTTCAGCAGCCTGCCATGCCCTGCCAACCTTGGGACTTACAGTAGACTTAAATTAATGGCCTGCCATGTGGTTTGGTAACATCGGGACTGTGCCTTTTTACTTGTCAACCTTGGGCTTGGCAGCCTCAGCAGCCAGCAGCTGTCTGAGTGAAGAAACGCCTCTAGCTCCAGTGGGCTGGGAGCAGGAAGCAGAGCAGGATCCCAAGGTTGAGGGGCTTTCACCCAGCCCCTAGAGCTTGCCACTTTGAACTTGGACTTAAAGCCTCCATACTGTAAGAAAATAAACTCCTGTTTGTTAAGGCCATCCCATTTGTGGTATATTCCTGTCAGAGTGGCACTAGGGAACCAGAACATACATGCTATAAATCTACACTACATTCCCACTATTTTTTGCTTTAGACAACCAATTAACTTTTAGTGCAATTGTGAAAAAGAAAAATTGTTTTTGATATTTGCCTTCATTTCAAACTTTTCCAGAATCTACATTTCTTTGTATAGAAACAAGTTTCTATCCAGGATCATTTCTTTTTATGCCTGGAAAACTTCCTTTAACATTTCTTATAGTATAGGTAGGAGCTCTGGTGGTATAATGATAAGGGACTTGACTGCTAACCAGAAGGTTAGCAATTCAAACCCACCAGCTGCTCCACAGAAGGAAGATGGGGTGATCTACTTCCATAAAGATTTACAGCCTCAGAAACCCAAATGGGGGTAACTATGAGTCAGAAACGACTCGATGGCAGTGAGTTTGGTTTTTTGGTTTATAGTATAGGTCTGCCACTGATAAATGTTCTCATTTTTATTTCCTTGAAAGATTTTATCTCTTTTATTTTTAAAATATAATTTTCCTGAATGAAGAATTCTGAGTTCACACCTTTTTTTTTTCTTCTTTTTTTTTTTTTTTTTTTTTTTTTTTTTTTTTTTTCCTTTTATCATTTTAGAAATGTCACTCCATTTTCTTTGGGCTTGCATAGTTTCTGATAAGAAGTCTGCTGTAATTTTGATCTTGGTTTCTGTGCACCTAAGGTGACTTTTCCTTCCTCACTAACATCAGGGAGCTCTGGTAGCATAGTGCCTAAGGCATTTGATTGCCAATCAGAAGGCTGGTGGAACCACTAGCCACTCCTTGAAAGGAAGACTGGGCAATCTGCTTCCATAGTGATACTGTCTCAGAAACTTGAGGGGTCACTATGAGTCAGATCTGACTCAATGGCAGTGAGTTTGATTTGGTTTTTAGTGGCTAACTTCAAGATTGTGATTCTCATCGTATCTTTGGTTTTCAATAGTTTGAATATGATGTGTCTAGATATATGTATGTATATGTATATATATATGTATGGTGGTGTTTTGGGGGGATATTTTTTCTACTTTGAGTTCTCTGAGATTCTTGGGTGTGTAATTTATAACTTTTATTATTTTTAAGAAATTCTAAGCCTTTAAGTCCCTGAGTATTTTCTTTGCTCTATTCTGCTGCTCTCTTCTTTTGAAATTCCAATTACATGTATGTTAGACCACTTTATCTTCTCACACAATTCTTGGATGCCATGTTGTATGTTTTTCTTTTTCTTTCATCCATTTCTCTTTAGGTGATTCCTATTATATAATTAATTTGATCATTTTCTGTTGACCTGTCTTCAAGTTCACTGATTTTTTCATCTACTGACGAGCCCATCAGAAGTAGGCTGTACCCTCATGCTGGCCCATGCCTAGCCTTTGACAATGTATTAACACTTTAAGATGCATTTTGTAAGCATCTGTATGAGGGCTCCACTTTTCTTGCTTTCTCTGTCACAGAGGAGGCAGTGCTTGCATCACATCTCTCCTTGGAGGCATATGCCTTTCCTTAGATTTAGGCCAGTGTTACCCATTGGCTCAGCTTTCTGATGGCTTCAAGAAATTGTACACCTTATATGCTTATTAGGAAGGTTGGACAATCTACTTCTGTAGTAATACTGCCTTGGAAACCCAAGGAGGGGTCGCTATGAGTCAGGTCCAACTTGATGACACATAACAACAACAACAAATCTGCTTATTGTTGGTGTGTGTGTAGGGAGAGGTGAGGGTAACATTCTCTCTGGCTTTCTGTATCGTAGGCAAAAGCAAGTCATGGTCCTGATTCATAATCCTACCCATGACATATTTTTTTTTTTTACCATTATTGTATAATAAACATTTAATTATTGTTATACTCTAAATTATTCTCTACATGTGCATGCTATAATGATCTATAAGAATTATATGGTTTTCCTTGCATTTAATCCTAGTAACATGAATTGTGTAACTGATGGTATTACTTGTGCTGGTTATCTCTTGTGTGACCCTTCACCCACTCCTCATTCCCACTATGCCACAGCAGGGTGGTCTTTATGGAGTTTATTAATGGACCCCCTTGTCCACTGGTTGCCTGTTGAGTTTGACCATTTGGAGTCACATGGAAGAAATGATAGGGAAAACAGGAAGCATGGTTGAGAAGTTTATTCTCCCAACTCCTGCCCTGTGGGATCCTGAGTTTTCCTATAATAAAAGTCATACTCCTATAATGTAACCCCCCACATAGCCTTGTCTCTCTCTGTCTTTTAGTAACAGCCCCTTTCTTTTGTCTTCTTAGCATATATGTAGTAATGGAGTTCATTATTCATTGGTCATCCAATTCCCTTATAAATATTTCCTTTATTAAACTCTCTTCAAATTATCTGATTTGAGTAGCCATCTGTTTCTTGCTAAGACTGAACTGAAACTTAGCTTTTATTCTTTGGCTACCAAGATCCTCATGAAAAATGAAACATACCAATTCTTCTTCACTCAATCTTTGTTTATGCTACTCTTCTCTTGGATTACCACTTCTTTGCATTAAATTCAAGATAAGAATGAGCACTGAGTAGTCAGTGATACAGAAGAATCAATTTTCATAGAGATGTGGGAACATGTCTCATGGGCAACAGCAACTTACTCAGATGTGGTTCATCCTTCATAAGCTACAGCTGTGCCAACCTTGTTACCAACCAGCGTGAGCTGTGCCTCAGTTAATGTGGAAACCAATCACATAAGAAAAAAGATTACAAAGGGCAGTACAAAGGACCCTATGAGCTGGACCTCACTGTGCTGCGTAATTTTAGCCACCCATGTCTCTGAGAAGCTGGTGGGTATCATTTCCCACCTGTCCTCATGATGTCAGTTTAAACACCAAGTGAAGGAATTGTGACCCCTTTTCTTTGCTCTGGTTCAGCTTTTCAGAGGAGTGTTACTTCTCGTGAGTCCCTGTGATGGTACAGCATAGCTAGTCACTGAGAACCGGAGAGAGGAGGGTTATGAATGGCCACCCAGCAGACTAAGGGAAGAAAATGAAAGCATTAAAATGAGAATGAGGTCATGTGCAGAAGTTGAGTGATGAGCTGCAGGGAAGTCCTACACTTTTTAAAGTCTGTGATTAAAATGCTGCTACTCGTCTAATTCAGGTAATTTGAAGACATGTGCTAAACTGAGAGGATCCTTTAGGAAGGTTATAAAACCCAGACACATGGGTTTTATTAAAATTTTAAAAAACTCAAGAAAATCTATTTTGGGAGTGTATTAGATATCTGTGGCTGTTACAACAAATCACCATGGACTGGGTGGCTAAAACAGCAGCAATTTACCTTTCACTGCTCTGGAGTCCAGAAATCTGAAATCAAGGTGTGGGTGAGACTCGACTCCCTCTGAAGGTGCCAAAGGAGGATTCTTTTGCATGCCTCTACCAGCTTTTGCTGGCGCCAGGTGTTTCTTGTCTTGGACTACATAGTTCTGATCCTGGCCTCAATCCTCACATGCCCTTCCCTGGGTTTGTGTCTTCTTTACTCCCTTTCCAAAGGATGCTTGTCGTTGGACTCTGTGCTTACTGGGATAACTCAGGGTGATCTCACATCAAGATCCTTAACCAAAGACTTCTGCAAAGACTCTTTTTCCATATAAGGCCATACTCATAAGTCATCAGGATTTGGACTGTGGAAACGTATGAGGGGGGCACCACTCGATCCACTACAGAAAGGGAGTTGCTTTTTAGTTAAATGAGCCTCAATTAAAACACTGCTCAATTCATGCAAATATTGGGAAATTCCATGCCAGGTATTACTGATTAAGAATGATCTCAGAGAGTGGCTGGGAACAGCGTGGCTCAGGAACGGTGAAGGCTAACATTGTCACTAGGAGTCAACTGCAGGCAAAAGCCCATGGAAAAGAGGTTCCCATGAGAAGCTAGCTAAAGCTAGGGAGATCTGGACCGACCACAGTGCCGTGCCCCAACTCTATCCTGAGTGGGTGTGGCTGTCTGCCTCGGGAAGTTTCCCCTCCAGAGTTCCATCCATCCTCCTCCAGCCCGTGAATCCTGTGCCACCTCTCAACCCCAAGAATGATGAATGAGTGGCTCAGGGTCGCATGTTCTCTCATCTGCACGGGGACAGTCTGGGAATATTCATTTCATTTCACTTCTGACCTTTTTGCTATTCTGCAAACCCACAAGGTCTGAGATGCATGATAATATCAGAGGATCAGAATGAGTATTTGGACTGCCATCCAACTCCTGTTTACTTGACCTTCTAGTTTCAGAGCCCACATTAATCTTAATTGCACTGTTAAAGTATAGTAAATATCTTTATACAAATTAAGTGATAATAGAAATTTATAGGTTTTTTTTAGTGAATTAATCTTAAAATAAGCTGATTATATAAATCTTTAACCAAGCAATGACTAATCCAAAATACAAACATAGCTTTGATAAGATACATTCAAACAAACATTTTTTATGGCATATATTAGAGGAACCAGACAATGACTAGGAGACAGCAGTTGACAATGGTGGTCACAGAGGGACCACATTAAACTGAGGACCACATTCTGGAATGGAATGCATTCTAGGTTCCCTGTTAACAACAAGTGATTTTTGACAAAGTAAACTGAGAGTCTGGAGAAAAAAAGGTCATGAGGACTTGTGAAAGTCATGTGTTAAGGACTAGCTGAAAGACCATTTGTGGTAAGATGACCTCTATTGAGATGTGTTTATTTGACAGAAAACACAATTGTTCAATAATGACTCAGTCTTTACTAATGGACAGACTCTTTCTTCTAATCAACTGGCTTGAGCTTCACCAGTTACCTCATGAACTGAGCTTATTTCTTTCTTTGCTTTTGCTAATAGGAAGCTTAGCCCTGAATTTATTATGTGTTTTTAACATATTCCAACACCACATGGTATGTATTTCTTTTAAAATTTTCCATATATGATACTCGACAGACAAGAATATTTGTACACATAATCCTTGGCAGATTCACTTGTGAAATGACAGGTAATATGTGTAAAATATGAAGCACAATAATAAAAGTTAGACTCATGAACTAAAATTAAACTGAAATCCTTGCCCATACAATATGCTTCTTCCATCCCATTTCCTTTTACCTTAGGAATTAATTACCTCCACCCTGAATTACTCCTCTGCTTTATTTAAATAGTGATGACACAATATATTGTGTAATATTACTTATTTCCAAGCCTTATAAATGGGCATCATATTCTGTGTAGTCTCTAGGATTTGATTTTCCACTTACTTAATATTATTTTTCTAAGAGTTATCCAACTCTTCCATGTAGCTGCATTTCCAGTGCTTTGTCATGGACCATTGTAAGACTCTACCATGATTCCATGATTACTTTATCCATGTTGTTGATGAACACAGGTGGTTTCTGGTGTTTTTATTATGAACAATACGATTATGAATAGTCATGTTCCTGTCCAGTATGGAAAAGGTTCTGCTATAGATCTAGGAGTAAAATAATTTTGTCAACTATTAAAAATTACAGAATAATGACAGATTATTTGGCAAAGTGAGTTATAAATTCTCTGGCATCAGTAGTAAAGAAAAGTCCCTGTTGATTCATAGCCTCACACATTTGCTATTATCAAATGTCTTAATTTTTGCCCAAATAGTAGATATAAAAAGGATCTCTGGTGGCATACTGGGTAAGACATCTGACTGCTAACCAGAAGGTTGGTGGTTCAAATCCACCAGCTGCTCCATGGGAGGAAAATGAGGCAATCTACTTCCATAAAGATTTACAGCCATGGGAACTCAATGGGGGTCATTATGAGTCAGAATCAATTCCATGGCAGTGTTTTGTTGTTTGTTTATTGAGTGGATGTAAAGTAACATCGTACCATCACTTTCTTTTCTGATTTCGAATGAAGGTGAGCATTCTTTTGTGTTTAGTTATTGTGTTTTCTTCTCTATGTGATGTCGCTTTGTGCCTTTTGCTCATTTTTCTGCTGGGTTGGTTGTCTTTTTCTTACTGATTTATAGGAATCCTTTTGGATTCTGGATACAAATCCTTTATTAGTTGCATGTGTTGTGAATATCTTTTCCTAGGCTGTGGCTTGAATTTTGACAGTCTTCTTGTGCATTTTCATGAACAGAAGTTGTTAATTGAAATATAGTCAGATGGGCCAATTGTTTTCTTTATAGTGTATGTATTTTGTGTTTTCTTAAAAAAAAAAAAAACCTACCTGTAGGTAATAAATGTGTAATGTAAAACTAAAACAACTTTTATAAAATAAGGGGACGATCATTTACATCTTTAAGCCACCTGGAATTAATTTTTGAGTAGGCTGTGAGGCAGGGATCAAGTTTCATTATTTTCCATAAAATAACAGTTGGTCCATGATTATTTTAACAAATAGTCCTTCTCTTCCAGGACCACATATACTGATCTGCAGTGCCCTCTCAGTCACGAGTCAACTCTCACATTTCTGGGGGTCATTTTCTGGTTCTCTTTCTGTTCCACTGGGTTTTTGTCTACACTCATGACAATATTACAGTACCTTACCTTCTGAAACTTTCTAATTAGGCTAGAAATTGTTCAAGGTAAGTCCCATGCTCCTACTCTTATCCTTCCTCAGAATTATAGCATAGTGCCTAAGGCACTTGACTGCTCACCAGAAGGCTGGCGGTTCAAACCCACCAGCCACTCCTCGGAAGGAAGGTTGGGCAATCCTACTTCCGTAGTGATACTGCCTCGGAAACCCAAGGAGGGGTCGCTATGAGTCAGGGCTGACTCGACGGCAAACAACAACAACAACAACATTCTTGGCTTTGGCACAGTGGTTGCAATGATGGGCTCAGATATAGCAGGTATTGTGAGGCTAGCACAGGACCAGGTAGTGTTTCATTCTATTGTACACAGGATCACTATGAGTCAGAGCTGACTCGACGGCACCTAACAACATTATTCTTGGCTTTTTTCCATACATATATAAAGTACATACACATATATAGAGAGAAAGCAAGGTTTAAGTGCTCAGCTGCTAACCAAAATGTAGGTGGTTTGAACTCACCTGCTGCTCCTTGGAATAAAAGACCTGTTGACCTTCTCCCCTAAAGATGACAGTCTAGGACACCCACACATAATACATAAAGATGTGTATTTATATGTGTGTATATATGTGTGTGTAAGCCAGGTGGTACTGTGGTTAAAGTGTTCAGCGATTAACTTAACTAAAAGGTCAGCAGTTCAAACCCACCAACTGCTCTGTGGGAGGAAGAGAAAATTTGATATTGCTATATATCTCTATCTCTATCGCTATCTCTATCTCTATATCAAACCTGACTCATAGCAACCCCTCTTTGAGTTTCCGAGGCAGTATCACTACAGAAGTAGATTTCCTAACCTTCCTTCTGAGGAGTGGCTGGTGGGTTATATAAGCATTATATATATATGTTGTTGTAGGATTGCCCAACCTTCCTTCCGAGGAGTGGCTGGTGGGTTTGAACCACCAGCCGTCTGGTTAGCAGGCAAGTGTCTTAGCCACTATGCTACCAGAGCTCCTATATATATATATATATATGTGTGTGTGTGTTTATATATATATATATATATATATATATATATATAATTATATATATATAATTTCAAGTTCTATTAAAAAGGTAGAATTTTGAAGTTCATTGAAGCTAGAAAGCAATGTAAGAATAATTTATACATTTTAAGTTATTGAGTCTTTCTATATAAGCACCTAGTATAGTTCTCCATTTTTTAAATTTTTTATTGTCCTGTATTAAGGTTTATAAGTATTTTCATAGAAGGTTAATCCTGCTTTTGTAGGATTATTCCTACAAGCCTTCTGTAATTTGTTACTACTGAAAATACTTCCACATTATATTTTCTTATTGTGTCTGCTGTATAGAAATGTATTACTTTTTATACATATGCAGATAATCAAATCATCTGAACTAATGATAACATCATGTTTCTTTTCCAGTGCTGTTACCTTATATGTCTTTCTCTTTTCTTGAGACATGACTAGGACTTACAGTCCAGTGTAGAAAAGGAATAGAGTTGCAGGCATCACTCTCCTGTCCAGTAAAGGTTGTTGTTGTTGTTAGGTGCCGTTGAGTTGTCTCTGACTTATAGCGACCCTGTGCACAGCAGAACAAAACACTACCCGGTCCTGTGCCAGCCTCACAATCCTTGCTATACCTGAGTCCATCGTTGCAGTCACTGTGTCTATCCATGTCATTGAGGGCTCCCCTTTCTTTATTGACCTTCCACCTTACCAAGTATGACATCCTTCTCTAGGAAATGGTCCCTTCTGACATCATGACCAAAGTAGGTGAGACAAAGTCTGGCCATTCTCACTTCCAAGGAGCATTCTGACTGCACTTCCTCCAGGACAGATCTGTTAGTTCTTTTAGCAGTCCATGGTACTCTTAGCATTCTTCGCCAGCACCACAGCTCAAAAGCATCAACTCTTCTTCGGTCTTCCTTATTCATTGTCCAGCTCTCACATGCATAAGAGGCGATTGAAAATACCATGGCTTGGGTTAGGTGCACCTTGGTCTTCAAGGAGACATCTTTGCTGCTCATCATTGGAAAGAGGTCTTTTGCAGCAGATTTTAAACTTTGATGAGTAAATAGGATGTTTACTGTAAATAATTGTATGCCTTTTATCAGATAGAGATAAAAGATGACCCTTCTTTTCCTAACTTGCAAGAGTTTTATAACAAATTCAAGTTTGAATAAATCATTATTAAAAGATTCTTCTTCTTTGAGAATTTGTAAATATGGGGATTACACTAATTTACATTCCCTAATTAATCTGAGTTGCATCCCTGGTTTAAACCCAACTTTATTTATTTATTCATGTATTCATTGCCTTTTACGATGTTGCTGGATTCTATTTGGTAGTGTTTTAAGATTTTTTTTTCTGTGTTCATGAGTGAGAAATGATGCACAATTTTTGTTTCTCACATTATGTTTCTATGGTTTTAGCATCAGGATTTTGTTATCCTCATATAATGAGTTATGGGATAGTCATTTTTTGTCTACTCCTTGGGATATTTGGGATAGACTGGAATTTTCTTTCCTCTTGCCTTTAGTAAAACTCACCTGTACAGAAATTTGGGCTTGACATTTTCCATATGGGAAAAATTAATCCATCAAATTAATTTTATTAATTAATTTAAGACTATTAAGGTTTTCTATTTTTCCTCAAAGGAGTTTTGGTAAGTTGTATTTTTTTCTGGGAATTTTTTCATTTCATCTAAATTGTCCTTTTTACGTGAAGTTTTCAGTAACATTTTCTTATGATCTGTTGAATCTCTGCCAGTGGCATTTTTATTGCCAAATTTATTTGTGTTATCACATTTTTGTTAATTTTTATTAAAATACTGATTTTTTTTTAGCATTTTGACTTTATTGTACTGGTGGCATAGCTTCCAGCATCACACCACACAAGCCACCACAGTGCAAGAAACTGACAGAAAAGAGGTAGGAGTATTACAATGTAAAGTAAAGTGTTATAATGAAATGTGCAAAGACCTGGCATTAGAAAACTAAAGGGAAGACTATGCTTGGCATTTCTCAAGCTGAAAGAACTGAAGAAAAAAGTTCAAGCCCTGAGTTATGATTTTGAAGGACTCTATGGGCAAAATGCAAAATATTGAACGACGTAGGAAGCATATAAAGAAGTATGGAAGGAATATACAGAGTCACTGTATCAAAAAGAATTGATCATTGTTTAACCATTTCAGGAGGTAGAATATAATCAAAAAACAATGGTACTGATGGAAGAAGTCTGAGGTGCACTGAAGGCATTGGCAAAAAACAAGGCTCCAGGAATTGATGGAATATCAACTGAGATGTTTCACCAAACAGACACAACACTGGAAACATTCACTCATCTATGCCAAGAAATTTGAAAGACAGCTGCTTGTCCAAATGACTGGAAGAAATCCATATGCATGCCCATTTCAAAGAAAAATCATCCAACAGAATGTGGATATTATTAAACAATATAATTAATATCACATGCAAGTAAAATTTTGCTGGAGATAATTAAAAAACAGTTGCAGCAGTATATTGACAGGGAACTGCCAAAAATTCATGTCAGATTCAGAAGAGGATATGGAATGAGGGATATCATTACTGACGTCAGATAGATCTTGATTGAAAGCAGAGAATACCAGAAAGACGTTGGCCTGTGTTTTACTGACTATGCAAAGGCATTAGACTATGTGGATCATAACAACTTACAGATAACATTGCAAAGAATGTGAATTCCAGAATACATAATTGTGCTCATGGGAAAACTGTGGATAGACCAAGATGCAGTTGCTCAAACAGAACAAGGGGATATTGCATGGTTTAAAATCAGGAACAGTGTGCATCAGGGTTGTATCCTTTCAGTATACTTTTTCAATCTGTATGCTGAGCACATAATCTGAAAGCTGGAGTATATGAAGAAGAACATGGCATCACATTGGAGGAAGACTCATTAACAACCTGAGATATGCAGGTGACACACTGTTCTTGCTGAAAGTGAAAAGGACTTGAAGCACTTACAGATGAATATGAAAGACTACAGCCTTTAGTATGGATTACACCTCAACATAATGAAAACCAAAATTCTTACAACTGTACCAGTAAGCAACATCTTGATAAATGGAGAAAATGCTGAAGTTTTCCAGGATTTCATTTTACTTGGATCCACAATTAATGCCCATGGAAGCAGCTGTCAAGAAATCAAATGATGCAGTTCATTGAGCAAATCTGCTACAAAAGACCTCCTTCCAAAGTGATAAAAAGCAAAGGTGTTACTTTAAGGACTAAGGTACCCTTGCTCCAAGCCATATATTTTTGATCACCTCATATACATGCATAAACTGGTTAATAAATAAGAAACACCAAAGAAGAATTTATGGCTTTGAATTATGGTGTGTTATGTACCATCGAGTTTTGGTAGTACCAAAGAATATTGATCATGGACTACCAGAAGGACAAACAAACCTGTCTGGAAAGAAGTACATCCAGGACGCCCCTTAGAAACAAGGATGGCAAGACTTTGTCTCACGTATTATGTGGACATGTTATCAGGAGAGACCAGTCTTTGGAGAAGGACATCATGCCTGGTAAAGTAGAGGGTCATCAGAAAAGAGGAAGACCCTCAATGAAATGGATTGACACTGTGACTGCAACGATGGGCTCAAACTTGCAAACAATTGTGAGGATGGTGCAGGACCAGGCAGTGTTTCAATCTGTTGTACATAGAGTCTCTGTGAGTCAGAACCAACTTGAGGCACCTAACAACAACAAGTTGAATACTTAGCTCATTGATTTGGGGCCCTTCTTTTTTTCTAATGTAAGTATCAAAGGCTTTAAATATCTCTTGATGGAATGCACATGATGTACCACATAAGTTTTTGTATGAGTAGTATTTTCACTATTTTTTAGTTCTAAATATTTTCTAATATCCTTTTCAGGATTTGCTTAGATGAATTATTTTTAAATGAGTTTTAAAAATATTCCCAAACATAAGGAGTGTTCTAGGTTTCTTTTTTGGTTTTGGTTTCTAGCATATTTAAAATGTGGTCAGAGTATGCTGTCTGACTTTAATTCTTTGACATATTCTGAGGTTAGAATTATGCCCTGACAAGGGTAAAGTCTGACATATATTCCACGTGTTTTTACTTTTAACATTGACCTTCCTGTGCTTACTTTGGGTTTAGTTTTGGTGTTCTTTTCTCAAGTTTCCTAAGGTAAAGTGTGAAATTATTGATTTCAGATCTTTTTTTTCCCTGATCTAATTATTTAACATTATACGCAGCCCCCCCCCCAAAAAAAACCTCACTGCCCAATGGTAGTCAATTTGACTCATAGCAACCCCTCCTTGGGTTTCTGAGGCAGTACCACTACGGAAGTAGGATTGCCCAACCTTCCTTCCGAGGAGTGGCTGGTGGATTTGAACCGCCAGCCTTCTGGTTTGCAGTCAAATGCCTTAGTCACTATGCCACCAGAACTCCCTTAACATTATAAATGTTCCTCAAAATATTACTTTAGTTGTATCCCATGTATTTTGATAAATTGTATTTCTATTTCTACTGTCTTCAAAGTATTTTCAAATTACACTGGAGATTTCTTCTTTGATCCATTGGTTTTTGAAAATTGTTTAGTGTCCAAATATTGAGAATGATCTACATGTTTTCTGTTACTGATTTCTGGTATAATTCCATTATTCTCAGAGAACATATTTTGCATGGACTCAGTTTTTTATGCTTGTTAAGGTTTGTTCCTTGACCTGTCACTTGTTCAATCACTTCCTGAGAAAGAAACAGTGGAGTGGATTCCTTGTTACCTTTAATTCAGATCAATTTTGTTTCTAAAACTTAAATTTTTGTAAATCTTAAATTTGGATGCAGTTTTTATTTTAAAAAATAAACTTTGTTTCTAAAACAAAAGAGCATGAAAATTTAAGATTACTGTATCTTCTTTGCGAATTGACACTTTTTATCCTTATGTGATGTCTTTTGTTAGTCCTGGGGAGTTTTCTTTTCTGGAATCTATTTTCCTTAGACTTGTATTTGTGTATCTTTTTTCCTTCATGTTACCTTTAACTTATCTGTAGAATTACATTTAAGGTGGATTCTTGTAGAAAATATAGAGTTGTACACACTGACACAGAACAAAGCCAGGAAATCACCACCATACTAATCATTTTCAAGTTTTGATTTCCTTCCCCATCTGCCTGCTACTTTTGCAACTTTCCGATTCCTTGGAGAGTTGCTTCATGTAATGTTTCCAGAGTTTTCTGTTGTGATCAGTGTGAAATACAGGGGAGATGTGCTTCCTCTGTCCTTTCAGATCCTGCAGCAGTTCTACTGAGTTTAATTTAATGCTACGGTGGTGAAATGATATAAACTGTGTGGTCTTAATCCTTTGTAAATTGTTGAAATCTTACTTGTGTCCTCACATATGTACACACATTTTGAAAAATGTTTTCTGTTAACTTCAAAAGAAGGTACGTTCTGGAGCTGCCGCACTTAACGTCCCATCTGTGCTGAGTCCAGCTGGTTCATTGTATTACCCTTTACTGACTTCTTTTGTCTGCTTGATACTGAGCGATGTGCATTCAATTTTGAACAATTACTGTGGGTTAGTCCTACTCTTTTTTTCTTTCTTTCAAATTTTGCTTTATACATTTTGAAGTGTGTTATTAGGTGCATACAGATACAGGATTCTTGTATCTTACCAACTGATGATCATTGTATTGCATGCACATCTTCATCCTTCCCAATATTTCTTGCCTTAAAGCCTGCAATATATGATATTAAAATAGCCACACAAGCTTTCTTTTGATTATTTTTTTTTTATTATTTATAGGCTACTTTTTTTTTCTTACTCTTTTGTTCTCTGTCCTTAAAGTATATCTCTTATAAACAGCATTGGGTTTTCTTTTTGTGAAACTAGACTGATAATCTTTTTTTTAATGAGAGCATTTAAACTATTTAAATTTAATGTAATTTCAGGTATGTTGTTGTTGTTGTTGTTGTTATTTGCCATCGAGTTGGCCCCAACTCATAGCGACCCCTCCTTGGGTTTCCAAGGCAGTACCACTACGGAAGTAGGATTGCCCAACCTTCCTTCCGAGGAGTGGCTGGTGGGTTTGAACCGCCAGCCTTCTGGTTAGCAGACAAGTGCCTTAGGCACTATGCTACCATAGCTCCTAATTAATTTCAGATATAATTAAGTTTAAATCTACTATCTTGCGATGTAAGGAGCTTGGTGACGCAGTGCCTAAGGCATTTGACTGCTAACCAGAAGCTTGGTGGTTCAAACCCACCAGCTGCTCTGTGGAAGGAAGGTGGGCAATCTACTTCAATAAAAGGTTTACTGTCTTGGAAACCCACTGGGGGTTGCTATGAGTCAGATCCAACTCAATGGCAGTGGGGAAAAAAAGGACCTTGCACTGTATTTTCCATCTGGCCCATTTTTCTTAGTTGTTTTTACTTTTTCTCCCTTTTATTATTTATTTTGCAGTTGTTAATTACTTTTTTCCCATTTTTCTCATGTGTTAATGTGTTAATTGTGCACTCTTTTCTTTTTCTTTTGGTGATTACTGCTGAAATTATCCTCATCTTTGAAATATTACACTATTTTAAATTAGCATAATTCTACATTCCCACTTCTTAAGCAATGCAAAAATGTCAGAAGGTTTAACTCCCTTTCTCCACACTTTGTGTTATCGTTGTTCTGAATCTTACCTGTGCACAAGCTACAATATTATTGTTTTAAACAGTTGACATTAACTTCTCTTTTTCTACATGTTTATCTTTCCTTATTCTCTTACTTCCACTAGTATACTAGTAATGAATTTTTTCAGCATCTTTTTTGCCTAAAGCATCTTTATTTTGATATCATTTTTAAATATATTTTTGGAGAGATCGAATTCTATATATTCCATTTTTTTCCCTGCAATTTAATGATGTTGTTTCATTGTCCTCTGACTTCCATAGCTTCTGTTGAAAAGCCAGTCCTTTGTTGTTGTTTTGAAGATAAGTCCCCTCCCTACCCTTTGGATACTTTCTCTTTGTCTTTGATTTTCAGGTACATAACCATGATGAGCATAGAGGCCAGATCATGGAGGGTCTTGATCCTAATAAAGAGTTTCAACTCCATTTGAAGAGGGATGTGAAGTTCTTGGAGCTTGGCTAGAAACACTTGCAACAAAGTCAAACTGCTACAGCCTACCCTAGCCTATATCAAACAACTCCCAGCTGAATCCCAGGTTTGTGAGTGACCCCAGCCAACATCATGAAAGCCATGCATCCGAGAGGATAAGTGCTAGCTGTTACACAGCTTTTTTATGGTAATATCTAGCTGATACTATACTACTAGTGGACTGTACCAGTATACTATACCAAAACCAAACCAAATGCACTGCCATCAAGTTGGATCCGACTCATACTCACCCCTCCTTGGGTTTCCAAGGCAGTATCACTATGGAAGTAGATTGCCCCATCTTCCTTCCGAGGAGTGGCTGGTGGGTTTGAACCACCAGCCTTCTGGTTAGCAGTCAAATGCCTTAGGCACTACCCTACCATATACTGCGCTACTAGGTTAAAAGAAATGTTTAAATTTTTGCCAGTCCGAAAATGGAAAAGTTTTGTTGCCATTGAGGTTGAGATACTTTTTAATAGATTATTGGCTATTTATATTTATTTTTTCTATGAAATGCTTTTTTCTACTTATTGTTCAGTTAAAATAATATTTTCTTCAAACTTCTACACCTGTACTTGCTATCGTAAGAGGATGTAAAAGCACATCTTGGTGCCACTTCGATACAGAAGAAGAGGGAGAGAACAATGCACTGAAGCCAGAACCCACTGTACTTTGATTTAGTGTGTGTGTGTGTGTGTGTGTGTGCGGGGCGTGTGCTGTTTTCATGAATATATAAAAATCTGTATAAATTATGTGGAATAATAAAATGTTTCATATGCAATTTCTATAGCATATGTACTGTATTTTCTTATCTAATCAACAGTGGCACCTGAACCATTTATATGATTCAAGGTGTTGAATTTTCCAGGTATGGCCCTCAGAACGCACCATCTACTTTCTTTTAAAAAAATGAAAACAAATGAGATGTGTCTTCCTCAGTCTTGAATCAGTGAAAGTGGCACTCTGCATTTGCTTCAGGTACAGTTGTTCAGTTATGAAATTTTTGCTGTGAAAGAAATCACAACATATTTGGAACAAAATTAAATGTTTATCTGACTGTAAAATTAATTGCGCTCATTATAGAGAAGAGGTAAATAGTAATAGAAAATGTGTCGTCTGCTTTGTGGTCCTGTTTTTTCAGTCATTGTATTTAGTTGTTACAGAGCATCCTGTTTGTTTCATTAAGATTATGTCATCACATTTTGCCATCATCAAGATGAGACTGATAGTGATGCAAATGTCCATTAAGTAAGTGTTCAAAATGGATGACCCATCCCCCATTTTAGGAATAATCCAGCTTGTGGGGAGGAACCTGCCCTTGAGGGCTGTAAGGGGAAATCTTAGGGTAGCCTCCTGTGGAGTGTGGGAAAGGGAGCCATCTCCCACGCTTTCTGGTGTGTCATCAGACAGTGAGGACTAGCTGGGGCTACTTGGGAAAGCTTTAACTAGAACAGGGATTCTTGTCCTTTCCAATGCTCCCTGAAGTGAGACTGCTCCAAGCCCTGGAAATGCCACTGAGCCACCTGCATTAACTCTGTGTCCCTCTCAAGCCCTATACTGTAGGCATCTGCCATTTCTGCCAAATTCATGACCTATGTCCTAAGAGGAGCCCAGAAATCCTTGGACTATCTGGCTTTCTCATGGCCACTGTGTCTAAAAGCATTGTTATCCTACCTCCTTTGTCTTCCACGCGAAGAGACTCATCTTTCTGTTTCTTATTTGGTACTAGGGAGACAGATGCCAGTCAATGATGAGGGTGAAGACCTTTCTTCCCACCAGTAGTGGAGGAGACCATGGTGTCATGGGTTGTGGTTTATTAATCAGAGACACAACCTGGCTCTAGCTGCAGTCCCCTCTGCTCTCTCTTTTAATATATTTTATTTCTTGTAGTGAAAATACACACAAGAGAACTGCGGTATAGTAAATTACATAATATGGCTTTTCTAGCTATAAAGTCTTTGTAAACTCTGTGGTAGAATTTGCCATGAGCAACTGAGTAGCTCCTGATTGTTAATAGCTATCCACCTGGGGTATTTCTGTTGAACCCACACAAAGCAATCTTCTGGGAAATTCTCTCTCTCAGGTGCATAGAATTCTGATGTTGGGATTGGCTAGTTTGGCCACTCTGCCAGGCTCAAAAGGAGCACTCCTAGAGGCAGAAGGAGTCTCTCTGACTGCTGGCTGAGAAAGACATGCTGCTGAGAGGCATGAGAGCCACACACTGCTGAGAGAGAGACACGAGAGAGATGTACTACTGAGAGAGTGATGTGCTACTGAGACTGCCAACTGCTGAGTGAGATGACCAGCTGCAAGAGACTGAGTGCTTTTCTGAACTTGAATTGTAGCCTGTTGCTTCCCTAATAAACCCCATAATCTGTGAGTTCTGTGTGGTCACTGCAGTGAATTATCGAGCCCAGCAGAGAGGTGGTGGGTACTGAGGGAGGAACGGTTGGTGTCAGGGTTGGTGAAAAGGCTGGAGGGAGGCAGCATGTCTGCCCTTGCAGGAATAGACCTTTGGCTGCTGATGGTGATTCTGTCTTCCTCTTGTGGGGTTAGAGGAGGTCAGAAGATGTGGCCTCCTTGTCCCTTGGGCAAGAACGTACACCAGTTCATCAATGTCTCCATGCACAATTCACTGGCATTGATGACATTCCTCAGGTTATGAGACTTTTCTCACACTATCTTTCTGAGTTGTTCCTGCCCCATTAAAGTACAATCCCTTTACTCCTCTTCCTTGGGGCCACCCAGGCAGTGCTGGGAACGGGGGAACAGGCCTCAGGACCCCACCCCTTGTCCCTCCCACTGCATCAGCACCTTCCACTTGTCCCTAGGCACCCCTCTCCCCAAGCCCCAACTGCAGCTGGGTTTAGATTGCATAGTTTGAGTGGCTGGAACCCAGGGCAGTTATAGGGTGAGGTAGGTAAGGTACCTAGGGCACACCATTGAACAAGGCATGCACTCTCACCGCATCCCCATCGTACACTCAAGGTAGCTCACCTGTACCCTCTCCAACCCACTCATGTCCACAACATTACTTTACGATGCTTCAAAAATCCTTCTCTACAGTAAGCTTCTTCTCTGTGGGCCCCTCAGATCCTGAGCTGCCCTCAAGTCTTTTCTTGTCCTTTGTCATGATCTTAGCTGCACCCAGGCCAGCCTTTGCACGGAGGGGTAATGAATGTCCCTGTAAAAGTATCTCACCCTCAGTACACAGCCTGGCAAAGCCCTGATGTTATTTTTTGCACAGCGTGGCCCAAGAAGAGTAATAAGAACCCTCCCCCTACAGGCCGGCTGTGGTCAGTGCAGGTAAACTGCCACTGTCCTGCAAAGCATGTACTCATCTATCCGGAGTGGACGGAACGTTTTCATTTGACTTCTGAAAACAACGCCGCTTCATCACTGCATTGAACTACTCACTTCCCCGGGGAGATCAATGATGCAGCAAACACGGCCCTCGCTGGCCCGGGCCCGCAGGGGCGCTCACCTGCTCTGCTAAAGGGGGCGTTTCCTTTGCTTGCTTGTTTCTTTTTTCTTTTTTGCCAAGAGCTGAAAATTGCCCACTACCTTCTTATTCTTCATAAATCCACTAGGCAAAAGAAAGTGTTTTAACAGGGGAATGTTTGATTCCTCCTGACCTGAAGATGAAGGATGAAAGAACATGAAACGCCATATGAAAACCCAGTTGTCACCACAGCCCTCCTTGACCTTGGGAACAAACACACCATCGATAAATGAGAACCATCAACTGGAGGGGACCCCGAAGTCAACATCCTGGCTGTGCCATTTCATAAGCCGCCCTGGTCTCGTCGGCAACGTGCTATTCCTGCATTCGCGCGCGTTTTAGAGTCTGGCAGCTGTTGGCAGAAATATTTGGCTTCAAATTCGGAGTAGAACCTGCCCACAAATAACACGAATTAAATAAAATGGTTCCATGGGACTCTCCCCACCCCCACCCCCACCCCGCCCCCTGCCTCAGGGCAGGAAATGTACCTTCTCGTGAGCCCTTTAAATGAAATTATGTCCCCGGTGCAACAGGAAGTCCACGCTGGGTCCCCCCAGGAGATTTCAGGCCTGGGGTGTGGGGTAACCGCCCCATCACAAAAGATCCTTGTTCCCTTCCCGCGCGCCTGTTACTTTGCAGTTAATGTCTTAGGAGTCCGAGAGATGAAAAGGCTCTTGGTTTATGCGCACGTGTTCTCAGACCGCTAATTATCCCCTGCTGTCTCGAGGCGCTAAATACATGAACACATGGACTCCGCCGCGTGAACACTCGGGCTTTCAGTTTTCTTCCAGATGAATCAGCAGTGAGGATGAGTCCAGACACTGGGCTCCGACTGAACCCGAGACCACACCCTCAGCGCCCTGGGCCAGGAGGTGCAGAGCCCACAGGCGGACCCCCGGTGCCGCAGTTCAACCCAGAGCTGCCAGGCTTCAACTGGGGGCTTTGCGCAAGTTTGGTTGGGTTTAGAAATGCAGTGACAGGCTTTGCCTACACACATGCCAACCTCAGCAAGTATGAATTTTGCTCTATCAAGTTACATTTTGAGGAATGAAAGCACCTGCCTGATAGCTCTTGCATGGGCGTAAGACACACACTCAAAATGTGTGTCCATGGGGCTAAATGGGCATTTTCCTCTCCAGAGAGAGGTCTCACAGCGTCTCAGACTCTGTAACAATGTGTCTGTGAACATTTAAGTTCTTTACATTAAGTGTCAACATTTCCTAGTTTGCCTAGAGATGTTCCCAGGATTTGCCCTAGCATCTGTGAACACAGCTCACAGAAGCCCGCAAACATCAATGGAGTCTCTCCCATGCTGTTGTTGTTAGGAGCCGTGGAACCAGCTCCACCTTATTGACACCCCGAGTGCAACAGAATGAGACCCTGCCCAGTCCTGCGCCAGCCGCACAGTCCTGGCTGTGCTTGAACCCGTTGTTGCAGCCACTGTGTCAGTCCATCCCCCTTTTTCACTGACCCTCCACTTTACCACGGGAGCTCTGTTAGCATAGTGCCTAAGGCACTTGACTGCTGACCAGAAGGCTGGCAGTTCAAACCCACCAGCTACTCCTCAGAAGGAAGGTTGGGCAATCTACTTCCGTAGTGATCCAAGGAGGGGTCGCTATGAGTCGGGGCCGATTCAACGGCACATAACAACAACAACAACCACTTTACCAAGCATGATATCCTTCTCCAGAGAATGGTCCCTTCTGACAACATGACCACAGCAGATGAGACGAAGTCTGACCATTCTCCCACAGTAAGGAAGAAAACAAGTTCCCGTGGAAACTCTGTCTCAAACTGCTTGAGGAAGCTGTGGCCACCAGGACTGTAGGGGTGGAGACACAGAAGCATAAGCACTTTTCCAGGTGAAAGCACGGCCACAGGTATTTTCACCCCCAGCACCAGCTGCCTGTGAGCTGACTTCCACTTCTGGCCACCCCATGTGTAATTGGAGCAGAACTGCGTACCATAAGGTCTCCAATAGCGGGTTTCTCAGAAGTAAATCACCAGCTCTTTCTTCTACTTCTTCTAGGTGGACTTGAACTGTCAGCCTTTTAGTTAGCAGCTTAGCAAGTTGACTGTTAACAATACCCAGGGACTCCATAGGCATTTTAAATTAAGATTTTGTTTGATTGTATTATATACTTGACACCACCATCTTCCACCTCTAAAACAAACATCCTGACTACTACCTTAAAACCAACTCTTCCTCCTACTAAAAATTCCATGTGAACCACTTCCCGTACAATTTCCCTAGCATTCTGAGACTTCCAGAAGAGCAAACTGCCAATAAAACGCAAATGAAATGTGCACAGTAGATCAACTCAACCCATGTGGCCAGCGAGATGTGACAGTGTTGGGAAGACCAGTGGCTGGCTCTTGGCATTTGATTTCATACAGGTTGCTCCAGCACTTCATTTCAAGTTGCCACTGTCTCTGTGTAGAGGGCAGCCTGAGATGCCCAGTGGCCAGTCTAGCAGAGAGTTACCACCCACCAAGGAGCACACTAGCTGAATCACTGAAACCTGGTGCCCGTTGCCAGGGATCTGGAGCCCAAGCTTGGGGTTTTAGAGAGGGACGGTTCTGAAAAACCATGCTTCCCCTCAAAGAAAGCCCAAGCATGTGCAATCTTGAGAACCGTAAGCCAGAGTTCAGCATGGCCCAGGCAGACTTTACTACATGTTTAACATGGACATGATTACTCAGAAGGGTATGGCAGGGGCAGCCAGGCACAAGGAGTTAGTGGTTGAAATCAGCATGGCAGCTTCAAGCCCCTTGTCTGTAGTGTCTGTTGGAGCTCCTGAGATCCATGTAAGGATGACTGTATCCTATTCAAAACTGAATTTTTGCCTGGTAAATTAATGATGTCCTAGCAGATGTAGCTAAGTTACCGATTTCAGGATGGGATCATTGAGGGTGGGCCCTCCATCCAAGGACTGGTCTCCTTATGAGAGAAAAGGGGGAGACACAGAGACACAGAGGGGAAGGTGATGTGAAGGTGGAGGCATTGATTGGAGTGATGCAGCTACAAGCCAACTGTGGGAATTAAGGTTTTGTGTCAGGTTGGCTGGCTATGGTTTTGAGTGTGGTTCTTCCCCATGATGAGATGGTACTCACCTCAATGGTGGAATCTGCTGTGAGCAGCTAAGTAGTTGCCTTCAGGGTGTGGCCTCTTTCCATTATATATGGAGAAGTTTTGGAGAAGGTCTCCAGGTTTGGCACATTTTGGATCCTACATTTGGCTGAGTCTTCATCTCCAATTCTTGGACTTGACATGTTGTGTTGCCTGCCAATGTTGGGATTATTCCTAGACTTGAACCAGTGGTCTGCCATGGTAACTGCCGATCTTGGGATTATGTCATTTTACCTGTCGATCTTGGGTTTGTCAGCCGTAGCAGTAAGCAGCTTGCATGAGTCAGAAGAAGCCTCTAGCTTGCTCCAGTGGCCTTGGAACAAGGGGTAGAGCTGAAGCCCAAGGTTGAGGGGCCTTCACCTAGCTGTTAGAGCCAACGCTCCAAAATCAGACTTCCAGCCTCCTGAAGTGTAAGAGAATTCCTGTCTGTTAAAGTCATGCACTTGTGGTATTTCTGTTACGGCAGCACTAGAAAGCCAAGACACCAAGGAGCAGCTGGATGGCCAGCACCAGAAGCCAGCAGGAAGGCACAGAGATCCTCCTCCAGAGCCTCCAGAAGGAACCCCCTGCCAAGAACTTCATTCCAAATGTGTAGCCTTCAGAACTGTGAGAGAAGCACACATGCACCAAACTGTCCAGGGTGTGGAACCTTCTTCCAACTCCCATAGGAAACTCATACAGAGACCTTGGAAGAGATTGGTTCCAACAGGAAGCCTACATCAAGGAACATTCTACTGCTCTGAGTTACCAGGTGACATATGGGAAAGGAGAAAAACAAGAGAACAGGAAGAAGGGAGGAAGGGAAGGAGTGGGAGAGGGAGAAAGGAAAGCACTGTGATGGGCTTCATGGATCACTCACATTTTCTCTCCAATGGCCTAGTATCTTTCTCCTTCCCAAGCAAGCATATCTCTTGGTACCGGCCTCAAGGAGGACTCTGAACTATGACCACCATTATGTGGTGAACAGGCAACCCCAATCCAACTGTCATAACAAGCAGAACAACAGTTGAGCCCTTGCCTCCTACTTCATTTTACAACTTCAAATTTGCCTATTGAGCCCATGACCTCCATCCCATGAGGAGTTATGGGTCTATGGAATGGTCACAAGTTCTTTGAGTGTCTCCCCATCCTGAGCAGAGAGACCAAGAGAGAGCCAAGATTTGGGTGGTGTCTGATACAGCTCTTCTCCCCTCAGCCAGACCCTCGGTACAGAAAGGTGCAGAAAACTCCATATATTCCTCACATGTAGGTTAACTTTTATGATGATGACGGGACAATGCAGTCCCTTACTTGTTAGCGTTGTAGCCCTGCTCTCTCAGAGCCAGCCCGTCTGTGGAGATCTTGGTCGCCTTGCGGAGTCAAGGAACACAGAAGAGTCTGAGGCCCTTTCTTCTCTCTCTCTGGCTCATTTAGGATCAAGGCCTGTGATGGGGGCTTTGATTTCACTTACTTCACTGATGAAAGATCTTGAATGACAATATTTCTTTTTTTTATGCAAAGTCTGAGCTTCACATGCGATGACAATCCACAGTAGCCCATGTGGGCTGTTAGAGGCCATCCTGGAGTACTCCATGGAATAGGAATGGAGCAGGGCTTCCATCCACACCCACACTGGGACAAGAGTTCTCGTCTGTGGAACTGTGCACAGGTGACCCCTCCAGGCATTTACATGAGTGAGTTAATCTGCTAGGGTTTTCACTGAAGGAGAAGAGAGAGGTGTCTCAACATATATTCAGTGGCTCTAAAGACCTGATGATCGAATTCTAAGACATCATTCCCTGAAAACCTTCTGGAGCCCAGTTCTACTCTGATACACATGAGGCCCCCATGAGTTAGGATCAACTTGACAGCAACTAGACTGGACCCCTGAGGGTCCTTCACTGCTGACAAGGAGGGAGAATGTAGCCCTTACAGATCACTTTCTATGTGGGATGGATGACTCAGAGTCTTGTGGGAGATGCTCAGTCTGTCCGGATTCCTACTTGGACACATAGGTGTGGATGACAGTGTGTGTGTGTGTGTGTGTGCATACATGTGTGTGCATGCGGCCTCAGCAGGCCTGGTCCTCCCTCTGCAGGGTGGCTAGCTGGGCAGTGTCCCTGGAGGTGCACTGGTCTCTACTTAGCTGAAGTCAGGGAACCTGACTCCTTTCCCACCACCCTCATCTACAGGTTCCTGTTGAGCAATTGGCCCTCTCACCACCAAGGTCTCTAAGACATTCTCCCCCTTGGCTTTGGGAAACTAAGTCCCATGTGCATTATTCATGGGCAGAAGAGACCCAGGAGTCCTGCACTGGCTTACCTCCCCAGCCGCTTTAGACCACCCCTATTGGGCAGCCTTCCTGCATCATGTTCCATGGGGCTCTGGGTCAAGTGTCAAGTGTCTTCCCAAAGCAATGGCTAAGAAAGCAGGCCACTGTCCCCATGTTCAGGGGTGCCCAAGGAAGGGGAGAAACCAATGCCCTGACCTCCAACATCCTCCCCACCTGAGTCTCCCTTCCCCTCCCACATCTTGCCTTCCAAGGTGACAAAGACTTCTCAACTCTGCATCCCACACCAGACTTAAAACTCCATGATCTAATCCAAGTCTGGCCCTCTGCATGACAACTAAAGGAATTTAGCGAACCCCTTCTCTCCCAGCAACGCTGGCTTTCAAACCTTTGCTTGCTAGGGACTCACAAATCCTATTTGCCAGTCAAAACTGAAAAATGACTTTGTTTTCTGAGCTGGTCTGTGCCTGCTCTTCCCTTGGAGCATGAAAACCCACGACTTCAATAGGCGAAAGGCCTGAGGACAACAGAATTTATAGGTTATGAAAATACATTTGAAAATATTTTAAAAATATTATCCCCATTACGCAGTCGAGGTGTAGGTGCTGGCAAGCCACACTGGTGTCATCTAGTCAGTCAGGCGAAGACACTTTTCTTTCCCAGGTGGTCTTCTGCCCCCGTCTCCACTAAGGGTCAGTAACGGAGCTACATCCCAGCACTTGGGGAGCACATGGGGGCTGTACACAGATGAGGAAGAGAAGGGGTGGGGTGAGGAGAAAGAGACAGAAAGAAGACCACCCTCATTATGGGTAGACCTATGTTCTCCAAAACATATGTTGAAGTCCTGGCCCTTGGACCTATGGGTGTGGCCTGGTTCTTCTGTTATGTTAAGGAGGTCATATCAATGCAGGGTGGATCCTAAAGCGAATCACTTCTAGGTTGTAGAAATGCCAGGACAGACACAGAGACATGCACAAGAAGGCAAAGGGAAGGCAGATGACCTGTGAGGGGGGAGCCCAAAGATCACCAGCAGCCACCAGAAACTGGGAAAGAGGCCCACAGAGAAATCAGATCTGTGGACACCCGGAGTTAGACTGCTAGCCTAAAGAACAGTGAGAAACTGAAATTCTTTTCTTTAAAGCCACTCCCTTGTGGTACTTGTGTTGCAGTAGCTTTAGGTAACTAAGACACCCCAGTGCCCAGAAACATCTAGAACTATGAAAAAGCAGTGGTCTTTGGTCACCGAATCCACATGACCAGGGTCAGTCATTAGATTCCTGTCCAGGGGAGAAGCTGGTCATTGTCTTTCTCTGCCTCTGAGAACTTGGCTTGGAGGAGCCACACTGATGTGTGTAGGCCACTCGTGCTAGCCAGCTGCACGGGCCCCACAGCCTGATAATAAGGGGATCCTCTGCGAGGTGGGCCTCTGTACTATTTTCAATAATGAGGATCAGCTATGTCTTCTCTGGATGAGGATTTTCCACTTCTCTAAAATGTGGCCAAGGCCTTGCAGCTGTGACTAGTAAGGATGAAGTGTGCTCTGTGAGACACTGGGTTGAGCCTAAACAGAAGCAGGGGTGGATGCTTCTCAAACATAAGCTTGTCCTCATGGAAGGTGAACATGGACCAGGCAATTTTACTACTCAAGCAGCCCAAAGAAACATAGTGCCCCTCAGCATTGTTGTTGTTGTT
>NW_006921625.1:4581050-4592846 GCF_000298275.1 Orycteropus afer afer
GTGGTTTCCAGCCAAACAAAATACAGGCATATGAGTTGAACATTTACCTCAAGTAGATACACTCCTTGGAGAGAACAATCATGGGAGAAAGAAGGGCTGATTATGCACAGGGAGACAGCTCAGGGGGCAGGAGGGCATGCAGGGATGGACACTGGGAAAAGGTAACTATGGGGAGGAAGTGGGAGGGGAGCTGTTGCATTGTGGTAAACTGTGCCCAATGACATGAGATAAAGTATATGTGAACTGCTGTATGGAAAATGAATTTGCTCTGTAAATCTTCACCCAAATTATAATATATATATATATATATATATATATATATATATATATATACACACACACACACACACACACATATATATATGTATATATATATAATATATATATACACATACATTCAAAAGTCTTGTAATGATTGGTTCCTGCTATCGCTTCTTACCATATACATCTATAAAATCAATTTCAGTACACTGATGTCTCTTTAGTTTATTTAAGTGTGTGCGTGTGCACATGTGTGTATACACAGAAATAATCCTTAGAAGCAAGGATGGCAAGACTTTATCTCACATACCTTGGACATGCTATCAGAAGGGACCAGTCCCTGGAAAAGGACATCATACTTGGTAGAGGGTCAGCAAAAAAGAGGAAGCCCCTCAGGGAGATGAACTGACACAGTGGCTGCAACAGTGAGCTGAACTCTAACATGGTGGGATGGCACACGGTCAGGCAGTGTTTCATTCTATTGGACACAGGGTCGCTGTGGGTTACAACTGACTCAATGATGCCCAACGACAACATACACACGCACATAGATGATAGTCAGACAGACAGACAAACAGCTGCCTCAAGTCAACTCTGAGTCATGGTGACCTTATGTACAACTGAACGAAATACTGTCCAGGCCTGCATCATCCTCACACTCACCAGCTTGTTCGAGTCCCTTGCTGGGTCTGCTGTGCTTGTCCACCTCACCAGGAGTCTCCCTCAGCCTTGCTGGCCATCTGCTACCCCAAACCCAAGGTTCTCCAGCAATTGATCCCCCCCGATGAGCTGTCCAAAGCAGGTGGGCCAAACGATGTTTGGTTGCCACCTGTCAGGTTTTCATTGGCTCTTTTTCTGGAGTGGATCACTAAATCTTTCTTCCTAGTCTGTCTTAGTCTGGAAGCTCTGCTGAAAGCTGTCCACCATGGGTGAACCTGCTGGCATCTGAAATACCAGTGACATAACTTCCAGCATCATGACAACACGCAAGCCGCACAGTATTACAAACGGACAGATGGGTGGTTGAGATTTTATATATATGTATATGGAGCTCTGGTAGCATAGTGGCTAAGGCACTTGACTGCTAACCAGAAGGTTGGCGGTTCAAACCCACGAGCCACTCCTCGGAAGGAAGGTTGGGCAATCTACTTCTGTAGTGATACTGCCTCGGAAACCCAAGGAGGGGTCGCTATGAGTCGGTCTGACTTGACGGCACATAACAACAACTATATATATATATATATTTTTTTTTTCATTAGCCCTGCATCCAAAGCCCTCATGTATGAATGTTGAAAGCAACAAGCAGTATTTGACATGTGCCTTCACTTACTGTTTGCCATTTAACTGATTTTTGGTGGTGTTGGCACTGAAAGACTAAGAAATAATTTAATTGTTCATAACAGCATTGATTTTCTTCTTAGCAAATGAAGTTACATGATTTATTTGGCAGTAACTCATGTAGTACGTGATTTTGCAGTGGATTGACTTGGATAATCATGCCGTTTGTATTGTGCTGGGTCCCTGGAACATCACTTCTCTACAATGAGCAGGCAGACTTCTTCGAGGGAGGACCTCTCCTTTCTCTAAACCATCACTGGTGTCCGAGGGCTGTGAGTTGGCGGAAACGGAGCATCTTCCAGGCCCGATTTGTCCTTTGTGCCATTCTAAGCTAGAGGAGGCTAAACTAGCCAGAGTGGCTTGTCCCTTTCAATAGAAGGAAAGCACAGGGGGTCTGCAGATGTGACCCTCCGCCTCCTGCCTGGCCTCAGTGTGTGCCGGTGCAGAGCTCTACAACACAGTCAGCTGTCTCTTTGACTCTCAGAACTTAGAAAGCTAAGATGAAAAATGCCCTCATCTGCTCAATGGCCCAAGGAAGCCTGTTCTGCACTCTTTCTGTGGGTTTTCCCCGTCTGGGTTGATGGTGAACAAGCTGGTGGCCAACCAGAAGCCTCCGTTTGTGAGCAGGGAGGGAATGGCTCTGGTCTCCTAGAAGGTGAGGATGGACCCCAGGAGTGGTGGTGATGCATCCATCTGGGGGTGATACGTCCATCTGTCTTTGCTGTTCCTTACATGCTCCTCAAGCTGGTCCAAGGTGCAAGAACTGCCCCTTTAGAGTGTCAGTTTAAAATGTCCCCAACTTTGTGTCAACCAGTGCTAGCTTTACAGTCGACGTGCCCTTTCAGCACAGGTCTCTCTCTGCTGTCCCCTCTAGTAATGGGAGGTTCCTCCATGTTAAAAGGGCCACGAGAGACATCACCATGACAGACAGCCGTGGCCTCTGATCCTGACTCCTACCCACCCTGCCCTGGTAGCAACCTCTCTCTCTCTCTGTGGCCCTTGATTCCAGCCTGCTTCAGGGTCAGAGACTGTGACTTAGACCCTGTTGCCTGGCTGCACCATCACCTGCCCATTTGTGAAGCCAGCAGCCCAGTTGGGCTTTTGTCCGCACCTGCCCCTGGTGTTGCTTTTGGCCCACCCACCTCCACCTTTTCCCCAGAAACTTGCTTGGTCCCCATCAGCACCAGAGCATCTTCTGCCAGGGGAGCCTCGTTAATTAATCCACCAATTAGCTGCCTCACTCACGTGTTTTCTTCTGCGGCACCCGAGACTGGGAAAATCAGAGGCTGCACTCCCGGGCGGGGGCTCTTGATGACAGGAACCGTGAGAGAGGGCTCTGGGCTACACGACTCATGTTCCTGCTTACCGCATTCCTCCCCCGGCCATTCATGTCTCCTTCAAACACAGTCCCTACATCCTGTGGCTCAAACCTCGAGTTCTCTTTGATGAGGACATGTCTGAGCGCCAGGAAATCAGGCCTTTTGTTCCTCAGAAACGTTTCTGAGGGTATAGATAACAGCTGGGTTCCTTAGCCCCTGTGCCTCCTCAGGTGGGTGAGTGTCACAGACACTACAGCACGTTGTCACTGGTGATGGGGAGGGAGGAGCAGCCAGGAGGCCAGGTGCACAGGAGGGTCAAGTCTGGCTGAGGGCTCCACTGTGTGGGTGGTAGTGTGGACTAAAGTGGGTCCCAAAAAAGATAGGTGGAGGCCCTAACCCCTGGCACCTGTGAAGTGGCCCTGCTTGGAAATAGGGTCTTTGAAGATGTTCTTGGTTAATATGACTCATACTGGAGTAGGGTGGGTCCCGATCTTATGTGACTGCTATCCTTAGAACAGAGAAGAGACACAGAGACAGAGGGGCAGAAGGCAGAGTGCCACGTGATGCTAAAGCTGAAGCCAAGGAGGTCCTAGAGCAACCAGAAGCCGGGCCAGAGGCAAGGAATTGATTCTCCTCAGAGCTTCAGGCAGAATCAACATGGCTGACACTCTGGTCTCAGACTGCTAGCCTCCAGAACTGTGAGACAATACCTTTCTGTTCCCCTAAGCCACCTGGGTTGTGATATCTTTTTAGAGCAGCCACAGGAAAGTAGTACAGGTGGTATTTGGGGAAGCATCCCCAGGCAGTCCCACGGTACCCCCGCGTCCCAGGGAAGGCTTCAAATAACAATCTTCTCCAAGACAGGCCAGGCAATGCCAGAATGGCTTAATGGGTGCACTGGAGCCATGCTTGGCTTAAAAGTGCCTGGTGGCCACACTACAGCCTATGAGTGCAGAAGTCTGGGGTAGGAGATGGGGATCTCCCCACACAGGCCCTGACAAAGTGCTAGGACCGCATGTCCATCGACCACCCTCTCACAGCAGTAAAAGCCAAGTTCAAGTTGCCAACTAGCTGTAGTTCAGGTTCAACAAAATGAAAATACAACTTTTTCTTTTTCTTTATCTATACTCTTGAAGTCAAGTTAAGGCTAACACCGGAATCCCATGGCAAAAAAAAAAAAAAAAACTAAACCCACTGCCGTGGAGTTAGATCCAACTCATAGTGACCCCTCCTTGGGTTTCCCAGGTGGTATCACTACAGAAGTAGATTGTCTAACCTTCCTTCTGAGGAGTGGCTGGTGGATTTGAACCACCAGCCTTCTGGTTAGCAGTCAAGTGCCTTAGGCACTACGCCACCAGAATTCCCCCTATGGCAAAAAGCAGTAACATTTTGTGGGACATTTGGAAATCACTTCATATCAATTTCAGCGTGGTGGACTGGATGTTTTGCTCCCAAGGTTTCCTGTTGCGGCACTGACTTAAGGAGAATGCACAACCTTAGCTCAGAACTTGGTCCAGATGCTTCTCCATGGGGGTCACCACATTTGGGTCGGGTGTGTTGAATGGCACGAGCTGACTGTGGTAGTTGCATTCCTTAGGGACAGGAGTCACGTTATTGCAACATTACATGCACTCAGATGAAAGAATGTAATAGTAATGGTTTACTGTAAAATGAAAACAACCCTAATGATTGCACTCATTAGCAAAATGATATTTGCCGGACTCATATTAGCAGTTATTGACTTGCATGCAATAATAGGAATGTGAAATTAATTTCACTGAAGGAATTGAAGAATGATTCATTTACAGTGAACACTATTCTCCTTGAAACTTCAGTGCCTTCATTAAACAAATGCAGCTGTGTCCTATTCAGAACCTACACCTCAAAACGAGCAGCTCAAAACCTCGTGACTTGAAGTTTTAAAATAAGAACACCAGTTTTCTTTTCTTTTCTCCCTTCACCATAGTGCTGATTTACCTCCATATGAGGATATGAGAAACAGAGCTGGCGATATTTCTGCTCTCAGTGGAAGGATGGCATGACAAAGCCATTTTTAAAAAACATTACTGGATATAATTTGTTGTTGTTAGGTGCCGTCGAGTCGTCTCTGACTCATAGCGACCCCATGCACAGCAGAATGAAACACCACCCGGTCCTGAGCCAGCTCCATGATTCTTGCTATACTCGAGCCCATTACCGCAGCCATTGTGTCAATCCATCTCATTGAGGGCCTCCCCCTTTTTTGTCGACCCTCCACCTTACCAAACATGACAACCTTCTCCAGGGAATAGTCCCTTCTAACAATATGACCAAAGTAGTAAGATGAAGTCTGGCCGTTCTCACCTACAAGGAGCATTCCAGCTGCACTTCCTCCAGGGCAGACCTGTTAGTTCTTTTAGCAGTGCATGGTATTTCCAGCATTCTTCTCCAGCACCACATCTCAAAAGCATCAATTCTTCTTCGGTCTTCCTTATTCATTGTCCAGCTCTCACATGCATATGAGGTAATTGAAAATAGCATGGCTTGTGTCAGGTGCACCCTAGTCCTCAAGGAGACATCTTTGCTCTTCATCACTTGAAAGAGGTCTTTTGCAGTCGACTTGCCCAGTGCTATACGTTGTCTGATGTCCCGACTGCTGCTTCCATTGGTGTCAATTGTAGAACCAAGCAATGTGAAGTCTTTGACAACCTCAATCTTTCCTTCATTTATCATGCTGTTGCTTATAGGTCCAGTTGTGAGGATTTTTGTTTTCTTTATATTGAGATATAATCCATACTGCAGACTGTATTCTTCCATCTTCATCAGTAAGTGCCTCAGGTCATCCTCACTTTCAGGAAGCAAAGTTGTATAATTTACAAAGAGAAAATATGGACACATTGCCAGTGCAGAGCTCCACGGGTTTTTACCTAGGTACGCACCTGTGGGGGGCAGTGGTGGTTTGGGGGTGGAATCTGCTCTCCATGCAGGAGACCTGGCTTCGATTTCCAGGTTGTGCCCCTCATGTGGAGGCACCTCCCATCCGTCAGTGGAGGCTTTCATGCTGCTAGGATGGTGAACAGCTTTCAGCAGAGCCTGCAGACTGAGACCGACTGGGGAGAGAGGCCTGGAGATCTACTGCTGAAAACCAGCCAGTGAAACCTCGTGAACCACAATGGGCCAATCCCCAGCCAAACCCAGGAGGGCACTGGACCAGGCATGAGGTTGGGCGAGGTGTCGCCGCGAGCCTGGGCCCGACTCGACAGCAGCCAACAGCAACAGGCACTCAAGCATCCACACCCTTCATGACACAAGCCTCCCTGCACTCCAGAAAGTCCCCTGCCTCCACCCCAGAGCACCAGACATTGGACTGCAGCCTCCTAGACCAGCTTCGCCTGAACAGCAGCTTCGCGGACACAGATGCACACTGCGTACTTTGTTCTTCTCTGGCTCTTCTCAGAAACATCTGTGACGTTCGTCCGCATGGTGGGTGCTTCAGAAGTTCCTTCTTCGTACTGTTGCATTTCAGTCATGGTGAGTTTTGCTTCAAGCCGGTATGGGATTGACTTGGTGATGAAGTGCATCAAATGACCCTAAAGGGAATGGCTTCTTCTCAGATAGCAAGCACCTGAGCCAACTCTGCTTACAGGGCCACATAATGACTGGACATGAGCAGAGGACAGGGACTTAGGTGCCAGCCCTGGCTGGTGACCTAGGGTGAACCACGTGGCCTCTCTGACTTCAGGCCCTCCTGTGAGCTGTGGCCAGGGATGTTGCTCAAACATTTACCAGGGCTCTGAGACAGGTAAAGAGGGGCTGTGAGGACGCTAGGAGGTGCCCTGGGGTTGTAGCCTGGGGGCAGGCTGCACAAATCTCCATTTTTTGAGCTTGACCATCGTGGTGCCAATGTGCTTTGCACCTTCGTCATTTCCCATTGGTTTCTTTTGTCAGCGGTTCATGAGCAAAACTTAACTTTACTTCCTGCTACAAAAAACACCACCCCCAGGCTCCACATTCTGACACACCACACACGCGAGGGGAGAGGCCCTGCCTGCTCGGTGATGGCATCGTGGGCCTCCTGCAAAGACTTACTATTTTGCTGTAGGTCCTCTGGGAGCTCTGGCTTTGCAATCTTCTTTTATGTATTTATTAATTAGCCGGCTGTGTGGGAGACACCCGTACCCTTTCCTTATTCATTGTTTTTTACAGATCACAGCTGATGATGTAGATAAACAGTGCTCCTAAAATCCCCCCTCAGGTAGAATGGTTAATCCCATTTCCCGTTTCTCGAAAACTGTACAGAATCCACCTCCTGGTGAAGAGTCTCACTCCTTGTTCACTTCACATTGAAGGGACCTGCCGAGATCAGGCATGAAGTTAAACCAAGTCCAATCTCACGCCTCCAAGTGTCCCAGAGGGGGACACAAGGAAAAAAGATGCTACGGTGACTAGGTGCTAACAGCACTAAAGAGCTGCCTGTCAAACATTAGATGCCATCCAAAACTGCTTTTAAAGTGGAAAATGCAGTTTAAAAGTCTACCTGGTCAGTTAAAAACCTAGAGGGGAAAATGGCTTGAACATGTGTCACTGATTTTTTTTTCTCTCAGCGTGGGAGATGTTTCAGGGATGAAATATTATTCCTATCGTAAAACAAAGCAATGCTGTATTTGATGTATGACATCCCCTAATTCATGCTCATAATAAAAATCAAAGGGGGGAAGAAAGCGCCCATCCTCGGTGAGAACATTTGTGTTTGCGACCAAATAAAAGCACGGCTCTGTGCCACAAACATTCGGGACGAATGCTTATCCAGGAAGCATCCTCTGGCGAAGTTTTAATCAAGGACAGCTAGGTGCTGCCCAGGTGTATGGATTAACGGGGACATTGTCCGGGGTGCAGGTTAGGGAGGGGCAATCTATGTGATACTCAGGGACCCAGGAGGCCCCTAGGAAAGAAAAGCAAGGTGCAGCCCTGCCTCCTCTCACCTGCCTGGCCACCCAGGAAAGGCCGGGCCCAGATGGGACCAACCCTAGGTGAAGCCCCATCTGCTCCTGCTTGTACCACCCACCAGGGGCTCCTCTTGAGGATGGATTTTGCCCCTACAATCTGCATTACAGAAGAAATCAAAGCTATCTAAACACCTTGACCCTGAAGGTTGACTTGGAGTCCAAGGCCAGCCTACCTTCATGAGGTGACCTCAGCAGAGGGGGACCATCCACCCTCCCCCACCCACAGCATCCTCACCTGTGCAAGGCAAATTCTACCACTTGACTGTGATTGGCCAGGAATGGATGGTGGGAGAAAGAGGATGGGAGTGGAGAGTAATATCTCCATTCGGATGTCCTGCTTGTTGAAGCATTCCCAGGTCAACTTCCAAACCCTAACTGCGGGGAACCACATCAGGCCATGGGAGCTAAGGAAGGGGATGGGAGGAAGGGATGACAAGACCAACCATTGGACCAGGTACTTTTCATGGGTGATGACCTGGAAAACACTGGACTAAAATGACCCATGGAGTGTCATCTCTGTAGACAAGCACCAAGTAAAAAGTAGAATTGAACTGCAAGCACCCCAAACTCCTGGGTAAGCTTCCCAGAGCAGCAGGAACACCACACAGCAAAACTGCCCTGAAGGCCAGACAGCTGGCCCTCACGAGCACGCCTTGTCCATGTCCCCACCAGGCACTGGACAGACTTGATAGAACAGTCTAAATGTCCATGAACTCCTCACTGGCCACACGTTACTCCCTCAAGAGATCAATGGCTGGACTCTGAGCACTGTATCTAAGATGAAAGGTATCCTGTCCGAAGTTCCGAAGAACCAGGTGCACTACTGTTTTATTAGTAATGATTGCAATCTGCCAAGCAATAGAGTCAGATACTAGACAACTAAGTTATGAGAAACGATAGAGCCTGGCTGAATAGTGAAGCATGATCCTACTCCAGCCTCGAGCAAGGAGCCCAGATCTGTAGGTCTGGCTTCCCTGAGACACCCTGGGAGGTCGTCAGGGCTCAGTCAAGAGAGATCGGGAGAAGCTGGCCCGTCCTGAGATTCAAGTCACGACCAGGTGCAGTGACACCTGACTCTGCCACACTCTCCAGGGAGGGGCTCACAGGGCCAGAGGCTTCCTGGCCAGGACGCCAGGCTTGGCTGTCTCCCAGCCCTGCCCGCTCCCACTCCCAACACCCTCTGTAGCTATCCCTGGAAAGCAAGCCCTAGGACTTCCAGGTCTCACTGTGCCTCGCCTGCCTCCTCCACAGCACCAGGAAAACTCATCGCCATGAAATGAATGTCTGCAGCCTGGGTTTCCACCCACCACGCCTTCCTGCCTCAGCCCCATCCTTCCGGCACTGGATCATATTTCCCCGGGCTTGCTGGCCGCCATTCACGTGGGAAGGGCTGCATGTCTAGGTTGGAGCTGGGAACCTAAGCAAAACCCTGCCAGCTGGAAGCCTGTATTGAAAGTGCTTCCAGCCGAGCCAGAAGGAGGAAATATTGGATTTTTCACCAGAAACCTGTTTTCATGCACTATGAAATTCAAGTCAAAAATCAGACTTCCGAGGGCACGTGTCGGAGTCAGGGCACTGAGCTCAACTCCAGATCTGTTCTGCATCCCGAGGTCACCTCTGCCCAGCACATCTGCATTCACGGCTACCCTCCCACAGTGCCATGGTACTTGTTTAAGCTGTATTCCCAAATACCGAGAGAAAGGGTTAAAGGCTGTCTCCCTGAAACGTCGTGTCTCTAAGTGAAAAAACAAAAGACTGTGTGACTTCCTTAGCCATCACAAACTTACACAGCACAGAAGGACCACAAAGTTACACAGCACAAAAGATCACAAAGTTACACAATACAGAAGGACCACAAACTTACACAACACGCAAGATCACAAAGTTACACAACACAGGACCACAAACTTACACAACACATAAGATCACAAGTTACACAGCACACAAGCCCAGAAACATACATAACACACAAGATCACAAAGTTACACAATACAGAAGGCCCACAAAGCTACACAACACAGAAGATCACAAAGTTACACAACACACAAGGACCATAAACTTTCACAACACACAAGATCACAAAGTTACACAACACAGAAAGACCACAAACTTAAGCAACTCACAAGATCACAAGTTACACAACACAAGGATCACAAAGTTACACAATACACAAAATCACACATTTACACAACACAAAGATCACAAAGTTACACAACACACAAGCTCATTGAATCTTTTTGAAAAATAAAGAACAACGGTTGTGGAACACTTTAGACCTAGGGTCCACCCACGGGCTCCCTGTGGGCCGCGGGGGGCAATGAGGGCCCCACCTGCTGCTCGGAAGAGGCAGAGACAGAGCCTCAAGGCGGCCCTCTCCCTGGGACCCACTCACAGCTGTCACTTTCTCTTTGCTCCTGTTGTCACTAACTTTTCTTAATGACCTTGTTCTCTGGGACTTCCCGTTCCTCCAGAAGCGGGCCCAGCTCTCCAAGGCTTCAGTGGGGGTTGCTTTCTGCCCAGGACCCCAGAGTGCTGGGGCAGGACCACGTGGGCTGTGAAGGGACAGAAGGCTCAGTACGTTTTTTATCTAAATGGATGTTCGATATTTTAAGTGGCACAGCGGTTACTCCAGGGCTCTCTTATCCAGTTCACTCCATCAGCTTCAATAAACGCCAAATTAAAAAGAAAGAAGAGGGAAAAAAAACAGAGACATGGCAAGCTCAGCGTCTGAGTGTGTGTGTGCATGTGTGCAAGGCAGCAAATTCGAACTTTCGAATGAAAACCACAGGGAATGAACAAGGCAGAGACTCAGAAAGCATGAGCCCACAGAGGCAAAGGCCAGGAGGAGAACCCACAAACGCTGACATCTAGCCGCCCTGTCAGCCCCATGTGGCCAAGGGAGTGGGCTTCTCCTCTTGGCTTCCTTTTGGAAAGCCCCTTCACTCATTTGGATTCTCCTTTATATTTTCTGCCCCTCTGTGGACAGCAGAATCATGGTCCTCCCAAAGATGCCCAGGTCCTAATCCCTAGAATCTGTGCCATGCCACCTTATGTGGCAAGAGAGACTTTGCAGGTATGGTGAGTGTGTGACCTTGAGATGGGAGGTTAACCTAGATTATCAGGGTGGGCCCGACATAATCTAAGGGTCCTTACAGATGTAGGATGGAGGCAGGAGGACCAGAGTCAAAGGAGCTGTGACCACAGTGGAGAGACCGGAACCCTGTGCTGTGAGGCAGAGGAGGGGCCAGGAACCATGAGCCACGGAACGTGCATAGCCTCTGTTGCTGTGAGATGCCATTAAGTCAGCTCCAATTTACAGCAAGCCCTGTACAACAGAGCAAAGCGCTGCCCCATCCTGCACCACCCTCACAATCCTTGCTGTGCTGGAGCCACTGTGTCAGGCTTCCCCTTTTTTGCCTCTGGCCAAAGCCTCTGACATGTGGGGTCCTGGAGGTGCCACGCGACTTTCCTGGTCTTATCTGCATACTTGACGTCATGGAGCCTGCCACAACCCGTGACTACAGTTACAGAGGCCTCTCCTTGGACAAATATAGAAAGAGGCAGTGGAAATAGTCACTGAAGGCCCAGGAGGCATGGCTGGGAGGAGCCAACACCCAAAGTCACCATGTACATAAACACACTCCCTGTCCTTCACCTGTGGGAGATCCCAGCCTCCAAAGCAGAAGCAGGGGTGCACCAGCCACCAGCCTCAGAAAACCTTTTCCTAGGTGGGGCAAGATGGCGGACTAGGCAGAAGGATTGCACAGACCCTCTTCAAAAAAGAAAAGGGAAACCAATAAATACAGACACAGAAGATAATCTTGGACCCCTGAGCCTTGAAGGAAAGGATGCAGATTTGGACTAAACCCCAACTAGCAGAAGAATTTGCGTGA
>NW_006921625.1:4599452-4610198 GCF_000298275.1 Orycteropus afer afer
AAAAAAAAAAAAAAAAAAGAAAACCTTTTCCTCCTGCGGGGCTCAGGATGGGGGTGGGCGTGCAGCCTCCCAGTCAGGGGTCCAAGCCAGGGCTTTGTAAGCTCACTGCTTACAGTGGGGAGAAGCCCGCCTCACTAACTGTGTCGGGGCAGCAAAGGAGCCTCAAGGAGGCAGGGCAGGGACCGGAAACCCAAGCAGCAGCCTTGCCGCCCACCTGGCCTAAGCAGGACCCAGCTCCTGGCTGATTTTCAGTAGATCACTAGGCCTTCCTTTGGAGGTGCCTCTGGCTAGGCTCACCCCACCCACCTTTTAGCTAGTAGTCCAGTGCACTGACGATTGACTCCTCAGGGCCTCCTTCCCTGGCCCAGCTCAGAGCCAGTCTCACAGCAACAAGGCAGGGCGGGAGTGAAAGTGACACCCTGTGCCCAATGAAACACAAGAGAGGAAACCAGAGCCATCCAACAAAGCCCACAACCTGAGGACTTCGTCTCAGCCACTGGCTGGTACACAGGATGGACGATCCCACCTCCTTGAAACCCAGGAGAGCTGAAAACCAGCCAGCAAAGCCCTAAACTGGAGAGGCAGGGATGCATAAACCAGATAGTTATGACGCACAGCCACATTTTACTAAACTTACCATCGACTGGAAGGATCGGAGGGGCAGCCTTAAGGTACAAATCCACATTTGAGGTGTGCGTTTAACTGACAAAAATCAAATGGAAGATGATAGAGACAACTTCATAGAATATGAACTTACATTTTCAAGGGAATCTTCTGTCTACAGAAAATAATTTACAACAAAGTGAGAGGAGATCAAAGAAATGGTGGTCTTTGGTTTTGGCTTTGTCTCTGGACACTGAGTAGGCAACCAAAGAACTGAGTGGCCAGTCGAGGGCACTCTCAATACTGAATCACCATCACAAATGGCCCTTACCCTACCAATGTGTCCCAACAAACAAAGTGAGCAAGACATCTCCATGAACGTCTTGTCAACATGGTCCTGAAAGCAGGACTTACATCACCAAAATACCTTTGAAGGCTGGCCCATCAGACGCTTCCATGGTAATTTGGAGTGACAGAGAAAAAGGGGGAAGCTATCCAAGGCCAACAGGGCCCAGGCCAGACTCTGCCCTTGTCCGTGGTTGCCCTTGCCCGTGGGGTTTGCGAACGTGATAAGGAAAACGGCGCTCAGGAAAGGCCACGGTCTCCTGGGGGCTCGAGCCCAAAGTGTCCGACTACGAGCTGAAAGGTTGGGGGTTCCAACACAGAAGAAAGCCCCAGCCATCTGTTTCCCAAAGGTCACAGCCTTAGAAATCCTACGGGGCCCTCTGCCCAGTGCTCTCGGCACCACGAGTTGGACTCGACTCCGCAGACACCGGATTCTGTGGCTTCAGACAGAGGAGGGAGGGCGTGGAGGACAGAAGATAGAAGTGTAAGCTTGAACCCCCCTCCAACTTCCCTGGGCCCCTGCCCAAGTCTTCTGCTCTCCCCAGCTGTTGGTGGAAGCCTCGCCCGTGGAATGGATGGAGGGAAACCACAGCAAGGTGGGCCCGCCTCACCCGCCGCAGCAGCTAATGCACAAGGAATCGACTAGAGATTACCGCTTCTCCCCAGCAGCTGCGCGCCCGCAGAAAGAGCTCTTCCGTTTGGCGGATTAATGCTTTCTCGTGGATGGAGGCGCGCAGGCAGAGCGCAGGGCCGTGGGGGGAGCCCCGGGAGATTGCCTACTGCTCCACCAAAGTCCTGCGGGGGCTGGCGGCCGCGACTGCTCTGGACAGGCCCTGAGGCAGCGCGCGCCTCTCTGCAGAGGTGTCTGTGACCTCACCGGGCGCCAAGAGGGGCCACCGATGAGGTGAGACCTGGGGAGCAGGAAACGCAGGCGGCTTGGCAGGTCCCCCCACACCAGAGGGAGCGGGAGCAAGAGGCCTGATTGAAAATGCATAGAAATTAGATATTGCCTTGCATAAGATTGGCGCCCTGGCTTGTCCCCCTTGCCTTTGCAATGGGGAATGGCAGGCAGTGTTCTGCTAGGTTACCTGTGTCCTGGCACACTGGCTCAGATGCAAGCCAGCGGCTGTACGGGTCGGTGACGGGAGTCGGCGGCCAGCGCTGGGGCCACCAAGAGGGGGCCCACGTCCTGCGCCACCCTCTAGTCCTGCTCCCGTGCGTCCCCTCCCTTGACCCACCAGGGGTCAGACAGAACAAGCCGAGTTAGGGGCACAAGGCGGAGAGCCGTGCTGACACAGACAGGTATCAGACACACCTGCCCGGGTGTGCCGGAACCGCGACAGTGGGGGTGCAGCTCCGGAGCCCACAGGGCCCCAGCCTCCAAGCTCCAGCCACTGCTGCCCACCCAGCTGCTCACGGTCTCAGAAGAGGAAGATGGAAGATGCAGTCTGAATATTCAAACATGCAAATGCAGTTATTATTCTTATTATTGCTGTTATGAAACTTGTCTTCCCCTTGTCTCGTGGGGTGCAGTTTGGGATGAAAAACAAATGAAGGCTAACAGTACCTATTCCCAGAAGGCTGCATATTCTGCCTGCGATCTAGCACCAGGAACAGAGGGGCTGAGCCAGGGCCACGATGGAGCAGCACCGCGTGTCAGAGCACAACTGGGCTGCACGGGCTTCCAGCGGCTGATCTTTCGGAAGCAGATTGGCAGGCCTTTCCTCTGAGGTGCCTCTGGGTGAACCTTCAGCCTTTCCATTAGTGAGAGTGTTAACCATTTCCGCCATCCAGGAGCTCTGAGGGGAGGTTAGGATTACTTATGAAACACTGTAGCTAATACCAAGTTACTGTACACGCCCATCATGTAGCAGAAGATTTAATCATGACAGTAAAATATACTGCACGGTAAAGTCTTACCAAAATCACTGTGTCATTCCGTGACGATTCAAAGAGGCATTCACAATTGAGTGGAAGTGTGGCTGCCAGCCAAACAAAAGACAGGCATGTGAGCTGAACATTTACATTAGGGAGATATATTCCTTAGAGAGATCAATCATGGGAGAACAGAAGGGCTGTGTATGAGCAGAGAGAGAGCTCAGGGGCAGGGGTGCATGGGAGGGAAGGACACAGGGAAGAGGTGGCTATGGGAGAAAATGGGAAGGGAGCTATTGCATTGTGGGAAATTATAGTCAATGTCATGAGACAAAGTGTATGTTAACTGCTGTATGGAAAGGGAATTTGCTCTGTAAACTTTCACCCAAATCACAATAAATTTTTTTTAAAAAAAAAAAAAGATCGAGTGGAAGAAGTTTAAAAAGAAAATGGGTTGGAGCAGTTCACACCCGTAAAGCCTCACCAGTGAGCAGTGAGGTGGTACCCACGAGGAACCCTGCAATAGTGGTATATGTGATCCATGATTTCCTTCCTAGGGATCTCATATGAGGATGTTTATAACAGCATTGTGTGTAACAAGGAAATGTTACCAATCAGTTACATGTCCCACACCTGGGAGCTTTTTCTCTTCCTATTAAATGGAATATTGTATAACCATGTTGTTGTTGTTAGGTGCCATCCAGTCATTTCCGACTCATAGCGACCCCATGCACAGCAGAACGAAACACTGCCCGATCCCGCACCAGCCCCACAGTCCCTGCTATACTTGAGCCCATCATCGCAGCCACCGTGTCAATCCATCTCGTTGAAGGCCTCCCCCTCTTTCATCGACCCTCCACCCTACCAAGCATGACATCCTTCTCCAAGGAATGGTCCCTTCTGACAACATGACCAAAATAGGTGAGATGAGGTCTAGCCATTCTCTCTTCCAAGGAGCATTTCAGGTGTACTTCCTCCAGGACAGATCTGTTAGTTCTTTTAGCAGTCCATGGTACTCTCAGCATTCTTCGCCAGCACCAAACTCAAAAGCATCAACTCTTTTTCGGTCTTCTGTATCCATTGTCCAGCTCTCACATGCATATGAGGCAATTGGAAATATCATGGCTTGTGTCAGGTGCACCTTAGTCCTCAAAGAGACACCCTTGCTCTTCAGCACTTGAAACAGTTCCTTTGTGGTTGACTTTCCCAATGCTACACGTCCTCTAATGTCCTGACTGCTGCTTCCATTGGCATCGATTGTAGAACCAAGCAACATGAATTCTTTGACAACCTCAATCTTCTCTCCATTTGTTATAAATAAATAATATATAATTATATAACCATAACAAACACAAATTCAAAATCATTTTCATATAGGCAGTCCCCAGGTTACAAACAAGATCCATTCCTGGGTGTCTTTACGTCGAATTTGCAGTTAAGTTGGAACAGGTGCACAAGGTTCTTAGTTAGCCTCACTTTAGTGCAAATCACAGCTTGAAGCCTTTTCAATGACTTCAAAGCTGCATGTGCAGCAAGGGAAGGTGATTGTGGTGAAGAGTTGGAAGCTCTGGTGGAGCAGTGCTTAAAGCGTTTGGCTGCTAACCAGAAGGTCGGTGTTTGAACCCAGCAGCTGCTCTGCAGAGGAAAGATGAGGCAGTCTGCTTCCATAAAGATTTACTGCCTTGGAAACCCAGTGGAGGTCACTATGTGGAAATCGACTTGATGGCAGGGAGGTTTTTTGTTTTTTACTGCAAGTAAAGTCTCAAAGCCTTTTTAGTGATTGGAAAGCTGCCTGTCTAGCAAGTGAAGGTGATGGCAATGGAGGGTTTGTTATGAGTAGGGTGCAGTTAATCATTTAAAAGTGAGGGCAAGGTTACATCTCAGCAGAGGGCAAGCAGGGATTGTTGGGCAGTCAGACATTTGTGACCCAGGACTTGTTACAATTGTGTTTACAATATGACAGAATGGTTTTACAACTTCTTCCTATGTATGCAGTGCATTCTTAATTCCGTTGTATAGATAACAGACAAAGCAGCTGTTCGTTTATGTAAATGTGTGTGAGTGTGTCAGTGTGTGTGACAAACATTCAATGGTGATTGAATTAGCTTGGCTTTTTCCTTCTTCATTTGCAATTTTCTGTCTTTCTCAAATTTCTATAATGATCATATATTCTCTCAGAAAATAATTTTCCAAGGCATTGATAGCTTTCAATTTCTAACATTTTTGCTTGCGTTAATTATGAAACATCTCAAACATGTAAAAGAACAAAAAATAATATAAGGAGACCCACAAACTCACTTCCCAGATTTCACATAAATTAACAAATTTAGCACCTTTGTAGGGAAACATCTTTTGAACTAAATTGTTACAATTACAGCTGAGGCCTCACCTGAGAACTACCTGAAGCAGGACTTGGCCCCACGTGTGTTCGTGCTTTTACTACAGACTCATTGTTTCCGTAAATGAAGTGTCCTACTCAAATGAGTCTTTAAAACATTTGCATAAACCTCATCCTTTACTTTTGCAACCTGGCGTGTTGAACTGGATGTTTGTTTTGTTTGTTTATGCACGTGGTGGTATGTGGATCTAGTTCATGAATTTTTAACTGGTGCATGGTACTGCTGTCTATGAAGAATCCACAGTTAGTTTATCTGTTCCCCTGCTGAGAGGGAGCCAGGCTATCCTCCAATGCCTTCTGGTGACGTAGGTAACACTCCAAAGAACATCTATTAGGTGCCACCCTGGACACGATGAGCACCTCTCTAGAAAGATGCCTGGAAGCAGAATGGCTTGGCTGCAAGGTGGGGGTACCTTCAGTTTCCCCAGATTTTATGACACTGTCTCTAAAATGCTTCTAAAAATTTACATCCATGGTGGGCAGAATAATGCCTTCCCAGTGAGGTCCGTGTTCTAATTCCCAGAACCAGTGACTGTGCTGTATTACATGGCAAGGAAGAATCAAAGCTACAGACGGGACTAAGGCTGGTAACCTGACTTTAACAGAAGGTGCTTTTCCTGGATTATCAAGGTTGATCCAATGGCATCACGATGGTCCTTCCATGTGGGAGAGGGAGACAGGAGAGTCAGTGGCTGCGTGATGCAAGGTGAGAAGGACTTGACCATGCTTTGCTGGCTTTCAATTTGGAGGAGGCTGTAAGTCAAGGAATGTGGGCAGCCTCTAGAAGCTAAAAGGCAAAGACATAGATTTTCTTCTAGAGGGTTCAGAGAGGAATGCAGTCCTGCCAATGCCTTGATTTTAGCCCACCGAGAACCATGTCAGACTTCTGACACCCAGAACTGTAAGATAATAAATTGGTGTGGATTTAAGGCCACTATGTTGGTAGTAATGTGTTACAGCAGCTAATAGGAAACTCATACACACTCCTGCCAGCAACGTTTTATCCCAGTTTCTCCACACCCTTGCAAACACCAAACAGTAGCCCACTAATAGTTTCAATTTAATGTGCAGAAAATTTCTCGTTGCAGCTTTCGTTTATATTCCCTTCATGTTTCCTAGTGATGAGGTTCAGCTCTTTTCCTGTGACTTTAACTACTGTTTCCTCTTCTGTGAAGATGGTTTATATACTTTGCTCTTTTTTCTACTGATTGTCATGGCTTTCCTTATTGATTGGTGGGAGTTCTTGTGGCCACTAATCCTGTGGATACGATATTGCAAACATATCTTACCACATCATAGATGGAAGGAGAGTGGACACATTTGAATTGTGGCATGGTAATACTGAATATCCTGTGCATGGCCAGAAAAACAAGCATCGCCGTCCTATTGGACGTGCAGTCAGCACACGTCACAGCAGCAAGGATGGTGAGACTTCATTTTCATTACTTTGGACATGTCATCAGGAAAGACCAGTTGCTAGCAAAGGGCATCAGGTTTGGTAAACAGGAGGCTCAGAGAGAACGAGAGAGACAGGAGAGAACCCCCATGAGATGGACTGACACACACAGTGGTTGCAACAACAGGCTCAAACGTACCAAAAATCATAAGGCGATATCTCATTCTTTCTGTTATACATGAGGTCACCATGAATCAGAGTTGACTTGACAACCACTGACAACCATGTGAAAGGAGCTCAGGTGGTGCAGTGCCTAAGGCGTTTGGCTGCCAACCAGAAGATTGGCAGTTCAAGCCCATCAGCCGCTTCATGGAAGGAAGGTGGGGCAATCTACTTCCATAAAGATTTACTGCCTTGGAAACCCAATGAGGGTCGCAATGAGTTGGAATTGACTCGACGGCAGTGGGTCTGGTTTCTGGTTTAACAGCAATATGAACTGTCTAGGATAGACAGACAAATGGAGACCAAAGTTGATTAGTGGTTACCAGGGGCAGCTAGGAGGGGGAAATGGGATGTTATTGCGTATGAGGTACCGAGTTCTGTTTGGAATGAGGCTGACCATTTGGAAACTGAAAGTGGTGATGACCATACCGTTACATAAGGGGAATGCAGTGGTATTAAGTCATACACATGCAAAAAATGGCTGAAATGGCAAATTTTCTTGTAAAATATATTTCAGGACATTTTTTTGTTTTGTTTTTAATAGTAGAGAAAAGTGTTTGAAGCAACAGGGAATTTAGTACTGTGACTAAGACAAAATTCATATATGAAATCAATAGCTTTTTATATGAGAAATAACCAGTTAGAAAGAAAATGAGGAAAAAGCAATCTTCCTCAATATTAGCAAAGAGGTTAACAACGACAACTGACAGGAAAACGCAAATTGCAAGGGACACATGTTGTTGTTGTTGTTGTGTGCCGTCGAGTTGGACTCGACTCATAGCAAACCGACAAGAAAACACAAATTGCAAGGGACATATGTTGTGGCTGTTGTTATGTGCCGTCAAGTCCGACCCGACTCATAGCAACCCCTCCTTGCGTTGCTGAGGCAGTATCACTACAGAAGTAGATTGCCCAACCTTCCCTTCAAGGAGTGGCTGGTGGGTTTGAACCAGCAGGCTTCTGGTTAGCAGGCAAGTAGAAATCTTAACATAAATTAAAACACAATTTGTACTTGGCTAGAAAGATTCAGTATTGTAAACTCTCTCCAGTGTTATCTATAACTCCTTTACAATCACAATCAAGACACCAGTGAGAGTTTTGAAGAAAAAAGGATGGATTGTTCTAGAGTTTATATAGGAAACAATAAATGGTAAGATGAGCCAGAGACATGCTCAGAAAATAACTCACAGAGGACAGCCCTAGCGGGTATCAGTCTAGATCTTAAAAATGCAAGAATTAAATCAGTTAATTATTGAGCTAAAAATAGGCAGTGAAATTAGAAGGATAGCTCTGAAAAGGCCAAATGTACACTCTAATGCATCCGTGAATCTCAGCTGTGATGAAGGGGGTGTTTCAAATCCATAAGGAACAGATCAAAGACCAGGCATTTGGAATTCCTACCTCTCTTCTTACCACCCAAGTTATTTCCAGAAAAATCAAAGATGTAAAGGTAAAAATTTAGTAAAACTATTAAGAACAAAATTGATGTAGGACTGGGGAGGGAAAATGGATATCACTGTGCTTTCTGCCCAATTTTCCCATAAACTTGCACTAAAATATAAATCTATTGAAAATGAGAACATTTTTACTTCAAATATTATGTTGGAGCAAGCAAGGCCTTCTTAGCAAAACACAAAATTTAGGAAGCAAAAGGTAAAAGTTGGCTAATTTAAACACATATTTTCTGGTACAAAATTTAAAAGATTATATCATAAGCAACATTAAAAAGAAAAAAAAATCCCCACTGCTGTGGAGTGGATGCCAACCCACAGCGCCCCTAGAGGACAGAGTAGAACTGCCCACAGGGTCTCCAAGGCTGTCATCTTTACGGCAGCTGACTGCCTCATCCTTCTTCTGTGGAGCATATAGTGGGTTAAGTGGAACTTAAATGTAAATTAAACAGTGCTTAGAAAACAAGTTACCTCAGGGCAGGGGCTGAGCAATAGGAGCTCTCAAAGAGGCTCATAGCACTATAGCATTAATATTCTAATGAAAATCACAGATAATATACAATATATAATATAATTCTGATTATGCACATTTATACACTGGCAGAATTCTAAGGATTGTAAAGACAGGACTACCATTTTGAAATTAAATGAACCAATCAGGTCAGCTCAGGGAGTGTATTGTACAGTTAAAGCTCATAGTGACACAGCTACCTGGATGTTTGTGGTGGGTGTTATTTAAAATAGCAAAATGCAAAGATGAGAACAGACAAGGCAGAACTTGAATGCTGGTGGCATCACAGTACATGTATACACTTCCTTCTATAAAATATGCCAATAAGAAGGATGGAAACTGCATCCACTGGGATTCAATGACCTTCTGATTAAAATAACAGGTGCAATACTGGACTCAAACAGACCCACAATCATGAAGATGGAACACTTCATTCTGTTACATGTAAGATAAGGAGTCCTACTGGTGAAGGGGTTAAGAACTGGGCTGCTAACTGAAAGGTCGGTGGTTCAAACCCACCAGCCACTCCATGGGAGAAGAATGAGGCAGTCAGCTTCCACAAGGATGACAGCCTTTGGAAGTCTTGTGGGCAGTTCCACTCTGTCCTCTAGGGGTGTGTGACTCAGAATCGACTCCACAGCAGTGGGCTTGGTTAGGGCTTTGCTTCTGTAAAGATCAACAGCCTTGGAAACCCTGTGAGGCAGTTCTACTCTGTCCTCTAGGAGCACTGCGAGTGGGAATCGACTCCACTGGCAGTGGGTTTGTTTTTTTGGTTTATACGTCAGGTCACCATGAGAGTTTTGTGACTGCAAAGACAACAGCAACAGCAACAACAAATAAAAGTGTCAGCTGAAGCCTCAGGGGGTCAAATAATCCCAGGGCCTGAGCACACTTTATTCTACATGAAGGTTGTTCTGTGTGTCCGCGTGTACGAACATGAAAGTTCTGCCAGTACACACAGGAAGCCACCCTACTTGCTTAGTCTAATTTCATGATGAAATTTGCAGAGTGGGACTGGACTGCAGAGAAGAGGTGTCTAACTTCTTTTAACGTTGTGGGTGCAGGCTGACTTTTTAAACATGTCTATGCATTACTTTTCTATAACGTAGGAAGGCAGCACTTCTGAAACCAGTGGATGAAGAATGGTAAAGATGAAAAGCAAAGCCTTGACAAAAATTACCTTGGGGAAGCCGTCTCTCTAATGGAAAGCATACCTTTGTTCCTAACCCTTCAGTGTTTCCTCAGCAGCTCTGATTCTGATTTTCAGATGTCTTTCTTTATCTCTCTGCACCTTGAAGTGGACATTCTACATGCGGCCTTCTGAGAACCCTGCAACGCATTATATCCTGTCTCCTGATTCTGTTGTGATAGACACTGTCCACGGAAGGGAAGCAGGCAAAGAGAACTCAACCAGGACACTTGACTGCACCGGCCCCTCTCCAGGCCTGTGGGTTCTTATCTGATCCCAGGGACGAAGCGGTTCTGGGAAATGTCTTGTCTCACCTTCCCATTGCTGCCTGCAGTTTAGTGGCATTAACTCACTAGTGGTGCTGGCTTACCCAGACCTCAGAAAGGTACCTGCTTCGGGCTCCAACAAAGCAAGGGGAGCGGGAGAGATCCGGAGATAAATTTACCTCCAAACCCTGTACTTCGAAAAGCCAGAAAGAAGCTTCTGTGCTTACGGTTTAGTAGATTTTATCCCGATTTCCATGTATTTGTTTTTTCAGAACTGAGCACTGACGGTTTTGATTCAGACTTGCCACAACAAAGCAGAGTTGTTGTCTATGAAGAGCATTGATCAGGGATGTTTCCATTTGTTAAAAATGCCTTTAAAAATAAGAACATTGAAATGTTGGTCTTTAGTTTGTCTCCTCCCCCATGGGACACAGTAGAGCTGCCCTGATAGGCTTTAAAAAAAAAAAAAAAATAAATATATATATATATA
>NW_006921625.1:4610400-4612650 GCF_000298275.1 Orycteropus afer afer
AGTGCCTTAGGCACTATGCTACCAGAGCTCATACACACACACACACACACACACACACACACACACATGTTCTTCTGCTCTCAGGGTCACGTGGTTCATTAGTCCTTTGGACTACTTGTTTCCATGCATCTTTGATTTTCTTCACTTTTCTTTGCTTTGGACAGAGAGACCAATAGCTACACTTCAATGACCATTTACAAGCTTTTAAGACCCCAGTTGCTACTCACCAAAGTAAGATGTAAAATACTGTAAATTCATCTTCGTGGTTCCACTTTCAGCCCAACAAGAAGCAGGCCTATGAGATGAACAATAACACAGGGAGGTACCACTCCTTACAACAATCAACCACAGCATTTTCCCAGGGATAGAGCTACGAAGGCAGGAGGGGATAGGAAAGAAGGACAAGTAGAAGCAGTAAACACAGAGAAGAGGTGGGAAGAGTGCTGCTGCTTTGTTGTTATTCTTGTTGTCGTTAGGTCCCGTTGAGTCAACTCTTACTCATAGCAACCCTATGTGCATCAGAACAAAACACTACCTGGTCTTGTGCCGTCCTCACAATCCTTGCTATGCTTGTGTCCATCGTTGCAGTTACTGTATCAATCCATCTCATTGGGGGTCCTCCCTTTTTTCTCTGACCCCCCAATTTACAAAGCGTGATATCCTTCTCCAGGGACTGGTTCCTTCTGACTAAATGACCAAAGTAGGTGAGATGAAGTCTGGCCATTCTGATTTCTAAGGTGCATTCGAGCTGCACCTCTTCCAGCATAGATTTGTTACACTGTGCGAATTGCAATCAATGTCACAAACAAAATGTGTATGAATTGTTGAATGGAAAACCAATTTGCTCAGTAAATTTTAACCCAAATCACAGCAAAAAGTTGGAAGATAAAAGTTACAGACAACAGAGGGAAATACTATTATATATACAATCATGCTGCAAAAAGGCTATGGAGGCGACATCTTGTGACCTCCTCTAACTTCATGAAAGGGAAACAGGGTCACCATCAGCAGCCCATGGCTTATCCCTATGAGGCCAAACCTGCCACCACCCTCCAGCCTTTTTACCAATTTTGACACCAACCTTCCCCCTACGGTACTCACTACTTCTCTGCTGGCTTCAGTAATTTGTTGCAATGACCACACAGAGCTCACAGACAATGCTCACAATTATGAGGTTTATTAGGGAAGTAACAGGCTACAATTCAGCTCCAAGAATGCTCTCAGGATACACTTCTTTGATCGAGATAGTCTCCTCTCTGTTATTCCCTCAGGCTTGCCTCTCGGGCCCTTGCCTTCTTAGCCTGGCCTCTGTCCAGCTCAGGCAAGTGTGTTACAAAGCTCTTTCAGCTCTGCCGATAGGTACACCTAGGTGCACCCCACTCTGCCAGCAAGGCTTCTGCCCAAGGGCACTCGGCTTTCTCATTCCTTGGGCCAGGAAAGCCCGCCACTCGGCCTCGTGCCTCTTGGTTCCACTGTGGCTGTCTCTCAGCCTGGCATCTCTCTCAGCTAGGTTTCTCTCAGCCAAGGGGGTCCAGCACATGGATCTTGGGTCCAACAACATGCTCCACTTCACCTCCAGCTCTTCTCTCTTGAGGGCATTGAGATCCCCTCTCTGCCTCTAGAAGGGCTCATTTTAAGCCTGGCGGAGTGACAAAACTAACCAATCCCAACATCAGAGTTCTACATGCCGTATTTGTGTGGTCCCAACCAGTAAGCCAGTGGGAGTTACAGAGACTATGGCTGGAAAAGCCATGCCAAGTCATTCATTGCATCACACACATGCAATATCAGCCATAAGCAACAGTCATCTACAAGTGGATACACAGGCAGACAGGCAGCTGAACAGGTGTGGGTAGGCAAATGGGACTACACCCAAGACCAAATGCAGGTTTGGCAGAGGATCTTTCTACATAGGATTTGTTTGAGCTATAAATGTGTCTGTATATACAGCAGAGCAGTCGGGAGGCAAAATTATGAAAACTTATCAGCCGTCACCAAATACCCTGAGGTTATAAATCACTGGGCTTGCGGAGCTTAAAACCACAATCTCTGGAGACTGTCCTAGAGGGTCTTCTTGGCTATAATCTTCATGAGAACAGAACCCCAGGTTTTTTTCCATGGAACCACTGGGTGGGTTTGAACCACCCACCTTGCAGTCAGCAGCTGAGCCTTGAAACATTTGTGCCACCAGTGCTCCTATGTACCCAGTAGTCTCATCATTAGTTAGGTTCACGCCCACTGGAGGCAGTG
>NW_006921625.1:4614260-4615702 GCF_000298275.1 Orycteropus afer afer
TGCCCACTGGGAGATGTTTCATGATGAAGTCTAGGAACGGGGTGTTGGAATTAAGGAGTGTGCCTCAGTCATGCCAAAAATTACTCCCACACTGTCCTCGGTTCCATTAGTTTATATATTGCTAATTAAATATATGTACATGGGCCCATCAGGCTGTATGTGGTGAAATATAGAAGTAAGGAAAACAATAAATATTACTAGAGTAAAATAAATAAGGTTAAATAAATAAATAAATAACACATTGGTGAAATTCCAAATCATAGAAAAAATATGAAGTTTTTCTTCCCAACCCTACTCTCATTCCCAGATGCAGCCCTTTTTAGGAGTTTCAATATTTTTGGTCCTTCTGGAAATTACCACTCAAACTTTGAATGATGTAGTTATACTCTTCTAGCTTTGTATACTTTATATACAGTGAAATTCAGAATCCCAGAATCCCATGGGACTACCTTGTTTATCAGAGTCTTGCAAGTTTTCTGCCTTTGATTGAGTGCAGTCTTCCTACATTTCAGTCACTCTTTCTTAGAGGAAAATATTTGAGTTTTTCTTCTCTGATAGGCTTCTGCCTTACACAGGTGTTACTGTAGTCTCTGCTGACTTCACTTTGCACAAATTAAGAATTCAGCACATTTTCACTACCTTCCCACCCCCCAGCCCTTCCATCCTACCTTCCCTGGCTCTTCTAGTGGATATGGAGAACTTCATTCATGTCCCTGAGTCCTGAGGACTTAACTATAGACATTCTCTGTGGAATTCTAGTGAGTCTCTGCCAGCAGTATCAGGATTAGAGGATAATCCCATGTCTTTATCTGTGGAACATAATCAGATGGTCTTGAAGTCCCTGAAGGAAAAGAGAGTTAGACAGGGCAGGAAAAAAATCTTGAAAATAATAATTGTTGGAAATATCAAAATTTTGATGAAATACAGTGATTTACAGATCCAAGAATTACAATAAACCTCAAATAGTATAAATACAGGAAGAATTATATCAGACTGCTGGAAACAAAAGACAAAAAACAACTAATGAAGCAACTAGAGGAAAAAGGTACATTATATACATGTGAACAACATGCACATTACCACTGATTTCTCACAAGAAACAATGGACATCAGAAGACAATGGGATAATGTAGTTAAAGTAAGGGGAAAAAGTTGTCAGCCTGTATCTGTATGCATTGCAAATACTGAAATAAAGATGTTTTCAGACAAACTACAATTAAGAGAATGTGTTACCAGAAGACCTCTACTGTAATAAATGCTAAAGGATATCATCTGGGCCAAAGAGAACCAGGGAAAAAGTTCAATCTACAAGAACAAGAGGACTGCAAATGGGAAGCAGGTACATAAATAACAGAACATGATGGTTTTCTCTACTTGCAATTCACTTAAAAGACAGTTACCCATTTGGAACCAAAATGAAAACATTGCAAAATGGGGTTTAT
>NW_006921625.1:4620707-4621971 GCF_000298275.1 Orycteropus afer afer
GCATCGATGGGCTCCAACACAGCAACAACTGGGAGGAGGCCGGCCAGCCCTTTGTGCTGTTGTTCACAGGTTGCTAAGAGTCAGAACAAACTCAACAGCATCTAACATCCTAAGAACATCCTATGATATTTAACAGAGACATATTTTAAATATAAGGACACAGACAGATAGGTTGAAAGTAAATGCTAGAAAAATTATACAGGATGAGAGGAAGCATAGAAAGCTGGTGTGTTTATACAAGAATTAAAGTCCTTTTCAGGCAAAGTCATCAGAAGGGGTAAAGAAGATCACAGCATAATGGAAAAATGTGCTTCTCTATGTGGCAGCCATCAAAGTCCTGAATATGTTGCACCCAATAATAGAGTCAAAGTGCATGAAGGAATATAACAAAACTAAAGGAAAAAATAGATAAATCCACTCATGGAGACCACATCACCCAAATCCTGTCACACCAAGAAAACCAACCACAAGGCCACGGACCATCTTTAATCTTCCTTCTAATACCACTTGGCCATTTAGCTGAAGTGCTTCCTCAGGAAACGTCTTCACATGCGACCACGATTCGTGGGCTCACCCTGCTGCTTTCCTTTGTTCCGGGGATCACCGGACACAATAGACGCTGCCTGTGGCACTTAAAGCAGCTGCTGCTTCAGCATCCGCTGAGATTCTGGTCTCAACTTACTTTTGAAAAGCATGGAATGTCTAGAATTGTTGGGGGAGACCTTCGCAGGGTGCGTTAAGCCAGGCGCCTTGGACGCCCCACGCCATGCAGTGACCGAGCATGTCTTGAAGCAGCTCCAAACAGCAATTTCTCCCAAACAGCTCTCCTTCAACAGCCAATCAGAGCTCCATGGTCGGCGCCTGGGCTTTTTAATCAGGCTGTGTGCTCTGCAACGTGAATGGCCAGGGTGGCTAAAATATGGTTTCTTGTTTCCAGACTGACATCCCATTTCTTGATCTTGCCTGATACACAGGCAACTTTCAACTGATAAACCCAAGTGTGCAGACCACCTTCCTTGTTACTGGATCCTGGCTTATGAAAGGGTACAACACAGGCGGCCCAAACATTCTTATCTGCACATCTTCACATGTTAATTACGGAGTTATTAAACGATATTGTACACAGACTGCCAGAAGAATGAACGCATCTGTCTTGGAAGAAGTGCAGCCAGTATGCTCCTTAGAAGCTAGGATGCCCAGACACTTACTTTGGACATGTTATCAGGTGGAACCCATCCCTGGAGAAGGACATCATTCTCGTTAA
>NW_006921625.1:4622961-4624518 GCF_000298275.1 Orycteropus afer afer
GTCAGAGTTATCATGCCATAAAAATGTCATCTTATCTGAGCAAAGGTTAAGGCCTTTTTCCTGATGACGACATAGGCACAGAAACCCCTTCCACTGTCACCCTCAATTAGCTCTGCAATGTGGCCTTCAAGCTTCAGCCTAAGCGGCGTTTATCCAGTGATGGGACCACAGCCTGAAAGTCAGTGTACCCAAGGCCAGGCAGCGGGCAGACACCACACATCTGTCTCTCTGACGTGTGAGTACATCTACAACACAAGAAGCTAGCTGGGTATTTTCACACACGAAGGGAGATGTCCAGGTGAAAGGAATAATAAACTTCAAAGGCACAGCAGTGGCCACTGACCTGGCTCTGTCACGGCACCCCCATGTGGGTCAGAGCAGAGATGCACGCCACAGGGTTGGCAATGGCCGCTTTCTCAGAAGCACGTTGCCAGGCCTGACCTTCGAGACACCTCTGGAAGGGAACCTCCACCGTGTGGTTGGCAGCCAAGCATGTTAACCAGCCTCCCCAGGTCTGTCCACTCCTCATTTCCATTACGGCACATCACCAGGCTACACCCACCACGACCTCCACCCGCTCGAGCCCTGGCACCTGCCAATTCCTTCTCCTGGGGCCTCCACCACAAGCTAATACAAATGCAGAAAACTGTTCCTGCTGAACCGGGGAAAGGAACATAGATTAAGGGCTTCTGATGACCCTGAAAGTCCAGAAGTTTGCTTGAGGCTGGTCCCCTCCAAGGGAAGCTTTGTATCTCCCAGGCACAGCTCCCAGTTGAAATACTCCCTTTGGACTGAAGTGTGACGTCATGCTTCCTTTTGTCTTCCCCAAAGCTCCATGGGCTTGTTCTGCTCATGTGTCCTTGGAAACGGACACCTGATTGGATGTATTAGACAGCACGGCCTAGGGAGATGCCCAGGATGCCTCATGGGAGCAGGATGCAGGGGTGGGGTTTAAGGGGGGCTGCCTGGATCCCTGATGGGAGTGGGTGCAGGGGTTGGGTTTACAGGGCTGCCTGTCTTATGGCAGAGAAGTCACATTCATTCAACTACAGCTGTGCAGGAAAGACAAATGCAGGTCCTAAAAGCCCCACCCACAACCTGTCTGTCACTGTGTCATACTGTGGTAGCGTGAGTGATGCTAGAAACTCTGCTACGTGTATTTCAAATGCTGGCAGGGTCACCCACAGTGGACAGGTTTCAGCAGAGCTTCCAGACTAAGACTGACTAGAAAGACAGACCTGGGGTCTTGTGATAGTTGGAGCTGTGTGTCAACTGGGCTGGACCCCAGTTCTGTGTGGTTTTTCCCACGATGGGATCGGATGACTGTGTTCTGAGTGGCCAATCTGCCCAAGGGGAGTTTCCCTAGGGATGTGGCCTGCTTCCAGGATATCCAGGGGACATCCTGGGAAGAGAGACATTCTTCTGTGGATCGGGACTCTGGTGTGCTGCCTACAACCTTCTGTGAGTGAGCAGTCCACCGCTCGGCCTGAAAATCTTGGATTCGTCTTTCGTTGGAGTCAACAGCCAGTGTACTGCCTGCCAGCCTTGAGCTTCTCG
>NW_006921625.1:4626398-4634740 GCF_000298275.1 Orycteropus afer afer
TTTTTTTTCTGAAATTAGGACATAGATCATTTTCAAGTCGTCACCTATCAGTTGGCAAAAATGAAAACATAAGACTGATCTAAAGAGTATGATATCTTTAATCACCATTGATGCCCACCATCGTTTGTATGGGACCTGGGGGGCAAATTTGTTAAGTACTCGACTACCAAGCCAAAGGTTGGAGATTCAAACCCTCCCAGGGTGCCTCAGAAGGAAGGGCTGGCAATCAGTTCCCTAGAGCTCACAGCTTGAAAACCTCAGGAGCAGTTCTACTCTGCACATGTGGTGTCACCGTGAGTCAGAATCAACTGGGTGGCAGCCAGTTGAGTGCTTGGGTGGCGTAAATGGCTAAGCCCTCAACTACTACCTGAAAGGTTGCTGGTTCGAACCCACCCAGAGATACGGCAGAAGTAAGGCCTGTCGATTTGCTTCCTAGGGAGCGTTGTGCTCTGCACGCGTGGGTCCTCGTGACGCAGAACCGACAGGGCAGCTAACAGCCATGGCTGCTGTTTGCACAGCAGGAGCCCTCCCTGTCCACTAACTGCCATGTCTTTATTACTTTATTAATAGATTCCCAACTACACCCCAAGCTGGAATGCCCAGAGCACACTTGAAGATAGCTGGATAGTTAGGTTTTGAAGCAAAATTAATTATTCAAGTGGTTTTCTTGAAAATTGCCCAAAACAGGAGTCTGAACGATAACTATGGCAATGAGATTTCTACTGAATCTTTCTGGATTAAAAATGTAGAAAACTATTTTTTTAAAAATTTCTCACTGAAAGAGAACAATCTTTGGTTTTAGAGACGAAAGCTATATATTCTTACAAACTCTTCTTTAGCCCAGACACGCGTGCATTGATTGCCAAGACACGCATCTGTTGCTCTGCCTTAGTGTGCAGAGAGCTGTGCTACAGAAGACACTCGCATTGTCGGCCTGAGGAAAGCACGTCAAGCCATAAGCAGTGTCACTTGCTTCAGTGAACCACAGCCGCGGCTGGCTCTCCCACAATCCTTTTGCCAAAGTGGAAAAAGTCGTTTCGTTGAGATCCTTTTGTTCCTGCTGCTTTCCCAGTCATTCTCCCTTTTCAGCCCTAACAAGGGTCTGCGGGCCATTGTCCACATGCTCCTCTCGCCTTTCCGCCATCGTCGACTCGGAAAGGGTGACACAGAACTGGGTTTGCCACCCTGCTCCCAGCTCCTGTGGGAGCAGACGGGTTTCTGAGCCCTGGACAGTGCTTCTCAAACACCCAGTGCTGAAGAAACTTTATTTTGTCTTTTAACAATCCATCACAGACTGATGTCATTATGAAATACAGTAGAAACAAAGGACTGGAGGACAAGATGAGAGACAGAGGCCTGCACAAGAAAACTGGTTTTTACTCTTCAATTCAGCACATCCCAAATTGCTCTGTAAACTAGCTGACGGCGTCCAACGTGGCTCTCAGCTTCCTACTGACCTCTCTGGGGCCAGAGACAAACATTTCATGAGCCAGTCCCTGTCCTTGGACACTGACCTAGGGTGCTGGGCTCCCTCACACCAAGGGGCAGCCACAGCTTCTCTGAGTTTCAGATTCCTACTTGAAAAATGTAATTCAGACGTAGATACAAAAGAAAAGCCACAGCAGCTGTTGCTGGCTTTGATCCATGGTGACCTTGTGTGTGCCAGACTAGGACTGTGCTCCTTACGGTCTCCAGTGGAAGGTTTCTGTGAGAAGATGGTCAGTCAGACCTTTCTTCTGAGGCACCACGGAGTGCGCTCGAACTATGGAGTCAGTCCCAACTCATGGCAACTTTGTATGTTACGGAGTAGACTGGGCCCCACAGGGTTCTCTGGACTGGAATCTTCATGATCTTCAGGAAAGCAAATCTGCAGGCCTGTCTTCTACAGCCCCACAGGATGGGCTTCAGCGACCACCCTTGTTGAGCACCTCACCATCTGTGCCAGCCAGACACCCCCCAGGCTTAGCCAGAGGGAGGGTTGATTCAGAAAGAGTGACAACTACAAAGATGGTGCTGTCATAAAAGGAAGTCTGCAGTTTGCCCACAAAAGCTAGAAGAGCTAAGCAGGGGGTTTTTCCTATACAGCGATGAAGGGTGAGTGACGTGATCCGATGATAAAGCAGATGGTGTCTGACACTGAGGCCAGCTCCTTCCCTGTGGGGACCCTTTAAGAGAGGCGGGCTGCCTGTTGGCTCAGGCTGAGAGGGGGACAAAGCTCAGGGACCTGGGCGAGGAGGGAAGCTGAGCCAGAGTCAGGTTAACGAGGTTGGGTTTCTGATGGATCAGTGCGGACGGACGGGCAGTCCTGTTCATCATTTACAAGGCGAAGAAGAGGACATTGATGGGTCTAAGTCTGGCCTCACAGCTACCCTAATGGCAAAAGGGTTTGGGGGGTCTGGCCTTGTCACAGGTAAACAAGAGACACCCCTGAGTGCTATGTAAGTCATGTGGGAGGGGTGGTTATTTGCCGTAAACTGTTCCGGAACACAAAGGTAGGGGGTTTCCCTAACCATTACTGGTTGCCAGCATTATAGGGGTCAGGTAACATACAACATTGTCATCATTGTGGAGGGAAAAGATGAAGCCGGTAGTAAGGACTTCGTGAGTATGTCTGTGTGTTTCTGTGTGTATGTGTGTGTATGTATGGCTTGGTCTGGGATTTTTTAGAGGATATACAGGAGAGTTGTGTTGTGCAATCTAGTGAGAGAGGCCCCACCCTAAACTGGTTTCCCTAAGATTGAGAAGAGAAGAGAAAGCAGAAAAGAGAACAAAAGAGGGAAAGAGAATAGAAGGGTCTGGAGACCAGGACTCTGCTTGAGAGATCTGGCCCCAGGAAGGAGCAATGGGTGAGGTGTGGGGGCTGTAAGGAAGGGCAGTCTCTCCCAAAGGGCTTCCCTGATGCTGGTGGCACAACCTGTCCCAGTAGATGGCAAAGGCCAAAAATTCAGAAGTGGTGTGGGCTGACAGGATACAAGCAATGAGAGGGCATAAAACTGACCAACATGAAAACACGGTTCCTCCCCTCCTTCTTCCAGAGGTGCAAGCTGGATTTAGAAGAGGACATGGAACAAGGGATATCATTGCTGATGTCAGATGGATCTTGGCTCAAAGCAAAGAATACCAGAAAGATGTTTACCTGTGTTTTATTGACTATGCAAAAAATCATTTGATTGTGTGGATCATAGCAAACTGTAGATAAGATTGAGAAGAATGGGAATTCCAGAACACTTAATTGTACTCATGAGGAACATGTACATAGACCAGGAGGCTGTCATTCAAACAGAACAAGGGGACACTCCATGGTTTAAAATCAAGAAGGAAGTGGGTCAGGATTGTATGTATCCTTTCACCATACTTTTTCAATCTATGTGCTGAGCAAAGAATCTGAGAAGCTAGACCATATGAAGAAGAACGTGGCATCAGGATTGGAGGAATTAACAACCTGCGACACAGTGATGACACAACTTTGCTTGCTGAAAGTGAGAATGACTTGAAGCACTTACTGATTAAGACTGAAGAATACAGTCTTCAATGTAGGGATTACATCTCAATATAAAGAAAACAACTCACAACTGGACCTATGAGCAGCATCATGATAAATGGAAAAAAGATTGAAGTCAAAAACTTCACATTGCTTGGTTCTACAATCAACACCAATGGAAGCAGCAGTCAGGACATCAGATGACATACAGCACTGAGCAAGTTGGTTGCAAAGGACCTCTTTCAAGTGCTGAGGAGCAAAGATGTCTCCTTGAGGACTAAGGTGCCCCTGACACAAGCCGTGATATTTTGAGTCACCTCATTTGCATGTGAGAGCTGGACAATGAATAAGGAAGACTGAAGAAGAGTTGATGTTTTTGAGTTGTGGTGCTGGCGAAGAATGCTGAAAGTACCATAGACTGCTAAAATAACTAACAAATCCATCCTGGAGGAAGTGCAGCCAGAATGCTCCTTGGAGGAGAGAATAGCCAGACTTTGTCTCACCTACTTTGGTTATGTTATCAGAAGGGACCACTCCCTGGCAAAAGATGTCATGCCTGGTAAGATGGAGTGTCGACAAAGAGGGGAATGCCCTCAATGAGATGGATTGACACAGTGGCTGTGGCAATGGGCTCAAGTATAGCAGGGATCGTGGAGCTGGTGCGGGACCAGGCAGTATTTCCTTCTGTGCACATAGGGTCACTATGAGTTGGAGACGACCCGATGGCACCTAACAACAACATAACAACCTCCCTTTCTTGGACTATTCTAATTCAGCCCGGGGCAGAAGGGCATGACAAAGCATGGTTAGCCTTGACATTCCTGGGTGGGGTTCAGGTAGGATTTACCATTTATGAATTAGCGCCCTAATACTTGCACTGTGAGGCTTTGAACATTTCATGCTCACATTCATATTGATCTTGGTCCACCTAAAAGAAGCCATTTCTGCTTGCTATGCCCTGCTGCAGGGTTTAGGTGATTAAATGCAAGACTCCTATCTCGGTTCCCCTTGCAGGCAATGTTCAAAGACTATCTGCTGGGTGGCTGAACTGACCCATGCACTTAATGCTCAGATGTTCAATGGGATATATAATCGAGAGAAAGTCTCCATCCGAGGAACAAAAGAGGAGGCAGTGTAATCCAGTCACCAGTGACCATGAAGAGTTTCTGGGAGCTGTGGTTCTATAAGCCAGGAGTGGGGATACTACTGCCTGACCTTCCCTCCCCTCTTCTGGGGGCTAGTTCAAGATCCCAAGGGGGATCCCTGGAGGCTTGAGATAAGTAAAGATGGCTGCTTGACCCACACATTCCCAGAGGAGACAACAATATAATGCCACCCACAGAGTCAGGGTCCATGGAAGCTCCAATCCCAGCACAGAGCTCTGCTGCATCATTCCAAATGTCTGTGTTGCTTAACTGGGGCCAATGTCTCTTTTCCAACTTCCGATTCTTCAAAACACATGAAAAAAGAAGTCCTAAGGATTGGGAAGGGGTAACCATGGAATGAAAGCCTCTAATTAATCAAAGAGTTGGTCCTTTATCTAGTGACATTGAAATACAATAATCTAAGAGGTTTCTGTCTTACTTATCTGGGCCTAGAATATTTTAATAGAGCACCTGCAATCTGACAGCCTCAATGCAGATTCCAATACTCCCAGAATACCCCGTGGAATAATATGTGGAGAGCAATCACTGGGTCCATGGAAAAATAAGTATTTTGAAAGAAATAGACCAATCTGAAAAATATCAGCACAAGTGCTCACTTGGGAAATTGAGTTATTCAAACACAGCATGAAAATTTAGACAATGTATTTGTTTTCTATTGCTGGGTAAACAAATTACCACAAGCATAATGGCTTAGAATAGCAGATTTTTATTATCTCACAGTTTCTGTGGTCAGGAGTTCAAGCACAGCTTAGCTGGGTTCTGTGTTCAGGGCCTCCCAGGGCTACAATCAAACTGTCGGCTGGGCTCTTCTCTGGAGGCTCGACTAGGAGAGAATCTACTTCCAAACTCGCTCATGTTGTCAGCAGAAATAATTGTTTGGCTGAATTAAGGGCTTTAGTTTCTTGTTAGCTGTTGGGCAGGGACTGCCTTTGAATCATGAAGGCTTCAATATTCCCTATCATGTGTTCTTCTCCATGGTCTCCTCCCAACATGGTTCCAGGTTCTTCAAGGCCAGCAATAAATCTTTAGTGTATGCCAACCAGACAATCAGGACAAACACATAATCACAGAAATGATACTGCATCACCAGGAATACATATCAAAACCTAATTATCACATGACATCCCATCATCTTTGCCAAATTCTATTGGTTAGAAGCAAGTCATAAGTCCTGCTTACACTGAAGGAAAGGGAAGGGACTTGGATATGGGCATCACCCTAGGGTTTATTTACCTCAAAGAGTATATAATTTCCCCTCTCAATATTGAAGAGAGCATTGATCTATGAAAAGGAATATAAAGAATGGTGTGTGTGTGTGTATGCATGTGTGTATTGTGTTTTTTAATAAAAAGAACTAGCAACAAGTAACTGGACAATACAGAAAGCAGCCTCATTTATTATGTTTGACAGCCTGAAATAATTCCCTAGCTTTCAAAGCTAAAGAACAAAAGAGCTGAATGTGATGAGAGAAAAGATGACATATATGGAAGAAGTTTCAGGAAACTCAACATACGTATAATAGGATCCCATAGGAAGTATGGAGAGGAAAAGTGTCAGCAAAAGAATAATCTTTAACTGAAGAACTTTTTTTTCCCTTAAATATAAGTTTTTACAGAGAATGAGCTCCCTGGCACAATAATAGTCCTCATCATCTTATTATTATTAAATTAATGAACAACCCATGTAAATACACTCTTGTGGAAAATTTAAATCCTTTTTCATTAAGAGAGAATTAATTACAGAAATAACAAGAATGATACTAGATAAACTTGTTACACTAAATGTCAGAACATCATCTACAAAGTTCTAAGGGAAATTATGTTGACACTCTTGCAATCATCCATATGATCTAGACATTGTATCGTCCTGCACCCCACCAGAAGGAAACGCATTCAAAGGACAACTCCATCAAGCTGAAAAAGAAATCGGAATAGTTCTTTCAGGAGAAGGGAATTCTCCTTGTGAAAAAATGGTGGCAGGAAACTACAAAAAGTCATGAGTTAACGTGTAAATGGTTTTTCATATGGTAATGGAATTCAGTGCACATACCAAAAATGATTCTTATGGGGGAACATCAATGCAAATGAAGAATGATGATAGAAGTAATTACCCGAATTTGAAAGTCCACAGTTATTTTAACAAAAGTGGAAGGTGTGTAGCAACAGGAGGAAGTGAAAGTGTGGTAGACTTTTTCATCCTTTGGGTTGGAGGCAAATGTCATGAGTGCTATTAGCAACCGAAGACACAAGATGATGAGGAATCAATGAGAGATGTGTTAAAGCCTGTGCAAGCTGTGTCCTTATGAAGGACCCAGGATGCTAAAGAAGTCCATCCTTCCTCCCAATTAACCTACAAATTTAACATAATCCAGTAAGAGTCCCAACAAGGTCATGATAAAATAATTCTAATATTCATTTGAAAAAAGAGTCCTAGTAAGGTGAAAAGGAGACTGAAGAGGACTTGACTAAGAGAGCACCAAATTAACAAAAAAAAAACACTGCCATTGAGTCAATTCTTATAGTGACCCCCACTGTGTTTCCAATTCTTTATGGAAGCAGATTGCCCCATCTTTCTTCCACAGAGTGGCTAGTGGCTTCGAACCACCAACCTTTGGGTTAGCAGCCAAATTCCTTAATCACTACACCACCTGAGCTCCTTAAGAAAGCGTCAGCACACATTTAGAAATAAACCGAAAACAAAGTTGTATTGATACATAGAAACATAGAAGAGAGACAGGCCCAGTAATATGATCATGGCATTGCCAATCAGAAAGGAGATCAACAGCATTGGGGAAAATAATTGTTCATTTAAAAAATAAAATAAGTTAGAGGCACGCCTCCGATAAACCTTACAGGGATTCTAATATGTTGTAAATCCATAAAACAGACTACATAATAAAGGTATTTGTAGAGTCCTAGAACGCAGAGACCTTTCTGAGGTGGGCAACATACAGGAAAGTATGTATACGTAACGACATAAAAATGCTACCGTCGTGGGGGTCTGCAATCAATTCAGAAACTATTTACACATAGACTGCATAACAACATTACACTTCTGGAGATCAGCAATTAATACCGAAAATTTAAAAACAGCAAATTGACAAAATGTAGGTATTTTCTCAAGTTATCATTTGCATATTAATTTGTCTATATTAAAAAGATAAAAGGCTCAATGGATAAATGGGTAAAGAAATGGGTAAATTCAGATAAATAGGCCATCCACCAGGATGAAATGCAAATTGCAAATAATGCCGTAATACCCAGATACAGATTTAAACATAAGGAAACATCGCTGCCATCAATTAGATCAGCAAATATTCAACACGGATGGATGGACAGATGGACGAATAAATAACCAAAAAGTACATAGGTCTCAGACAAATGGATGACAGACAGACACATAGATAGACAGACAGACACACAGCTACACGGGCACCAAGATGATGGATCCTTCCTGTAAGAACGGGGGTACAGAGGAAGGACGCTGCATTGTGCCACCACGGGGAGGTAACTGACGCACCTTCCTGAGGGCCATGTGTGTGAGAAGAAGCAAAAACAACTTTATTTCTGGCAGATTACCCCAAGCAAATAATCATGGCCACACACGCAGCCAAAGCTCTGTCTCTCGAAGGGCTGTCTCTAAGAACAAGATGTACTGGTTAATACGTATAATAGGATCCCATAGGAAGTATGGAG
>NW_006921625.1:4634944-4639930 GCF_000298275.1 Orycteropus afer afer
TGCAGTTCTGTAACGCATCTCATTTCCTGAAATAAAAGGCACACACTTGCATGTAAAAATACAGTATCTTTATTTTCCTTCAGTGATAACCAAGAATGCTTTCTTTACAATAGCTACACATGGTTTAGTTTCAACATGTTAAAGCAAACAGCTTTGAGGTAGAAAGGCATCACTCAGTTCTCAAGCCCAGTGGCAAGGTGGCAGTCAGAGTCCGTGTCTTTGCTGGGCATTGTCCACATGCAGACTCAAGGTCCTGAAGCTGGGGGTGTGCGGACAGAGAGCAGGAACGATCCCAGGTGAACGAGGGAAACCCAAGTGACCTCCTGCAGTTCACGGCAATGTCACCTGGGCTTTAATGCAACCCCACTATTCTTTCTCAGCATATGGCTGAACATTACAAAGACACTGTGACCAAGAAAAAGTACAGTTGGAGGCTATTGCATGGATGGGCCATGCTTGGCTGGTAACACCAACTGGCAGAATGAGTGCAATTTTTGAAATATGAAATACAAATTTTTATCAAAGGAGAAGTAAAACATTATAGCTTCAGGTTCATTAAGCCCGGCTCACATTCTGAGATTCCAAAAATAAAGCTCTGGCTATTTCAAACTGCAGCTTCACAAAATTGCTGCAGATCAAACCCTGGGGACTGGGGAGAAGTGCAGGCGGCACCCGTCCCTCCCTGAGCTCACAGACAAGAAGGCTCCTTCCTCCTCTCCACTGCCACCAGAAACAGATGTTAGCGACAAAGGCCACAGTTTCATCCTGGGGGAAGCAGGTCTGGTCACCACGTGCTCCCCTGCACTCCCCGCCACGGGGACCCTGTGCCCTGGTCCTGTCATCTGCAGATGAAGAGGGCCTGGGATGCCCTTGGGCTGTGCCTGCAGGCCACCCACCACAGCCCTCACCTCTTGGGGATTTGCACTTTGGGCACCCCCGCCCAGCACAGGGCGGCAGTGAGGGTGGGTCCATGCGGCTTCCACGGCGGCTGGCGTCCAGGATCGGCCCTCGCCAGGTGCAGGTCTGCAGCCACATGCTTCCTTCTGAGCCTTGCTGTCGTCAGCCACAAACGATGCTAAGAACATCCCATACTTACAGAGCTGCACGTGCTTGGCCAGGATAAGGGACCCTCCAATGAGCACTGCAAGTACTAACGGTTAAGGCAGGAGGGGCCTCGGAAGAACGCCCCGTGATCTACTTTGAAAAAGTAGCCACCAGCAACCTAAGGGTCTACTTTGACACACATGGGGCTGCCGTGATTCGGAGTTGACTCCATGGTAACCGGTTTTAGGTCTTAAAAGAGGAAGGCTGTGAAGCACACAGAAGGTGAAGGGTCACGGCATTTTGTGGGAGCTTCCTGACTCCCCCTTTACTTCTTTTGGGAAAGAGGGACAAGAGAGTGGAGAAGGGTCTTAGAGTCTTTCCTGAAGATTCACGCTAGCCCTGCGTCATCAGTGGCCCCGGTAACTGCCAGCCTGGTGACCTTCTCTCCTTGCTCAGCTCCCGGTCCTCTCTGCACAAGAACTGGGAGGTCTCCCGCAGCTCGGAGCACCTTCCTCGCAGCCCCACTGAACCTCATGTTGACATCTGGCTCCCGTGGGGCCCTGCTGCCCCAGCTCCGCCACTTCACCACCTCCACCACGTGGAGACGTCCTGGCAGTCCCCCGGACCCTCCTCGCACAGAAGTCTCCAAGGAGTACTCTCTGAACTCCTTCTTGGCTGGAGACTTCATAGAGGAAAATGAAGACCATTTTAGATTCATTTTTTTAAAAAAAAGAAGAAGATATATTTTTGCCTCCACCAGAGAGTTTAGCAATAGATGTTGATCAAATTCATCAGCCAAGGGAACATTCTATTTATCCTACTCATCACAACGTATTCGTTGTTTTCTATCGATCAACAGAATGCAGGCCTTTTATGAGATAGAAAATTATATCACCAATAAAATCAGAATAGCAGCATTTACAATTAGCCTTGCGGATAAACAGAAACATGTGCCAAAATAGGAGAATGGCTTTTCCTCTTCTCTTCGCCGCTGGGTTGGATGCGGGTCACCGTGGGTCGAGGTGGCCTTCCTTTTCACGGGCTGCTGTCTGGATTCTTACTCCTCACTCCATTGGAAATTAGACACCTGCCTATTTTATACCAAGTTTCTCTCCTTTTTTTTTGGAGGGGTGAGAAACTATAATTAAATCAAATTAGCTGTGATGATACAAGGCAAGCTTTGCAAGATAATGTTCTAGTTGCAATAAAGGATGTCTCCACTGAGAACAAGTTTCTATTCACCTAGAACTGGTCTTATAATTCACACGCGGCCCGGCTGTGAAGCCCTGTCACCACAGTCCTAATGAGTGATGCCTCAATGAAGGCAGTGAGAACCAAGGCGCTATTGCTAATGGCAGGACTGCATTAATTAGTTGCTATAAAATTTGCAAAATAAAAAGAACATGGTGGGAAGAAAGCGATATAATATTTACCAGTGCTGAAAATTAGAAATAAATATTCAGCATGCCCTTTTTCAGGCAGACAAGCAAGCAGTTGTGAATAATCATCAGGCAGGACAAAGTCTCACACAGGAAAGCTGCCGACTTCCACATTGGCTGCCGGGGAACGATTGAAGGATGGCTGGTTGGAGTCCTCTTTCAATCTCCCATCAATAAAACAGAGACCAGGCAGAGGCGAAAGCTGATGGGGGAGTCGTGTTTTTATAATTGCTTTTCACCCTCAGGCATTTGAAATCCTGGGTCAGTAGTCCTTGGGAGAAAGCGGGGGCAGCCAAGAGGCCCCGGCGAAACCTGGAGACGCAAATTAATTTGTTTGTGGGGCTCAGGTCTAATTTGTGAAATGAGAGCACTGCCTGGCACTTTATCATGTTATAACCTAATTAAAGATGGATCTGTGTAAAATATTTATGCAAACTTTACCAAACCCAAAGATTTTAATCTCATTGGAGAGGTTCGCTGACTTGGGGGACCTAAAGTACTACCTAAAACAAGCTCTGTACCAGGAATCCGGAAGGCAAAACCACTGTGGCGGAAAAAGGTGCCTCCATTTTAACTCTTTGCAGGAGTCAGTCGTTTTGATGACAGGCCCCCTTTGGTGCTGCCAGTTCTATCCCGGCCCAGGTACTGGCCAATCCAGGTTTCTCTATTCAGATCCACTCCAACCTCCTGTTTATTTTTTCCTCTCCTTTCCTGCGTGATAGGGAAGGAAAGGGGCATCTGCATCACCTAAGATTCTGCAAAGGCGCTTGTGGTCTGGTGGACAAGGCATTTGGCCCCTGACCAGAAGGTCAGCAATTGAAACCCACCAGCAGCACTGCAGAAGGAAGATGGGCGGTCTACTTCCACACAGATGGACCGTCTGGGAAACCCAATGGGGGTTGCTAGGAGTTGGAATCGGCTTGATGACAGTGAGTGTGGTTTTGGGGTTTTGGGGGGTTCTGCAAGCTGAGTTGACTCAGCCTGCAGCCTCCGCATGGATGCAGCAGGGTAACCCACTAGGGAGCAGCAGAGGAACGGGAGCAAAACCTCACGGGAACTGGCCTCCTTCTCAACCAGGCACGGCCAATCTGGCAAATGCGTATTTCACCGGGCCAGAGCCTGTTCCCAAAGAACAGGGCGGTTCAATTCTCATTGCTTTACCGACCAGGGGAGCTCTGGTGGCACAGTGCCTAAGGCATTTTGGCTGCTGACCAGAAGGTTGGCGGCTCAAGCCCACCAGCTGCTGCCCAGGAGGAAGATGAGGCAATGTACTTCCTAAAGATTAGGAAACCCTGTGGGGGTTGCTATGAGTCTGAATAAACTCAGTGGCAGAGGTTTGCTTTTACTTATTACAGGAATCATGATTTCAAATTTAAGTAAATGCAGTCACGGCCCATACGTGCTTGAAGCACCTGCCTGCTTCCTGAGCCCATCAGCACAATCAGGCAGGACAAAGTCTTAGACAGGAAAGCTGCCGACTTCCGCCTTGGCTGCCGAGGAACGGTTGAAGGATGGCTGGTTGGAGTCCTCTTTCAATGTCGCATCAATAAAACAGAGACGAGGCAGAGGCAAAGGCTGATGGGGGAGTCGTGTTTTTATAACTGTTCCTGATTCTGGACCAGGTCTTACTCATACAGTCTTGCTTTTGAGGGTTGCATTTACTCATTACTTACCATACTATGCTAATCTCATTTAAGATATTCTTTGGGGGGATGACTCCATAAAGCACATACATTTTCCATAAATGGACAAAGTCCTTGGCAGCTAGGGACCCACCTGCCCCCAGGGAAGGCCCCCTATCTTCCCATCAGGAACCCCCCTCCTCCTTGACTGGACTGAGGGGCTGACTCAGGTAGGTCAGGTGAGAGGAGCTCTTGAGTGGGAGTGGAATGGAGGAAGTGCTTCCCCTAGGGGGAGGGGTGCTCACAGGCTGGAGAATTTCCACTAATGAGAGGCCTCATGGGGCTGCCCAGGAGCCCCCCCCAGCCCATCCCACACAATGCTTTTGTTACTTCAAGTTTCCTCTTGCGGAGTCTGACTGGCAGGAGGAGAATAGAAAGTGGTTGGTGGAAAGCCTTTAAGTGTAAAGAGGGGGTTAGAGGAAGGAGAGTGGGCCGAAGGCTGACCTGAAGCCAAGAAGAGGATAGGGGAAGGTTTTCCAGCCTCAGAACCAAAGTTGGGGCCGCTTCACATCCACTAGGGCAATTCTGAAAGAAAAAGGAGGTGGGGTAAATAAGTGTGGGGAAACGGGAACCTTCAGGCATTGCTGGGGGGAATGCAACGTGGTGCAACCACGATGGAAAACACCCTAGCAGATCCTCAAAAAGTTTGAGCACAGAGTTACCATGTTGTTGTTGTTGTTGTTGTTGTTGTTAAGTGCCATCGAGTTGGCCCCGACTCATAGCGATCCCTCCTTGGGTTTCCAAGGCAGTATCACTATGGAAGTAAATTGCCCCATCTTCCTTCTGAGGAGTGGCTGGTGGGTTTGAACTGCCAGCCTTCT
>NW_006921625.1:4640030-4668791 GCF_000298275.1 Orycteropus afer afer
CCCCATCTTCCTTCTGAGGAGTGGCTGGTGGGTTTGAACTGCCAGCCTTCTGGTTAGCAGTCAAGTGCCTTAGGCACTACACTACCAGAGCTCCTCAGAGTTACCATATGACCCAGCAATTCCACTGTAGCTATACACCCAAAAGAACAGGAAACAGAGGCTCAGCGATGTGTGCACCAATATTCCTCGCAACATTGCTCACCATCTCCAAAAGGTGGAGAGCACCCAAGTATCCATCCACAGATGAGAGGGTAAATCAGAAATGCCGGATGTGTGCAGTGGAATACTGTTCAGCCGTGAAGAGGAGTGAAGTCGAGGTACATGCTATGACCTGGATGAACATTGGGAACATGCTGCTGAGTGAAGTAAGTCAAATACTTCATGCTCTCACATGAGTAGGCAAGTGCATCAGGACATGTTAACTAGGAGTTACTATGGCCTGGTGCTGGAGGTCCAGGGTTTCTGTTGGAGGTGAAGGTTTTGGAAATATGTGGTGGTGATGACTGAAAAAAAATCAAGACAGCCACACTGAGGAGGACCTGGCTGAGGGTCCTGAAGCGGATGGAGGAATAGGCCCATTCTCGGATATTTCCATGTCATTTGGACATGGGAGTAAAGACAGTCAGCAGTACCTCATCAAAGCTGATTAAGCCATCAACCTACAATCATCTCCGGGGGAGATGGCCAAGTCTTGATGTGGTAAGAGGTCACCCACAACCGGATCTTCCCAATTGCAGACCTCCAGCTCCTGGCTGCGGAATGTGCTTCTTTCTTGGGGGAGTCTTCCTGTTGGTGTCATGTAGAGTCAGTCTAGCCCTGCTTAGGAGACTAGAGGATCTGAAAGCCAATGAGGGATGTTTCCAAACAAAGATGGAATAAGTGCATTCATTTCCATTGAGTTCACATTCAGAATCCAGGAAAGCACATACCAGGGGCCACTGAGGTGAGAGTCTAGCCCAGCACGTGCATGACCTCCCTCAGCTTTTGAAGCACCTGAACCCCTTCCTGCCTGGGAAGTGCCACCACATAATTAGGTGACACTTTCCAAGCAAAGTACACTGCTCTGTTGGGCTGGATGTGTGAGAAAAGGGCTGTACTATGTCTTGTTTTAGAACTATAGCGGACCCATTCCAAGAGGTCCCCAAGGATCCATAAAATGCTGGCTCCTAAGGAAGAACTAAATGAAAGACAGCCGCAAATCACCAAATTTAACATTTACATTTGCTTACTCTGCACCTGACTTACAACTGTTGGTTGACCTTGTCCGACACGTGCTGAGATCAGCATGGTGTACTTAGCGATGCCAAGGGTGCCAACCAATTGAGCCCACCCCCACCTTTGGAGAGCTGCACTCCCAACTCCAGTCTCTTTGGGGGTAAGGATGTGCTCTTCCCAGAAGGTCCAAGCAGTGCTTCATACGTCTGAGTGTTTCCAAGGGCAAATGCAATGAAGTCCAAGGAACCAGAGCTGCACCCATGCTTTGTGTTTGTAGTAACCAAGGCGAGAAACTTTGGAAAATCAAGTCAGAATGATGAGTTCCTGGAGTTCCTACTTAGGTGTTCGGAAATTTCAAACAAACAAGCAGGCAAGCAAATGTCCATCCTCCGGTTGGTCTTCTGAAGACAACCCCTCCAAGGAAGGACAGAGGGTGGCATGCCTTGAGGATCAAGGGGACTTGTTCATTCACCCATCCTGGCTTCCCAGGGCCAGGTCGTTTATACTCAATCCCAAGCAGCCTCCACTCCAGTGAAGGTACAGTCTGCCAATCAGCATCAATAAATTTCGTGTGTGTTGAATGAGGTGTTTCTTAAATGCCCTAGTAAAACAAAATGACTACTGGACTTCCTAGTTCTGGGTCTAAATGAAGCTTTTTCATTAGTCATTTCAGGTATATTTTTCATCCATATCTGAAAGATGATGCTTTGAATCTTGTTCTGAAATACAAAATAAGGTGCCATATACCCGTGAAGCACAGAGGACAGTGGGACAGTTTCAGGGGGTTTCCAGATCACTGGTATTCCCAGGTAGTGCAGACAGTTAACACACTTGGCTACTAACCAAAAGGTGGAGGTTCGAGTCCCTCCAGAGGCACCTCAGCAGATGGCTCTGGCAATCTACTTCCAAAACAGCAGCCACTGAGAAGCCTGGGGACCAGAGTCCTCCCCTGACACACCCAGGGCCGCCCTGAAAGGGAATGATGTGATGACTACTCTCTCCCACCCCTGTCATGGCCTTACAGATTCATAGGGGAAGCCGAGTTCTTTGTTGGGTGATTTTTCATAATTATTACATACCTTTCATTGAAAATGACCATGCGTGCTGGCCCTAACTATGAATAAATCAAACTTCCACAGTCATCGAGTGGATTCCGACTCACAGCGGCCCCTAGAAGATAGAGTGGAACTGCCCCACAGGGTTTCCAAGGCCAAACAATTGCCATAGAGTCAGTTCCAACTCATAGCGACGTTATAGGACAGAGCAAAACTGCCCATAGGGTTTACAAGGCTATAATCTTTACAAAGAAGAAATAATGCCTTTGAATTGTGGTGTTGGTGAATACTGCAAATAACATGGACTGGCAGAAGAATAAACAAATCTGTCCTGGAAGAACTGCAGCCAGAATACTCCTTGGAAGCAAGAATGGCCAGACTTCATCTCACCTACTTTGGTCGTGTGGTCAGAAGAGACCTGTCCCTGGAGAAGGATGTCATGCTGGATAAAGTGCAGAGTCAGAGAAAAAGGGGAAGACCCTCAATGAGATGAACTGACACAGCGGCTGCATTAATACACTCAACGATAGTAAAGATTGTGAGGATGATGCGGGACTGGGCAGTGTTTCATTCTGTTGTACGCAGGGTCGCTGGGAACCAGGATTGACTCGACCACACCTAACAACAACAACAGTCATCTTTACAGAAGCAGACTGACTCATCTTTCTCCTGTGGAGCTGCTGGTGGGTTCGAACCACTGACCTTTTGGTTAGTAGCTTTACTGACTACACTCCTTTACTCTGAATGTGTGGTACCAAGTTCAGTGTTGCTGGGCTGGGTGCTCTTAGTTGATAAATAACAACGGCCTCCCTCCCCCATTTTCACAGTGTGGAACAGTGAGAGGCGGTCCTTGGTGGAGAAGCCCCACTGTGTGAGGAAACTGGGGAAGGGCAGCCGGAAAGACGGCCTGCCCAGGGACAACATGCCGACTGCACGTGTGTCAGACTGGAACCGTGCTCTGTGGCGTTTCCGACAGCTGATTCTTAGGAAGTAAGCTGCCAGGTCTCTCTTCCAAGGCACCTCTGGGTGGACTCGGACCATGAACCTTTCCATCAGCAGCTGAGTGTTAATCAGCTGTGCCACCCAGGGAGGCAGCCCTGAGAAAGAAGGCAGAGCACATATATCTGAAGACCTCACGTCACACAGAGTTCCTCTCCAGGGAGCGTGTTGACCCGGGGGACCCTCAGTGAGAAGACTTCCTTCCCCTCAGAAATCGGGGATGGTTTGGGAGAGTGTCAGAGGGCTCTGCTTTGCGCAGTGAAGTGTCACAATTTTTATTGCCAGAAAGTGTTCAACTACTGTGTCTGCAGTGACGTGAGCTCTCTAGGAAATTGTCCTTGATTCCTCTCAGCCCTGAGCCTTCTGACTTTCACACTTCTCAGCTATTACAGACAGTGCTCAGGGGCAGAAGTCACAATGTAAAATGGATACTCAACAATGGGGTGTGGGCATCTGTCTGATAAAGCTGTCTGTGTTCACCAGTGCCAAGAAGAAATTCTGTGGCCACGGAATGTTTATTCATGATTCTGGAACCAATTAATCCAAAACTGCACTTATGGTCGACTCCCCCCTCATACTATGTAAACGGAGACGAAAAACATGATCAAAATTCCAAGGAGAGGCTAAAAGGAGGGGGTAGGAATATATGGGGGCAATGTATAAACACAGGAAGTGGGGTGCCCGGGAAGGGAACGCCATGCTGTCTTGAGGGGAAGTTTTTCAAGTTACCAGTAATGTTATCTATACCACCACCTACAAACAGGAGCCCAACATGCCCATCAAAGATTCTTTTGTTGCCTGCCCACTTGGGGGATGTCTTCAATAGCACTCTATCCAAAGGTCTATTTTAAAAATTTAAATGTGCAATCTGAACACTCTCCTGTTCATTAAAAAGTAAGTCACAGCAAACTGCCAGTTGGTATCCATCTCAGGCCCGGGGAACGGTGCACGAGACGTCCTGGTCGATGCCATTCTGCACTTTGCAGAAGGCCCACTTAGAGCTATCGGGTCCACCATGGGCTTTCCCTCTCAGGACAGGGGGGGGCGGTGACGCTGGCATTAACATTGGAACCGGCTGCAGGCTACCTGCGTCCGTCCCCTAGATGCCTGGAGGGGACGTGTGCTCTTCCCGACTCTGCTCAAAACCTGTGAGATTTTGGAAAGACAGGTCCCGGGGTGGCAGGGGGCTCTGTCCATGGCCATTCAGAGCCTTCGGAGGTGGCATCCTGTTGGTGTCCCCTGGAAGCGGCGTTCTGAGGGAGGACATGGCAGGGGGGAGCTTTCCACAGCTGCTCTGGGTTTTATGTGGCTCCTTCTGCCCCACCCTCCAGGTCTGTGAAATGGAGGCAAATCAAACAAACATGAACTCGGCAGGAATCGAACACTCTGCCCGCCTGCAGTGCCTGCCCTGCAAAGCCGCGGCCCCTGAGCCCCAAGGTGGACCACTGCGTCCCCGCCGCTCTCTCTGCTGCTCCCAAAGGTGTCTGGAAACGGCTTTGCAGATGGCCTCATAGGTTTTACAGGAAATATGACTTAAACATTGAAAAGTGTCCCGTTTCCCGTTAGGAATTACAAATCTGGATTTCATTTTCTTTCGTTCCTTCTCCCCACCTCCAACCCTGGGAAAAAACGTAACTGTGATATATGACACACAGGGGCATTGGGGATGTGTTTTTAAAGCACCCCTCGCCTTGCTGGCGCACCAGCTCCTTGTGGGTATCCGTACATGCGAGGCAACAATGCATGACAGCAAAGCAACGCACAACATGCATTTAACGGGATGCACGAACACACGTCCACTCACCACCCCGCCCTCATTTGTGAGCGAACGTAACAGTGCAGGGGGCGGAAACTTGTTGAGGAAGTTTAGAGACACCTACCCTCTTTCTTCTTTTCTAATCTTCTGCCGCATTGGAAGAAAAATGCCTCACTCAGCTGGCTGGGGTCACTGTCGCAGAGGTGCTGCCCTGCACGGGCTCCTGGCGATGGCAGTGATGTGGATTCCTGAGAGCCAGGGGACCCCTACTGTGGCAACCTCATTAGTGGTCATGACCCACAACAGGAGATCAGGAGGTGGACAGAAGTAGGTCTGCTTCACCTGGCAGGGGCCACTCGTCCCACTCCCCCACCCTCTGAGAGGAAGGGGGGTGAATGAGGGTCCCAGGAGCGGCAGCCGGGGAACTTTATCCCACGTCCACTTCCCAGCACGTGGAAAATAGTGCCCAGGAAGGGGAGTTTGCTCACACAGGCTCCTGCTGAACTGGGAATGCCAACAGCAGGCACCTGGAAAGGTTCCCTTTGGTCAGTCACTATGGGAGGGCCCAGGGACCAGGCCCAGTTGGGCTTGGGACTGACATTGCCCTGGCCCTGCCCGTGTTCTGAAGCCCACTGCTGCAGTTTACTTTAGGGCGTTTCTCAGACTGGGAGAGAACCCCACCAGGCAACGACACTGTCCATGGCGCAGCATGCCGAGGCCTCTCAGTGCTGGGCCCGTCACCACTACAGTGGCTGGCTGTGCCCTGGGGTGGACGCTGTGCCAGGGAAGTGGGGTTCAGGCTGCTACTAGGCTGGATGCCGGCCCATGGAAGTTCGAGTGCACAGGCTTCCACAGGACTGGGACCCCAGGCGTTGGGTCAGCAGGTGTCTGTGCTGCCTGGCTATAACTCTTCCCCTGTGGGTGACAGTGGTCAAGTCACATGGAGCACAGCTGCAAGGCTCTGGCTAGCTGTGTCCCAGCCCCTTCTCCTGAGGTCCTCAAGCTGGTGTCTTTGGCCACTGCCCAGCCAGGGCCTCACAGCTCCGTGGCTCCAACACCACCAGCACAGTGTATCACCTGCCACGTGTCCACCTCCTGAACCCCCAGCACATCCCGTGCTGCCTGAGAAAATGTCTCCCTCTCCTTCAGCTGTCCTGCACCCCGGCCTAAAGCACCAGTTGGCCTCCAACTCCACAGCCCTAAGAGGTTCATGGGGTCTCAGACCCCAGACAGCCTGACACTGCCATCCCCCTTCCGTCTGCCCAGGGTCTCCCAGCTCCCTCCATGCACATGGGCTCACCCCTGCTGAACAGTCCTGCATACGGCAGCCCACACCAGGAGCCACCTGGTAGGTGCACAGCCAGGGAGCCACTCGGCTATGGGCTGCCCCTCCGAGCCCCCCGCCCCAATTATTAAGAGACAGATGCGGGTCTCAGTGCCAGCCTTGCAGTCTGCCCCCACATCCTGACGACAGAAGGAGGCCAGGACAGAGTTGTTGGAGAGCCCTGGAGGGAAAGGGGGAACACGAATGCAGGGCCAGAAGGAAACAAAGTCACAGTTCCTATCCCCGAGCCTCCGGCCCAGCAGAGCAGATCCTCTGAGCACCCATCTTGGACCCCCACTTCCCGTGGGCCGGGCAGCTGCCTCTCCCAGAGTCAAGCAGCACGGATGTTACCACTGGAAAGATGCTGTGTCGTGGGGCTCTCAGTCCCGCCCTGTGTGGGAGCAGAGAAGCACCTGAACCCCAGTTGCAAAGGAGGAAACCCAGGCTGCTCTGGCTTGTCTGGAGTCACATCCGCGCCTGACATCCGGGTCCCCACCCCACACTGCAGCTTCTGCTGCGTGGTGCCGCCACTCCAGCCTGGCCAGACCCACCAGCGGGGAATTCACTAGAGCTCATGAGGTTCCGGGTGGGAGCTGACCACTCCTTGCAGAATCCCAGGCCCTGCCAAGCATAGTTCCCATGTGGTGTGCTGAGGGACCTCTGTCACCACTAGGGAATGATGGCGCCAAGCCCCTGAAAGATGCCCCCTGACAGTCCCCAGAACTGCCAGTCCCAACAAACACCGGTTGGAAGCCAGACCCCAAGGTTTCAAGCAGAGTTTGCATGATGTGAATTCAAAGAAGGATCAAAAGAATGGGCGCCATAAGTGGTAAGACACTCAGACTTTTCAACAGAAAGCTGAAAGGGCTCTGACGATGCCAACACTCAAGCAACTGACAGTTTAGCGTGACTGTGTCCACCCGGGACGGTGACGGGCCTGGGGAGATGAGACACACCTGCAGGTCAGCCTGACACATAAGCTGATGTGAGGGGTAAGCCTCAAAGACCAACTGCACATGCAGCACCTGCAATCACACATCCATACATACTTCCACACAAGTATGTCCACGTGTGCACACCTGGCACCTACAGATCCTGACTAAATACCTATTGAAAAAAATGCCTAAGAGAATGAATAAACATTAGTCTATAAAGCTGTCTGGCTGCACATTTTCACTAGTTTATGCTGATTGATTTTAATAATCTATTTTAAATAAAGTTATTGTATTTAAATTAAATTTGAATCTATTTTAATTTTACTACATTAATCTTTTGCTGGAAGCCATGACACCGGTATTTCAAACATCAGCAGCCTCGCCTGTAGTGCACAGGTTTCAGAGCGGCTTCCAGAACAGGCAGCCTAGAAGACTAGACAAGGAAGAAAGGCCTGACAATCCACTTCCAGAAATTAACCAGTGGAAACCTTACAGATGATAGCACCACGAAGATGGTGCAGGATCGGGCAATGCTCTGTCTGTTATTTACAGGGTCCCTCTGTGACTCAGTGGGGCTGACTCGGTGCCAGCTAACATAACAGCAACTACTAAGAACAACAAACACAAAAAGCCACTTGCTGCTTTCCCTTCCTCTCCTGTTCCCTGGGGCCTCTGGAAACTTCAGTGTTTCCTTACAATCTCCCGACACTTCCCTAGAAGGAGAGCCAGCAGGCCGGGTGTTTGCTGGAGCACATGCTCTGTTGGGTTTGAGGTGCGGGGGCCCCACAGGTGGGAGAAAGTGCAGCCCTTGGCCACCTGTGCTTCATCAGCGGTCCTCTCCTTGACCATTCATGTCTCCTCATTGGCTTCTCGTGGGAGAAAAGGCTGCAGCAGAGAGCAAGCCACGAGTGCCGGACGGTCCCTCCCCCTTCCCTCAGGTGCCCTTGCTTGTATCTGGGCCACAGCCTCAGTGTGTTTTCTGGAACTTAACTATAAACCCAAGGCCTGCTGGTGTCTGGTGACATGGAGAACACACATGATGCCAGCTCAGTTCAGACCAGACACCACTGGGTGGTAAGGTTCTGACAGTGATCAGGGCCAGTGCTGAGTTCTAGCACCAAACAGAAGAAAGTATCATGTCACTGGGGTCCAGGAAGGACTCAGTCTAGCGCTAGCATTCTGCATCTTTCTTGCCCGACATTCCACCCCTGAGACTTTGACTTTTAAACACATTACCCTTCGATAATCTCTAACAGCAATTTCCATGTGATGGAGGCTGGCTGTGTGTTCAGCATGGTTGTAGGAACTCTACACACCAGACACGGGGGGAGGACCTGAGTGTTTGCTGTAGGACTTGTCTCCCCGATGCCTTCTGGGGTGTCCTCCGTCCCTGCATCCCTTCTCCATGGCACACGGGCATGGCAGACTCGTGGTTCCTTGGAGATGCAGGGCCTGACGTGGCCACCCCACACACCCCTTCTGGAAAGGCCACGTGGGGCCCAAGGGCGGCTGCCTCTGGAAGCTGACCCCCTCCTGGCACTGTGGCGAGGCCACTTGCTGCCTTGGACAGTTCTTTGAGGCCACGGCTCTGCTCTGCCTTGGCTCATTCACCTCCTGCTGGCATGAAGCTCACATGCAGAAGGGGTTCCTCCATAAAGCCAAACAAGGCATTTCAAACACATGTTGGAACCAGAACACTTAATGGGCAGGTGACAAATTCGTGGGGTTTGTCTAGACTTCTGGCTACAGGCTCACAGACTGACAACAGGGAAGACTTGTACCACCTCAAGGCCAGCTACTGGAAGAGATTCCAAGGAAAACTGGGTGGGCAGGCCCAGAGCAGCCTCCGGCCGCTCAGAATGCAACTAAAACTTTGTGCAATGTTCACAGCATGTGGTAACCAGTTGCTGTCCTTGATGCCAAGCCCTGGGGACCTGATGTGGGTCAGAGTAGAACTGTGCTCCGGGGGGTGCTCATTGGCTGAGCTTCCAGTAACCTCCAGGCCTTTCTCCTTGTAGGAGCATCTCCAACCCTTGGGTCAGCAGCTGAGTCCCCTAACTGTTTGTACCCCCATGGACCCTGTATTAAGTGATAAAGTAACTAATTCAGATGCTTGGTGGGAGAAAGATGTGCCAATCTGTTTCCATAAAGATGACAGCCTGGGAAACCCTGTGGAGCACTTCTACTCTTTCCTCTAAGGGCCCTGTGGGTGGAGATCAACGCCACCTCAGTGGGTGTGGTTTGGGCTTTGCTTCCATAGAAATGACAGCCTGGGAAACCCTCTGGGGCAGTTCCACACGGTCCTAAGAAGTCGCTGAGAGTTGGAGTCCACTCGATTGACAGCGGATTTTTATTACTTACCTGAGAAAGTTCTTTCTTTGGGAAAAATGAAATCCATTTCAGTTTCTTCGTTTTTAGCTCTTTTGCAAGCTCCCCAAATTCCTTTAAATACAAAAACATGCTAATCCACCTTATTAGTATTAGGGTGGGCCATTCAGAACGCGCCCTTCTACAGAACAAGGCCTCTGGGGCGTTAGTCAGTCTTCGAGTAGCGTGGGATTATTGGCATTAGCAGGGTCTTCAATTTTTTAAGAAGCCAAACAAATTTGAATTTTTCTTTCTTCTTTTTATTTTATTATTATTATTTTAAATCTAAGTAACCGCATTCAGCAAGACCGGAGAAGGAGCCGGGCAGAGAGAGGAGGTGTGGACCAGCCAGCGGGCTGCGCGCTGCCCGGTGCGCACACTGTCTTTGTGCCGCGCGCACTCCTGGTCCCTGTTCTGGCAGCACCGCTGGCTGCCTTGTGCTGGGCACACCTGGGGGACAGTCAGGTGGCCCGACCTTGGACACTTCACAAAAGCGACGCTGCCCCCCTCCCGGCTCCTCCCCAACAGCCGGCCCCCTCGGTGCCCTGAAATACTCGTGTGCCCGGCATCCTGCGGAAGAACACGGCCACCGGCCGCTCCGCGCTCCGCTATCTGCCTGGCACAGGCCGCGCTCGGCTGGGACTTCGCTGAGGACCTCGCTTTCCTGGGCAAACCCCGCTTCACCTGCCCTCCGAATCCCTCTCCCCGCCTTCTTCCCAGCCCTCCCAGCTGGGCTATGTTAATGGGGGGGGGGACACACACAAGGTAACAGTGAAGTAATTCAGCCAATTAGGCCCTGAATGGTTCCCATCCAACAGCATTTTGTATTTCTGCAAATGTGTGAAATGCAAACTGTGCCCTCCGGCGGAAACGACAGCAGCCCTGCCCTGGCGGCGTGTCAACAGATCCTGGGCGCTGTGGCCCTGACGGCTAATAGCGACGCCTGCATATGCTGGGGAAGCTGGCCCTCTTTATGTGTCTCTCTGCGCGGGAAGGCAGAGCTGGGGGTCTTGGTGGCAGATGGGCCAGGGTAACAGGGATTGGCTAATCCCAGATCTGCATTCTCTTCTTCCCGTAGCAACTGGGGAAAGATGAAGCCAGCTGTCAAATGGAAGGCTTTCATGGTCCCCCGCACACAACAGCTGCACAGGCCCTGCCTGCTTGGTTCTAAATTATTAAACATCTTTTTAGTTTGTTCCAGCTGCAGGCATCAGTGTGTTTATGCAGGCTTTGTGCATTTTACATATGATTCCTTCTCCCCTCCTCTCATCCAAGCGCTGTTTGTAAAAGTCATTATCCCATCTGTGCTCCAGTTTGGCCAAACAGCCGAAGACAAATCCCATCCCATTCTCCTTCCAGGACAATTTGGGAGTTGAAGATGATCGCAGTGACTTGAGACTTGGGGGCTTTGCTGCACTTTCCCTGCCACCTGTAAGAGGTGGTGGCGTCGCACAGCTTCAGGGGGCTGGTGCATGACGGGGGCTCTGCTGGGCGCAGGCCGTTGCTGTGCGTTTGTGGCTTTGGAGAAGCCACGCAGAGAGCGCGCGATGCTCGAGCTCCGCCTGCAGCGGTGGTGCAGGGTCTCAGGCGGCGCGTGAGGATGAGCTCTGTCTCCACCACTGCTCAGCGGCAGTGTCTGTCGCAAGGCTTTCAAGCCCAGCAATAGTGTCCTTAGTTCCTGTCGGCGGGAATAGGCCCAAGCAGAGCTGAAGGACGGCTGCCCAGCGGGGGAAGTTAGGGAGGCCCTGCTCCCGGCGGTGGCCCGGCTGCCGGGCAAGCGGTGCTGTCCTAGCATGCCCCTGGCAGGGCGGAACCGGGCCTGAAGCGTTAACTATTCTCCCAAACCCCAAAATGATCTCTTGGAAGCGGCTGCTTCCTGCAGGATATTGGGGCTGCCGCCAGATTGCAGCACAAAACGCAAGTCAGCAGCAACAGTTGCTTGTCTATAGCCAAGCTGATTCTTTAGTCCGGAGGCCACAGTGAACTGCGACACAGAGGCTGCAAGCGGGGGACGGCTGGTGTTTCTGTCCCACTCCTCTGGTCCCCAGGGTGGCTCAGTGTTCCGGACACTGGTGCCGAGGCGCTCCGGACCCTGCCGTGGGGCAGCCACTTCACTGGCTGGGTCTGAGTCCTTCCTGGCCCCTCACTCTCCTGTCGTGCACCCTAGCGTGGCTGGGGTGCCACTGGTTTACATTCAGTGGAATGATGCACACTTCGCCTGGGCTGCACAGCAGTGTCCAAGTCTTGGACTTCCCAAGGTGTCTTCATCCGTCCGTCGTCACCCTGGGCCTTCTCCCCCTGCTAGAGCCAGGGTACAGTTAGAACAGTGCTAAAGTGCAGGGCTTCCCTCCCAGCCCACAGGTGGCTTCCCAGAGCCTCTCAACTGCTGGTTATACATCACCAACTGGGGAGTGGGGAGAGGCCCGCCAGGTCCTGGAACCCTCCCAGAGCCAAGCAGTGCTGGCTCAAAGGCTGCCAGGGATGCTAAAGAGAGGCAGGCAGGAGAAGCTCGTGCTGGTTTGGGGTGTGGTGGTAGGCAGAGCCACAGGCTGCCCCCTCAAAGCCTGGAGGACAGGAAAGGAACAGTCACAGGGTCCCAGTATTAGGGTAATGACTGCACAGTGGCTCGCAGGGACAGGACAAAGACAAGATTCCAGGATTCTGGGTCTGCCCTGGGATGCTCCCTCTCCCTGTTTGCAGTAAACACCAGGTCAGAGAGCACAGTGCTTCTAGCCCTGTGGCAAAATCCCCTTGGCCTGAACAAGAGGGATTGCTTAAACACAGGACAACCTCATCATGTTTGGGGCTTTTATTTATTTATTGTTTTGACAGTGGTATGAGCATATACAACACAACACTGGACGATTTTCATGTGACCTTGATTATATTCTGCACATTGTACAAACCTCGACACCAACCTTTCCAGATCATTCCTCTACCATTTCCATGAACTGCACCCTAAAAGGTCACCCCTTCCCCCTTCCCCACTCCACTAACTACTGAGAACCTTGCTTTCCACACATCTGCTCTTTCATGAGTGGGATCATTCAATACTGGTCCTTTTGCACTTGGCTTATATTGTTCAGCATGAAGCTTCCATGGTTCACCCATGCCAGGTGGCCGACAGCAGGACCTCATTTCATGGACACTCATGTCTGGACCCGTTCTTCTGCTGATGGACAGTCTGGTTGTGTCCACCTCTGGCAGCCATGAAAGTGCTGCTGTGAGCATTGGGGTCCCTGTTCCATTTTCAGTTTTGTTTCCTTGTCCTAAGAGGCAGGTTCCACTCTTGGCCCTTTGCAGGGCGGAGCTGTGTCTTGCAAAACAGGCCCCACTAACCACTGGTGACTATAAAATATCACTTAGCGGGCACAGAGTTGGCTGTGAAATATCTTAATGAAGCACCGACTCATTTTTAGCATCAAGCATTTATGGAACTTTGCTTCCTTTAACAGCAGCTGGTGAAAGCTTTGCTGTATTACCCAGGCCCCAAGGGTGCTGAGGAAACCGAAATTCCCAGGGATGGAAACCCCGGCCCCAGCTAATTCTGAGGACATGATTTCTCCCCTTCATGAGGCAGCCAGAGCCTCGGTGAGGTGCCTCTGAGGGGGCAGGGCGGCAGTGTGGAGAGGGGTGCCCCCTCCTCAGGGCTGGGGCACAGGGGGAACCAGCCTCACACCAGACAAAGGACTCTTTTGTTTTCCTTCATTTTTAATTAGCCTCCTTTTTAATGACCTAAGTTAATAAGTGTTAAAAGGTGCAAAACACAGCATGGCTTTCTTTTTCAGGTAGAGTGTGCCCTTAATCTCCAAGGCCTTGCAGTGTGCCCTGGAGGGGGCTCAGCTGGAGGGACAGCAGCTCCAATGGGCCCTCGCCCTCTGGCCAGTGCAGTCCCTGGGCACCCCGCCTTCCAGGCGCCAGGTGGGGGTGTGGGGAGCTGCCCAGATGGGCCCCAGAGCCCATGGCCCCGAGCAGCCTCCCGGCGGCCCAGCACAATTCCGTGCTCTCCTGGCCAGGCCCCTGCCAACAAAGGCTGTGTTTCTCCTACAGTTGCAAATACATCAAATATGTACCATTCATGAGTTGAAAATCCAGGGCCACCATCCGCAAAGCATGCAGCAGCCAAAGTGGGAACAAGTGGGGGCAAGTGGGGACAAGTGGCTCTACTCCGGTGTTCCCTCTTCTGTGCCTTGTCTCTTTGCTTCTTCCGCCCAGTCTCAGTGCGCAGGAGGGGCTCCAAAACCACACAGGGAACGAGGGCGTGGTGTGAGGGCCACTTCAGGCTCTATGACTTTTCCTGATACTTGTCTGCAGGACCGTGTGCATGCCGTGAACATGTGTGTGTGTGTGCGCACGCATGTGTGTGCACATGCGCGTGTGCACTGTTCTAACTCTGGCTCCTGGCTACAGGCCTACAGACGTGATCCACTTTGCCTGTGTATGAATCTAATCCCATTAGATTTCTCTAGCTAAAAGCCTCGCCAAAGGGGAAAGAAACCCTCTCCAGTGGATGACAGAGCTGGACCTAGATGCCCCAAGTGTGGGCCGGGCCACTGACACTACAGGCTTCCCAAGCAGTGACACAGCCTCAGCATTCATTCTATGGCACGGCATAGCGTCCCCACAGGCCAGGCCCTAGCCACACCACTTACACTTGTTTATGATCACAACCAGTGAATAAACAGGGCGGTTAGAGAGGAAGGCTGGCTCAGGGATGTAAACCTCCAAGCACTTGGCCTCAAACCTGACCCTCTACCGCCTGACAAACCACTTCAGTGCTCCTTCCTTCCAGCCACAAGAGACCCGTGTGAGTATGGGACCTTGGGCCTGAGTCCTTGCTGAGCCAGTTACCCACCCTGCCCTCCAAGAGGTGTTGGAGGAAGCCTCAGGCTCACCAAAGCCAAAGCATCTGGGGTCTTGGGTTGAGTGGGTGAGTGGACTTTGGAGGTCTTTAGAAAGCGAAAGATCTTCAAAGACGTTCTGACAAAGTCCCAAATCATTAGCAAGTCCCCAACTCTATCCCCTGTCTCCCTTTAAAAAGTCAAGATGAGGAGGCATTCTGAATGGCACATCATAATCTAGTGGGATTGGTCCCTGGGTAGATAAAATAGATTTTAAATACACACACACACACACACACACACACACAAATAAAAGCAGGTCTGCAGCTCAGGTTTGTGTGTACAGGTAATTTCCATAAACATTAATGTCTCTGACTTTACTGGAACTAAATAATTGAGGAAGAAAGCATATTACAATAATAAAATTATCAACAGAGTTCTGACAAGCAGTCATGTGCTTGTAAATGAAATTTATTTAGGTGCCACTCAAGCCAGTGTAATTAAGAGGTACAGAATGCATTACCAGATGGTTCCTGCTCAGTATCTCCTTCCTTTAGAGAACAGGGGGATTAACATGAGCACTAACTAGCCCCCAAAATGCCCACACACCCCAAGCCCCCAAAGCAATACCCCACCACCATGCTTTTATGCTTAGCATGTGCATCTTGTACAAACTGGTCACTGAACACATGCATGATCAAATCTCTAACTAAAAGAAACGGAACAGAGAAACACTGGTTGGAGAGATATCAGGCTTTAGAACCAGGATGGAGGAAACAGGTTAATAAACGTGTGTTCTTATCGCTATCATCTTATTCTCATCTTATATGTTGTCGCTCTTGGTTGCTGATAACAATGGTTCTGACTCATAGTGACCCTGTAGGACAGAGTAGAACTGCCCCAGAGGGTTTCCTTGGCTGTGACCTTTATGCAGCAGACTGCCAGCTCTTTCGCCCGTGGAGTGGCTGAGTGGGTTCAAACTGCCAACCTTTCTATTGGCAGCCACATCCTTAACCGTCTCATCACCAGGGTTCCTCGCATTCTTATATAGTGTTCACTTGCAATGCCATGGTTCCAGACACTCTGTGATGTCTTGGTTCCTTCACAGCTAGGGAAAAGCACCCGTGCCCACTCTTACCCTGAGTGCGCCTAAGAAAAGCCGAGAATCACCTCTGGTTTGCTGTTGATGGACAGAGATAATTCACCCACACTCCAGCATCAGCACATTCATCAAGTACAAACCCATCATAAATTATTCATCCATCAATTCATCATGCACTCATCACAAGGTAAAGCAAACAGTTACTGAGAGCTTACTATGTGCTATGCATCAATCTAAGTGCTTTGTAGTGTTGACTGATATAATATTTAAGATAATCTATCGAGGTAGGCACCATTCCTATTCCTGGTGTCACAGAAAGAAGTGGTGACACGGAGCTGAAGTCACTTGCTCTAGGTCACACAGTGGACATGGGTTTGAACAAGCTGTCTGCTCTTTGCCGCTCTGCACACTATTTTTCAGTAGCAATAAAGACAGGAAGTTAAGACGTACTTGGCCACATGCATTTATGGACGTAGGTATCCTGGTATCAGACGTCTTTGATACTGTTGAGCTGTGTCTGCAAAGCAGAGATGGGAAGAAATGGGAGCAGCTCACAGGACAGGCAGCCACCTACAATTGGAGTCCGTGGCGGTAAGGCATCAAGTCAGTAAGAACGTGTCCGGTGCTCCACCACCTGCCTTCTTCCCCTCTCACTGCCTTTCCTTCTTTCCATCCCTGTCCCTCCCTCTCTTCCTTCCTCCTGGCAGTAAAGCAGCCCAGTGCTGATCTGGGACAATCAAGGAGGGAGTCCAACAGGGTAGGACCGAGATAACAGCTGCAATGGAGAGGATCATTCAAACGGGAGTATTCTGTGGACAACAAGATAACTTCACTGTCTAAAAGGGAGAAGCAATTATAAAAAAGGAGGAAGCCAGAATGAATCCTGAGATCCAACTGGACTTGGAGGTCTTGTTATAAACACACGGTTAGAGAGAGGATGGGGGGAGGGAGGGAGAGAAATGATGGATAGATAGGTCCCAAACCCACTGTATGGCACAGACTAGAATGCCCCACAGGGTTTCCAAGGCTGAAATCTTTACGGAAACAGACTGCCACATATTTCTTCCATGGGGCAGCTGGTGGGCTTGAACCATTGACTTTTGGTTAGTAGCTGAGCACTTTAACAACTGCACTAGAGCCCCAGATAGACAGAGAGATGTGTCTTCCTGCAGGTGCATGCACACATAAATTTCCTAGCTCTGTCCACTAAGAGGAACTGGAATAGCAACACCCCAATAGCTATGAGCACACCCAGTAACCAGTTCTTGGCTTCTAATATCATTCTCTGCAAAACAAACCAGGTTCCTTGGTGAAACAGCTGGTCCCAGGGCTGAGTGAGGAAAAGAACATGACGAGCCTAGATTATCTTTAAGTGCCACAGAGTAAGGCAGAGTTTTCAGAAGGAGGAAGACACCTTAAAAGGCAATAGGAACAAGGAAAGGCTTCCTAACAAGTAAAGTGCCCCTGAGTTTGGGGGAATTTGGACAGCAAAATAAATCATAAACATAATAGGTTACAAGCCCCTAATAAAGCAGGAACCAATGAACTCGCACTGACATGGTAAATGAACAGGAGCGAAGTAGCCCATTCCTTGGCACAGTGCGCGACCAAACAAGTGCAGAAAGACCGGTGCGTAAGACAGACACCAGCTGGCAACATCAGAGTGATCGTTCAAACAGGTGAGAAACATCAATGACACCAGAACTAACCAAACACCCAAACCAAACCCACTGCCATCCGGTCCATCCCACTCACAGCAACCCCAATGGGTTTCCCAGGTAGTAAATCGCTACAGAAGTAGCCTGCCCCATCCTCCTTCCACAGAGTGGGCTGGTGGGTTGGAACCACCAACCTTCTGGTCAGCAGTCAAATGCCGTAGGCACCATGCAACCAGAGCTCCTTGTGGCAGACCTAGTGAGTGCAAATGGGATAAGGAACGTATTCCACATGGTCTCAAAGTAGCTCTGTCACAGTACCTCTGGATGAGAAAGCCGGAAATTAGATCACAGTGGGAAACCAATCAGGCAACACTGCAATCGAGCGCCAGAGCAAACACCAAAGAAATTGTCCAAAGGACGTCATGGACCACCCAAGAGAACGCTGGCAAGAACACAGCCCCACTTCTGGGGTATTCTAGCAACACATCTGTAAGGCGGGCCCAAGTAGGAGGAAGCGATAAAGGCACACCCTGACGGGCATTCTGCAGGATGCCCGGCTGGTAGTCTTTGCAGCCAGAGGAGACTCCAAGGTGCGGCAGGTAGGGCAGGTGCCTGGGCACCACTCGAAGAGGCACCCCTGAGCAGTTTCCATTCCCTGTGCGGTCTCCGTGGCAGCTGAGAGACATCACTCAGTAAGGTCAACTGATATCTTCCTATTTGAGAGCCCTTCCCTGGCCTCAGGACTTCTTCTCTGCTGCCTCCCTCCTTCCCCTCCCCCTCCACATCCCTGTCCCCGTTCCCACCACCCCTCCTTTCAGCTGAGCCCCCTCTTCCTGCTGCCAGGCATCCAGTCAGGTACTTGTCAAGTGCCTTCTCCCCCTGAAACGTTTCCTGGCTAGTGAGGCCAATTTTTCTCCTCCTCTAACCTTCCACCAAATTGGTGGGAAAAGTGGCCCCAGGCCAGAGAAAGGTCAAGGCAACAGAGGTGGAGAGGGACACACGAGCTGTTTCTCATCTTTCTCATGGTCTTTCTTCCATGAAAATAAATAATTGGACCCCCAGGGCGAAGTTCTGATGGTTGGATTAATTGTCCAAGGTACAGAAGTTGTACCTTTCCTTGTAAATATTTAAGATGGTGTCGCAAGTTTGCACAGAGACACAACTCCAGTGCTTGCCACAGGGGTCTTTACTGTAGAGATGACTGCTGCAGATGGAAGGACCAGGCAGGCGTGACAACAGGGTGCAAGGTGGCCTGGTCTCCGTCCTAAAGAATCCTGGTCAAGGAGAGGCTCGGCCAGCATCCCCGGGTAGGGCTTTAGGGCGCTCTCTCTGCTGTCCTTGCACCCTTTTGGTAAGTTTCTCATAGTTTTAAAGTAAACCGCAAAGTAAAGCATATACTCACAGGAAAAAAAAAAAAAAAAACACTGAAACTCTGGTTCCTTCTCAAAAGATGTGGCAGTGTGAAGGTGACACCCCTAACTGCCAGGACACTGAGAGATAGGAAAACAAACCTTCCTGATATAAAAGGAAAGGAAGTCATATTCATTCGCACAAGGCTGATGGGGCTGCCATATGTTTACACAAATAACACACACACTATATGTTTTCCGCCAAAGGTGACCTTCTCTCCCCAGGCATTTTTGTAAGTGCACTTGAGCTCTGGTGGCATAGTGCCTAGGGCCCTTGACTGCTAACCAGAAGGCTGATGGTTCAAACCCACCACCCATTCCTTGGAAGGAAGGTTGGGCAATCTACTTCCATAGTGACACCACCTCGGAAACCCAAGGAGGGGTCGCCATGAGTCGGGTCCAACTCAATGGCACATAACAACAGCAACAATGCTAATACTATTACAGCAACATGTGAAAAAAAAATGAGAACCATTACCAAATTACCTCATTTGTGAAAAACATGGTATATATTGGTGCATCCTCTTTAAAAGTATTTTGCCAGTATGTATCCTTAGACTTTGCACACTTTTTTTCCTTTGACCCTACAGTTCCATCTCTAGGAATCTATCCTATGAAAATAATCCAAAATTTCGAAAAAGGTTTATGTCCCATCATATTGAGTGGAGAGCTATTTATAAAAGCAAATGTTTGGAATCAGCCTGTGTCCAACAATATTGTTGTCAGGTGCTGTCAAGTTGGTCAACTCATAGTGACCCCAGATATAACACAATGCACCATTCTCACAGTCATTGTCATGATTGAGCACATTGGGGCAGTCACTGTGTGTACCCATCTTGTTGAGGGTTTTCCTCTTCCTTTACCAAGCATGATGTCCTTCTCCAGGAACCAGTCCATCCTGATAACATGACCAAAGTACAACAGGCAAAGTCTCCCATTCTTGCTTCTAAGCAGCATTCTAACTGTACTTCTTCCAAGACAGATTTGTGTGTTCTTCTGGTCATCCATGATGCATGTTCAATATTCTTTGGCAACACCGTAGTCCAGCTTTTGCATGCATATGAGGTTACTGAAAATACCATGGCCTGGGTCAGAGCACCTTAGTCTTCAAAGGGACATCTTTGCTTCTTAATATTTTAAAGAGGTTTTTGTTGCAGCAGATTTGCCCAATGCAATATGCCCTTTGATTTCTGGACTGCTGCTTGCATGGGCATTGATTGTGGGTCCAAGTAAAATGAAACTATTGACAGCTTCAGGTTTTTACCATTTGTCATGATGTTGTGTTGGTCTCTCTTAGTCCTCTAGTGCTGCTGTCACAGGAATACCACAAATGCGTGGCTTCAACAAACAAGAATTTATTCTTTTACCATTTAGGAAGCTAGAAGTCTGATTTCAGAGTGTCAGCTTAAGGGCCGCTTGAAGGCCCCTTGACTTTGGGCTTCAGCTCTGCCTCTTGTTCTAGGCCCACGAGAGCTAGAGGCATATTCTGACTCACACAAATACTGGCTGCTGAGGATGACAAACTCAAGACTGGCAGGTAAAATTACACACTTCCAAGATTAGTAGGCAACATGGCAGGTCACTGGTTCAAGTCCAGGAATAATCCTAAAGTCAGAAGGCAACACGGCCTGAAATATGCCAACAAGCTGGAGACCTTCCTCAACATTTCTTCACATACAGCGGAAGCAGACCACACCATGAAGGTAACACCCCTTCAATCACTTAGCTGCTCACAGCAGATTCCACCATGGAGGTGATTACAATCTCATCATGGGGAATAACTACTCAAAACCATGGCCCAGTCAAGTTGATACACAACCCTAACTACCACATGGTCCAGTTGTGAGAAATTTTTTTTTCTTTATGTTGAGGTGTAACCCATATTGAAGGCTATAGTCTTTGATGGTCACCAGTAAGTGCTTCAAGTCTTCTTCACTTTCAGTAAGCAAAATTGTGTCATCAGCATATCACAGGTTAATGAGCCTTCCACCAATCCTGAAGCCACATTCTTCTTCATATAGCCCAGCTTCTAAGATTATTTGCTCAGCATACAAATTGAGTAAGTATGGTGAAAGGTTACAACCGTGACTTAGACCTTTCTTGACTTTAAATCATGTAGTATCCCCTTGTTCTGTTCAAATGACTGCTTCCTGGTCAATGTGCAGGCTCTTCATGAGCACAATTAAGTGTTCTGGAATTCCCATTCTTTTTAATGTTATCCATAATATACTATGATCTACACAGTTGAATGCCTTTGCATAGCCAACAAATACAGGTAAACATCTTTCTGGTATTCTCTGCTTTTAGCCTAGATCCATCTGACATGAGCAAAGTTATCCCTCATTCCCAGTCTTCCTCTGAATCCAGCTTGAATTTCTGGCAGTTCCCTGTCATCTACTGCTGCAATCATTTTTTAATTATTTTCAGCAAAATTTTACTTGTCTGTGATATTAATGATACTGTTTGATGATTTCCGTACTCTGTTGGATCACCTTTCTTTGGAATGGGCACAAACATGGATCTCTTCCAGTCGGCGGTCCAGGTGATTGTCTTCTAATTTCTTGGCATAAGCGAGTGACAGCCCCCAGGGCTGCCTCCGTTTGTTGTTGAAATGTCTCAGTTGGTATTAGTCCAACAACAGGCAGGTATGAAGCCACTACAATGTTTAAGGGGAGTTTATGATGTGAGACAATGTAGATTTGTTAAAAAGGAAAGAAACACACCTTTGATATAAAATGCTTCAAGGCATAATGTATATAAAATTTGGTGGTCTGCTTTTTGTTTTGCATTACTTATTTTTTTAACCTAACTTCCAGAGACTAGGAAAGCAGAAGAAAGCAAAGCGGTCATCTGTGGATGAGACCGGATGAGTTTCCCCCTTCTTTCTATGTTCTACTTTCCAAGGAACTGATTGCTTTTATTTTAGCTTTATAACAGGAAATCATGGTGAAGCCATTGAGCTACTAAATATTTCAAATGCCAGGAAGCACAAAAAACAAAAAGGCAGATCAAGGTGGCTTCAGAAAGGAAGGGTGGCTCTCCAGACCCCACCCCCTGTATCTCCCCAAAAACATACATCCCCAAAGTGACCCCTGCCCAGTGATTCCCCCCAGGGGCACCCACTATGAATGCACTCCCCACCATGAGTGTACTGGTAAAATATGCTCCTTTGGTTAACCATTTTTCTCTTTAGTGCAAAAGAGTTTACTCTGTGTAAAGCAACAGAGTTAACTTGGGAAAGTAAAGTTTAGCATACTTATTATAAATTAGGATTTTAACATCCTGGTTAGGGCTGAGAACATTCTTAGAGGAAGGAGTTCAATGAAGCTGAAAGAAAGGACCATGACAGGCTCTATGGATGGTGGTACGGGTACAGGCAGAGGGGCCTGGGTGGCACGAGAGGTTGCCATCGGTTGCTAACCTCCCCAGAAGAAAGGTCTGGTGACCTTCTATCAGGAACATCTCAGCCAAGCTGAAACAATCCCACTCTATCACACATGAGGTCACCATGAGCTGGCGTCTGGATCAAGGGCAGCTGCCAACACCAAAAACCCGAGCAGGGACAGGGACAGGTATAGGTGTAAGGATACGTAGGGGCATGGGTGCAGGTACAGGTGCGGGGATTCACAGAGGTGTCAGGACAGGTGTAGGTGCAGGGGAGGAATGGGTGCAGGTATGCTGCTGCTGTCGGGTGCCATCAGGTCAGTTCCCATGCACAACAGAACCGAGCACGGCCTGTCCGGCACCATCCTCGGAGTGCCTACCATGCTGGAGCCCACCGTGGCAGCCATGTGTCAGTCCTCTCACTGAAGGCATTCCTCTTCTTCACGGACCCTCAACTTTACCAAGCGTGAGGCCCTTGTTAAGATCCACTCTACTGTGGGGACACAGCTGATATTCTGAGTGCCCTCCAACCTGGGGGGCTCACCTTCCAGCCCTACGTACGACAGTGGTCCGCTGCTGTTCGCAAGGTTTCCACTGGTCAGTTTTTCAGAAGTGCGTTGCCAGGTCCTCTCCCTAGTTTATCTGCATCTGGCTGAACCCTGTCCACCACGGCTGACCCTGCTGGTCTTTGAAACACCGGTGGCATAGCTTCCAGCATCACAACAACATGCAAGCCACTGGAGTACAACAAACTGGCAAGTGGCAGAGGCAGAGGTAGAGGTGTAGGTACAGGCAGGTAAAGCACAGTACAGGTGGAGGGCAGGAAGAGGGGCGGGGACAGGCCGAGGTCGGAAGTGGAGGTGGAGGGCAGAGGAGGGACAGACTGAGGTGAGGAGTAGAGGGCAGGCTGATCCTGTTGGGATGTCTCAGGCAGCCTTCCCAAACGCTTTCAAAGACTCCTACTTGCGTGGAAATAAAATGGAATTAAAGTCATCGTTGGAGGTGACTGATCTGACAGTCCCCTCTAGAGGATGACGCAGAGAGAAGGCTCCAGACTGCAGGTGGGTCATGGGCCTGGGAAGTGCTGGTGGAGGAGAAGCCTCAGAGGCTGCTGGACCAGAGAAGCCCAGAGTGAGCAAGGGTGAGGTGAACAGGGCGCCCAGACTGTGGGGAGCAAGATCCCCTCAGAGACAAGGGCAGCAAGACAGGCCAGAGAAGACAGCCTGTGAGAGAAGAGGAACAGGGATACGGCCGCGGCCCAGAGCACAGGAGGGACCGAACTCGGAGAAGTTTCTGACACGGCAAACCAGGCAGCTGATGGGGCCAAGGCAGGGGTGTTTTCCTAAGGCATTGGTCTTTAAAGGGATGCTTTCTGAAGGCAGACCAAAAGGTCCGTTTTAGCTCGAGGTTGACAAGATCCCACCATGGGAACCTGTGTTCCTCCTGCATCTGCAAAGGGACATGGCTCCCGATCAGGTGTGTTACCTTGTGGCTCATTTGTTAAGGTAGGTCCTCACATTAGGGTCAAGTCATTGACATGGTGGTTAAAACACCCGTGGTGCCTATGACATTTTCTGGTAATCAGATGACTGAAAATAAAGACCTGAACACTGGCCACAATTCCAGAGCAACAGGAGTTCTTACTGTGGTTTACACGTTCCGCGTTTAGTAACACAGTGAAACCGTGGTGCTCACACTCCCTATAAACATAACCCTGTTGTTGTTAGGTGCCTTAAAGAGTGCAACTGCCCCATCGGGTTTTCTACATTGTAATCTTAGGGAGCAGATCACCCATCTGTCTCCCACAGAGCCACTGGGGGGGGGCAGATTAAACTGCCAACCTTTTGGTCAGCAACAAAGTGTTTAACCATTGCACCAGCAGAACTCCTTAAACAGCTACCATTATTACATACCCTATAACACCAGCACAAAGGCTGTGACTATGTTAGAAATCACATTCCTATCTGATTGTCAACTATAGTGTTCGTTCTTCTGGAAGAAACAGCATGATCTGGGGAGCCAGAGGTGGTATGTAAGTGAGGAGGGGGCAAGGGTCTCCGAGGAAACCGTTGCTCCAGGGACAACCTGTGATTGTTGGGTTGCGATTACACCAGGTGCTTGCGTCTGCCACTGAGCAATTCCAGGGATAAGATGTGGTCATGCTCCACTCGGAAACAACTTTGTACCAGCTTCTCACCCTCTCTAGTGTTAATTTGTTAAGATACAGCTTTGACGGTGAGAAATTTACTCCTCCAGTAATCTTCGGCATTTTCTATATGCACATTCAAAACGCCTCCAATGGCACTTACGTCCAGTGAGAGCCAGAACTAAGGAACTGACTGCCCATTCCAGTCCCAGTCCTGCTTCCTTATAGAGCACACATCCTTGGCACCCTCCTTGCCTAGGCCTGTTGTTAAGGAACTCTGGTGGTGTAGTGGCCATGGCATTTGGCTGCTAACCAAAAGGTTGGTGGCTCAAACCCACCAGCTGCTGGGGGGAAGAAAGAAGAGGGGCCTACCTCCATATAAAGATTCACAGTGCTGGAAACCCAATGGGGGTCGCTATGAGGTGGACTGGACTTGATGGCATGACTTCTTTTTTTTTTGGCGGGGGGGGTTGTCCTCTTCAGAGGAAAAGCATTTATCTGTGCTTAAAGTACTGGCAGTTCAAACCCACCAGCCACTCCTTGGAAGGAAAGTTGGGCGATCTACTTTCGTAGAGATACCACCTCAGAAACCCAAGAAGGGGTCGCTGAGTCGGATCTAACTTGACAGCAGTGAGTTTGGTCTATTTTTTTTATTTAAAGTGGGCTCAGACAGGAAGATGGCCCGGGTCTGGGCAACATCTCCACTGTGACTTGGAGCCCACTCCGTGGCAATAAGAGAGCATCTCACTGCCCATCTGAGCTTCGCTCCTTGCTGGGGGAGCAATGGACCTGCCGTCCCTGCCCCGTGGGCCACACCCCAGCCCAGGTTTCCCCTAGGCCTGCAGCGGCTTCTTCACCAGCCCTTCCACTGTGCTTGTCTAAAGCTTGGAACATTTTTGGAAACACTTCCTTGTCACTGCTTAAGTCCCAGCAAATTCCAATTTGTTGTCCTCATTCCATCAAATTCCATCCAGTGCAAGCATGTCAGCTTCATGTCCTAACTTTCTTCTGTCTACACTCAACATAATTCACTCTCAGCTTCTTTGGAGACCAGTTATTCACACACTAATTTCCCTCTACTAAGGAGGAGGCAGCCCAGGGCAGCCCAGTGGCATCTGGGAGCAACTCTTTGTAAAGGGTGCCCAGGCGTGCCATCATGCACTGGGCACACCACTGCAGACCACACCAGGGGGCTCAGGCCTCACTGAGTGGCAGAAAGCTAAGCTTTGGGGGATGTGGGGTGTTCCCAGGGGTGCACAGTGATGTTGTACCAGCGAGCAGGGCTCCTGTGGAAACGGGAACCAAAGCTCTTTGAGTGAGTGGTGGGGGCCTTGCCCTGAAATCTGCCATCACAAATGGTCCCTCCATATTCCAAGCAATCTCCCACCGCTGGCGTGTGTCACGGCAGTAATTCTGTATGGCGTCAACACATCTCCATGTCCATCCGTACCCCCTCCTCGGTGGGCACCCCTGCCTGTAGTAATCATACAGCCTGGCTGACGCCACCGCCTCATCTTGGTAAACAAGCGAGGAAGATTTTTCCAGAAGCTGCTGTGTGATCTGCTTTCTGGAAGTGGGTTATTAGGTTCGGGCTTCTGTTCCCTCCGCCCGCCTTTCACTTTAAAGCCAGCCGCCGCCGCCAACACAATGCTGGGGAGAGGTCACGGGGCATCAGTTGTGCATGAAAGATGTGAAAATTTACTGCAAATGAGACAAGAGCAGTAAATTCATTTTTATTCAAATTACTGTCATCATCCATTACCACGTCTCCTGTAAACATTGTGCTTCAGACAGGGTGACAGCATATTATTATTTGTGAGATTATACTATTATTAAGCCATTAACATGTCACCTCCTGCTTGAGACAATGACTCAGCTTGGTTCTGCATAATAGGGAGACAAGCGGAGGTGACAGAGAGGTTAGGTTTAAGAAGGCAGGCTGGTGGGGAATGACAGCTGGCACTTGGACGCCCCCATAATGAGAGGTTGTGCACTTTTATTTGGGGACCTCCACAACCATATCCCTGCACCGGGGCCTGAGCTCCATCTCCCCCACCAAACACAGCACCTGGACCTTGCTAATGACTCCAATGGCATCAACGAGCAGAGGAGAGCCCGCTGGGGGCCATCCCATGTCAGGTGGGACCCTTCTCCTGGGATGTTTGTCTGATACTGGGCATCGAGTGGCTCTTAGGGAAAAGAGGCCTTCTCCAGCCGCTGTCAGCAGTACCAACCAGTGGCATAAAATGGAAGGCAGGGCCTGCCAGTCACCCCAGGACCTTGGAAGCTCCTACAGCAGGGCTGGGAGTGGTCCTGCAGTTCCCAAGGGGTCTAAGGGTTGCAGTGTTACAGTCTGTGGGGCTCCACAGACTTACAGTGCAGCATCTGGTCACAGTCCCAGGACATCGATGGCTTTGAACCTGGTCTCCCCTTGTAACTGAAGAGATATTTAGGAAGTCTCCTTTATCAGAACGACACTCATCTGATGGCTAGGACTGTTTGCTGTCTCCCCACCAGCCTCTCAGGAGACAGACCCCTTGATCCAATGGCCTGCGATAGCTTTGGCTAGGTTCAAGCTTCACAATGTTAGTTCAGTCTTCTCCACTCCAGGGGCCCCTGGGTGGTACAAACAGCTAATGAATTAGCTGCAAACTGAAAAGCTGGGGGCACAAGTCCACTCTGAGGCACCTCAGAAGAAAGACCTGGTGGTCTGCCTAGCAAATCATAACCTCGCACACCCTGGGGAGTGCAGTTCTCTGACCCACAGGGCCCACCACGAACTGGACTCAACTCAGTGAAGATGCTTCATCTGTTCGTGTGTATTCCGTCCAGCTGAAGGGCCATGCCGACACTGGAACTTGGGAGCAACCCTTCCGGCGGACAGCCCCTCCAGCTGGGCCCTGGAGACGTCTGGTCTCGGCTTTGGGCTCACAGCCCTGCTCTGGGAGGCGGTGTGTTGGAGTTGGAAGTCACTGATGTCAACTGTATGTGCTTCCTGCTCTCTCTTCCAGGTTTGGCAGACTCGTGTGGGCAAAAATGACCTGATGAAATCAACTACAGAGCGAATGTTGGACAAGTTTTGCTCTAAATTGCTTGGGAAGGAATCCTGTGAAGTAGAACAAATTTAGGGATATCAGTGTGTTGCTAATGACCACTTTTAGGTTCAAGGAAGAAGGAAAAAAGGGGCAGCTTGAAAGGTTTTCAGCCTCAAAGGCCACGTCTTTGTGTAGCAGCGCCAAAAGCCCCCAGCTGACCCAGACTGCTTAGTCTCAGCTGTTAGAAGTGCCTTGTTCAAAACACCATCCAAGGCTTTAAGAAGTGAACTCTGATAGCTTGAAAGCACTGGGCTGCATGTGCTGTTTTGTTAAATTGTCCTTAAACAATTCAGAAGCTGAGAAATTGGCCAATGGGAACCGCCAACAGGTACTTAGTGAGAGCGTTCCCGTTTGTAACTGCTTTCATTCTCCCAAACTCCTTCTCTTAGGCGCCTGAATGGCAAAGCAGCACCCTGCCCCCTCGACTCAGCCGGCGGCTCTCTTCTCCTGTCCAGCACAGCCGCCCATCTTTTTTTCTAGAAGGACGAGGCTATCGCTCCCAGGGCCCAGTAAGTCCGTGGCTTCAGGGACCCGATTCTCCTACCGGTCTCCTCTCTCTCAGGTAAGAGTAATACTTCCAAATTAACCTTTCAGTACCTTGGTGTAAGGGTCTTTCTCTAGCAATTAGTGTGGGGGTGCACCCAGCCTGCAGCTCCGTGGCCACAATTACACCCACTTCCCTCTTTTGTCAAAACGAGCAATTGACCTCCTGCCATTAATCTCCCGTCTCTCCCAGGCATGGACACTCACCAGACCACTTCTTCTTCAGGCCTTGCTTCAGCGTGCCCTGGCATCAATGGGGTTCTGTACAGGGACTGAATGTACCATTTTCCTCCCATGTCTGTTTTGTGTCAGAATGATAACCGTCATTTAAAAGGAGAAAGTTGAAAGAGTTCACTAGATTTAATTATGAGGAAGAGGGCTGCGGAGATGTTGTGCACGCATCTGTGCGTGGATCACATTGTAGATGATGTGTCTAAGGGTCTCTGGGCCAATCCCCCACCCGCACATAGGTACAAGTCTCCATTTCTCAGAGAGATGATCAAGGCCCAGAGAGATGAAATGTGATACGTGAATTCACTCAGCGACATGGGGCTCAAGCTTGTTTGGCTACAAAGAGGGGAGCATTAAGTGAAACCAGGTTCTGTTGCTAGTCCCATGCTTCTTCCCTGCTGCCAACTCGAGATGAAAGGACTGAGCTACCACAGCTCCCGTTCCAAGGACATCTTGGGTCAACGCTTGTTGTTGTTCCTAGCTGCTGTTGAGTCTGCTAATGCTAACAGGGCGTCGACTCGTGGCAGCCCCAGGCGGGGTGGACCAAACGCTGCCGTTGTGTACCACCTCCTGGATTGGTTGCCACTGTGATCCACAGGGTATGCAGTGGCCGAAATTCAGAAATAAAAGGGGCAGGCCTTTGTTCTTAGCCTGGCTTAGTCTGGAAGCTCTGCTGAAACCTGTTGAGCATCCCAGCAACA
>NW_006921625.1:4669531-4683279 GCF_000298275.1 Orycteropus afer afer
GTGTCTGTGGGGCTAACTTCCTGGGTTGCGTGGTTGATGCCCCACCGTCACGTGGGGCCACTCGTCTGCCACTGGAGGCTTGTGTGTTGCTGTGACACTGAGCAGGTTTTCGCAGAGCTTCTAGACTAAGGCAGGCTGGGAAGAAAGGCCTGCCAGTGGGCTCTGTATGCCCACACCCAGTCTGCATGAGTAGAATAAACGGGTACGGTGCAGAGCCACCTGCACTCCAGGCACACGGGTACAGAGATGGAGAAACAGACCCTTTATTGAGACTCTAAATTTCCAGCACAGGGAGGGCAGCCCATGCACACAGGTCACAGGCCATCCTCCATCCCAGACACCAGGATCCAGCCTTCCATTCTCTCAGCAGAAATGGAGCATGGCCCCACCGTCTTCCTCAGTACAGGACTCCATCAATCTGAGCCAGAGTGGGGGAAATTACTTTCTATCCTTGGTTAAGTGGCATATCAATCACTTCCTCAGCAGGGAGAAGAAGGTGGCCATACCACCTGAGACTTGGGTGCAGGAGGACGAGGGAGGCCACGCAGCCTGGGGCCCGGGATGCTCATGCCTTCTGAGTACATGTTGTTTAAACATCCTGGGCCCTGGGCCTAGGGCCCTGGTCAGATCACATACTGAGAAGGCCCAGGGTCTCGGTATCCTTCACCACAGCCACCCAATTTCCCTCCCCACCGAGCATTTGGAGCTGGGGACTATCACATTTGCTTACAAATAAAATAACAGGAAATCCATTTGTTGAAAGACTCCACGGGATGCTCTCTGGTCAACCACACTTCAATATACTTGAAGAGCCGCACTTCACACAGAGCCTATCAGCTGGAATTTTCAAAGGCACACAGATGGCTGTAGGATGGGCATGGGAGACAAACACAGGAACACTGGGAGAAGGATTTTGTTCAGCAGGTTTTAGTCCTAGAATGACCGCAAACTCTCAGATTCCTAGTCCTTCCTCTCCATGTGGCTTTCTCTTTCATTGAATGAATGATAATTGGTCTTTAATAAGGACTCAAGTTAGAGGAAGGCTCTCAATGAGATGGAGTGACACAGTGGCTGCAATGATGAGCTCAGGTATAGCAAGGATTGTGAGGCTGGCACAGGACCTGGCAGTGTTTAGTTCTGTTGTGCACAGGGTCGCTGTGAGCTAGCTTGATGGCACCTTACAACGACAAATTAGATCGAGGGGACAGAGGGCTTGGCCTAGTACTTTAAACAGTGGCGACATCATTGTATCCCTGGCAATGGTATCGGCAGAATGGTGGTGGTGGTGTTAACATACTAAATCAAGAGTCAGCAAACTCCAGCTGCAAGCTGAATGTGGCCCACTGCTTGTTTTTGTAAATAAAGTTTTATTGGTACACATCACACTCATTCATGTACTACAGTCTAGGGCTGCTTTCCTGCAATGGCAGAGTTGAGGAGTTGAGGAGTTGCGATAGCCTGCCAAGCTGGCCTTTTACAGAACACATTTGCCAACCCCAGTGCTAAATGAGTAATCCTAGGACTAGATCCAGAGAGGACTCCCCAGACAAAGGGACTTTGTGAGCACTTTCCTGCCTTAGTTCAGCTAATCTTTCTTTTAACCTGTAGTCACAGTGAGCACTGTTCACATCTTATACCCGGGAAACCAAAGTCCTGAGAAAGGCTGAACCAGCAGCAGAAGCAGGACAGGAGCCAGGCCAAATGTGTTTGAAGCCCCATGCTCACCACTGTCCTGCTCAGCTGTGGGAGCCGGGACATGGCCTTTCCCACCTAGAGCTCCCTCCTCATTGGTCACATCTGCCAAGTGGGAACCCCCTTGGTGAGTTCCCACCCACCTCTGCCAAGCTTCTTTCAGAATGAAGCGTGATTCTCACAACTGCAAGCAAATACCCACGTGGAGGAGTCCTGCTTCCAGGTTCCATGAGACAAAAGCAAGGCTTCAAGTATGCTCCTCCAGGCCCTGATCATCTCTGCCTACAGTACGAACCTGCGGAAGAAAGGCCTGGCGATCGGCCTGGTAGGACGACAGCCTAGGGACCCAATGTAACAGTTTACTCTGCCCATGGGCTTGCTACGAGTGGACTCAACTGCATGGCACCAGCTACAATATGGAGGACCTCTCTTTCAGCCTCCACTTGTCTGTGTTGCTGAGGACCTTGTCCCTGCCCAGAAGGTGCTTACTTACAGAGGCAAAGGGGAGATGTTTGTTACCAGTGTAAAAAGAGTGAGTGGAGAGAGAGGCCCACAGTGAGACCCAAGGCCTAGCAAGGCCTGTGCCATGGGGAGTGGCAGTGGACCTGTGTGGACTTGAGCTAGGCCAGTCCCACTAAAGGACAAGGGCATTTCCGGCAGCATGGGCTCATACTGTACAGCTGTTCTCAGAGGCTCAGTGACGAGAGAGAATCTTTGAGTCCCAGCACCTTCTATTCTCTCAAGTCTACAGGCAGCTCGTGGGGTTTCTGCCTGAAGAAGTATGTTGGGTGCACATAACCATTTCCTACATGTGCCATCTTAAAAAAACAGGGTCTTTCTTTTTAAGTTAAACACCAGATTTTTACTCAGTATTGAAGGCTCTTATAGTTTTTTTAAAAAAAAAAGAGCTAGGGACAGAACTCATGATTCAGATCAAAGAGAATCGTTTCAAACTACTTGAAAAAGGAAGCCTCAATGAGGAGCGAGTTGTCTCACAGCTGAGAGTTTAACCAGCAGCTCTGCCCCTCTCCTCGCCCGCTCCCTTCCTCCTCCCTTCATTCATTTTGTCCTTCTTCCTCGCAGCGAGGAAGTTAAGAATATGAAGTGTTTCATGTGCACTGAGATTGTTTTTCTTCAGGAGAGAGCATTGGCCCAGGTAAACCACGCCCACAGACCTGGACAACAGGATGATGACTGGCTCTCAACATCAGCATCTTCCTGGTTACGCCAGGTGTGGCTCTTGCTCCAGTTAGCTCTCTCTTCCTCAGCGCAGAGGTCGGGTGGCTAGCTGAAGGCTGAATGTCAGTGGGGAGCTGGGGAAGGAATTCGCCGTGTGGTCACTGATGGTCTACCAAGTGTCTGTTCCATGCACAGAAGGTCCTTGTGCTGACCATGAGAAGCCGGCCATGGTGCACATGCACAGCCCTGGAAATGGTGCCCAGTCCCACAGACCTGGAACCAGAGTCCCGGGCTGTCACCACACAGTGCAATGAGGACAACGGGGCCAGCACAGGGTTGAGGCCAGGGCCCCTGAGAGGCAGCCCAGCAGGGCTTTTCACCAGCACACCTGCTGGTCCCAGAGGGTCTCGGAACGCATCACCCACCTCTTAAGGTGCTTCTGTCCTGCTGTCTACAGTTAGACCTGGACAAGGGCTGGGTGGGGCTTCTTCTGTGAGCAGCCTGTTGGCAGGGAGCCCCCGTCCAGGCCTGGAAAAGGCTGTCTGTGCAGAAGCCTGCCCACAGGCACCCTTGTCCGGGGGCCTGGGACGGATTTCATTTCATTTTCCTTGATTTCATTGACCCATGACATTTCTCCATGGCAGGCATTGCCTCCTTGGGCTAGAGTGGCTGAGCAGGTGTAGGCACAAGGAACAGACCCTCCGGATGAGCCAGTCCAGCACAGGTGAGTGCCAGGCGACGGGCAGCAGCTGAGGAAGGAGGAGGAGAAAGATGTGATGTGGACACATGCTCTCAGAAAGGGGATGTCTCTCCAGCCAGGCCCCCTCAGTGACCACACAAAGGGCTTGGTGCAGTGGAGAGCGTTCAACAGGCCAGTCAGCTTGGGAGCCCTGGGTTGGACTGGGGGGAGAGATACTGAAACTCAAGCCTGCTCAGCCCCCGAGGACAGCTCTGACCAGGGGCTCGTCATGTGTGTGACCTGAGCCTTGAAGCCCTTGGCGCACAGAGACTCCAGTCTCTTCCTTGAGAAGAGCTCTCTGCGTGGCTTCGGAATCCCACCCGTTCTAGAGCATGCACAGCACCATCCATTCCGGCAGCCTCAGGACAAACATCCCAGTCCACACGGAGCTAGCTCCAACAGGACAGCCCCACCAGAGTGCCACTGCAAAGTGACAACTGAAGCCAGCCCAGGCAGCCTCGCCTCGCTCAGACTTGCCGGGATGCTCAGAAAAGTCCCACTTCCCGCAAACTTGGCCCTCTCTTCAGAACAAGAAGCCGCCGCCTTCATGACGGCCTGAGAGGGTCTCAGGGCGTGTGGGAACCATCCCGATCCCTGGTGGGGCTGTTTGTCCACCGCTTGTGCCTCCTGCCACCATGTCACCCTGCGGAGTCCTGGGGCCCCAGGAACTTGTTAAAAGCTGCTGAACCGCAGGCACGCTCTCCCACCTCACCCCAGCCCGTTAGGAACGTGGGGTCTCAAGTGCTTGCCGCTGATTAGGCAACATTATTCCTATTATCCAACTGGGCTTCACACCAGGAGTGGAGCGCTTGCCCTGATTGGAAACTCACAGACACCAGGAGAATTTGCTGATTGCTAATGAGGAAGCTAAGGTTTTGTTGATGCCCTCTGGGACCCGCTTGCTGTGGGCTGCGATCAAGCTCGGGCTCTCGGCATAACACACCATATTAAGCAGGCAGTGACTTTGTTACGGGCTCGGGGTAACTTTCCATGTCTCCTGCACACCAAGAGCTTAGCCTGAAACACCTTGTTCCAGAATATGAAACATAATCTCTCCATGCTCACTGCATTATTTAAAAAGGGGCAATGTGCTTCATAACTTTGCATTTATGGCATACTTCTAAGCCACTTGACCCATATAAATATTGCTATAGAGTTGCCCTCAGTTATTAAATTCTTATTGCTTATAAAGGGGGCACCAGGAAGTACATAGCCTGCAGGCGGAGGTGTGGGAAGGGCTGCGGAGGGCCGGGGAGACCAAGCGGGGTGGGCAGGGGTGCGTGGGGAGCAAATCCACCTGAACCCTGCTCTCTGCTCTCCAGCCTGGACTTTGGGTTTCTTTTCTTCCTGGTTGTAGGCAGGAGCCCGCTTTGCTCAAAGAATCACGTACTGACATGCCAAGCCACATTTTGCCTTTCACTAATTAAAATGGAACCCCACTCTTGAAAAAGACTAGTTGAAAGAATTAAAAGAAAAAAAAATTCTGCAGCATAACTGAGAAGAGATGAAAACAAGGCATCCACGTGTACCAGGTTTCAAAGCTGAGGGTCTCGCTGAGCTAGGGAGGCCCCGTGTCCTCCCGGACTCGTGTCCTTAACGCCTGTCCCTCGGTCTCCGCAGGACGCATGTGCCACCCCGCCACGGCACACACACCTGCCCTGTGCGCGTTGGCGGAGGCTGTCTGCCAGCGTGCACTTTTTGGAAATCACAGAATGACCATCAGCACGTTAAGACACTTCAAAGCAGCTCAACAGAGAGGGTTTCTGAAAGCAAGCTCCCCTGAAACCCAGTGGGGCGTTCAAGCTGGTCCCCCACCCGGAGGATGCAGCTTAGTGGGAGGCCACTGGGTCATCTCTGGAACTGAGGGCTGAGGGAGACACCCGGGGCCCAGCTGCTGTTGGGATTTGGTGTGCCCACTGCATCAGAATTCCTCCTGCCGCCAGCCCCAGGGGAAGCGGGGTCGGCAGACTGTGCCTGGCACCCGTGGCTGGGGCCGCCCCGGCAGCACATTAACATGGGCCATTCCACTTCCTGTGGCTCAGGGCAGGGCGGTAAGCCTGGAGGTGACTGCTGTCAGCCTAGGACATTTCCTCTGCTGTCACTTCTCTCTGAGATGAAGGGGAGCTTTTCCGTAGCCTCCAGCACTCACCGTGCAAGCCCTCCGCCACAATGTCGTGGAACGCAGGCATTGCAGAGCCAGCCCGACCTTCCATTTCAGTGACAGGACGGGAATCCCCTGAGCAGTGGACGCATCCTCTGGTATTTGGAAAAGTGTCATGTTTTCTTTGCAGAGAAAACTGTCAGGTTGTTGTTGGCATAAAATACAACACTTCCCGGAGTTGTGACTTCCTTGCTGGCTACAGAATGTCACCTGGGCACATGACACGTTTCTGTTTTGCTCACAAAGATTCTCTGCTTAAGATATTCAAATGGAGTGGAAGAAAGAGACCCCCCCCCACCTTCCCCCCCACCTCTGGGCCCTGAGAAGTCTCCATCAATTATAGCCACTGACTGTAGAAGGGGCAACGTTTGCAGACCACGAGGATTCGCGGGATGGTGGGACACACTCCTTTAGGATAGACAGAAAGCACTGTAGACACATGCTGACCATACTGATGTGCTCTTTCGAAACCTCCAGAACAAAGACACACAATTACTGACCCCAGCTTGTCAGGCTGCTTTAAAGAAAATCCAGGTTGTAAAGTAAGTAACTTAAAAAGGCCACCACCATCCGATGGAGCCGGCTGTGAGCCCTGACAGCCTGCTCAAGGTAGGTGGTCACCTGTGTATGTCACCCACATGGCAGCATAATCCGGCTGTTGTACTGGGTCAACCTTAATCTCCCATCCTGGATAACACTGATTTGTAAATTCCTTTCTTCCCCGTGTCTGAGAGTCACTGTTGGAAGCACCGTGCAGGATTTACAGTGTGTAAATGGCGAGCGAGGGAGGTGACATGGGGAGAAAGCTTGCGGAAACAGTCTCCATCTTTTTAGTTTTTTTCGTCTTGTTCCTTGGAAGACCTAACAAAGGAAAAACCTTCCCCTCTGAAGTGCTGCGTCTTGAGGGACAGACGGTCAGACATTTAAATAGTGTGCCAGCCCACCCCCACCCCATGGTGAATGGAGTAAATAAATAAAAGCAAGAGAAGGGCAAGCTGAAGAAAGGGTCCCGCACAAGTCACGGCTGTGCAGAGGGGTGTCCTCGCCCACAGTCTGCTTGGGGGGCTGCTCTCCAGCTCCACTGAAGCAGGAAAAGCTTAGCTTAAAGGCACGAGTAAGAATTCTTGCATTTGGATGAAAAATGCAAAACAGTCGAGCCCCAGACCCTCTCTAGTTGTGCTGGTCCTTTTGCAAGAGAGGTGGGAGTCACGTGAAAAACAGAAACAAAACCGTGGTGCAGCCACAGGGAGGATTTCTCACTCAACGGTGCCGTCTGAGCGTGTTCACAGGTCACAGTGAAATATCAGCTCACATCCGGAGCTGACCACGCAGCTCACTGAGGTCTGCGGATGCAGCTCTGCCAACCACACAGCCCTGTAAAGGTGTTTTGTGGGTTGGCAACAGTTTGCATGATTTGAAAAATAGATCCTGCAAACCAAAGAGCGGGTTTCTTAATTGCCATCAAGCCAGCCCTGGTCTGCTGGGACTGTAGGCAGTGAGCTCTGTGGTGCTGTGGTCGGGGCAAAATTCAAGACATGGGCTTCTTTGCTTCAACTCTTTGTGCTGAATGCTCTCTGAGAGCTACAAAGACAGACCCTGTTACCTTGCCTTCCCCTCGGATGGCAAATTAATTTCTTGCATTTATATGCATCCATATTGCAGCTCCGGGCAAGGGCCCTTTAAGATCTGACCCTGGCTTTTTTTTTCCCCCCCTACTGTTACAAATATATGTAACAAAACATTAGGTATTTCAACATTTCCCACATGCACAATCCAGTGGCATTAGTGATGGTCATCATGCTTATCACCACCAGTGGCCCCGTCACCCCTAAGGGAGCCCAGTGCCCCCAGACAGGACTGCCCTGGATTTTGAAAAGTAGCCTCTTGTGCCCGACTCCCACCGAATTGAAATCAGGTGGCGCACAGACATCTGTCCTTGTGTCGTCAGAAGCTGGATTCAGTTGCCTCAAGCCTTGTGTTGTCTTTGCTCCATGGGAGCCCCAGCCCAACCACCGGGCCCTGCAACCGTGCTGGCAGTTTGGCCAAACACTGGCTACATGCTTGGAAGGCAAGACTCCAGCAAAGGCCCAATGAACAGTTCCTACAGCCTGCACTGTGACATTTCACATTTCAATGTTATCAGGACAGTGAACTGCGCAACTCTCATGCTCATTCCTAAGAGAGCAGACAGCACTGGCCCGGCCAGAGCTAATTCCGGGCACTGGCCGATGGCCTCCACGGGCCATCTCACTAGGATTTTCCAGGGAGGTACGAAGAATAACAAACACCCACTGCGGGTACCTGTCAGTGCTCGAAGACGGCCTTCAAGAACCTCGTCTCTCCCATACCTCATCTCTTTTCTAAAGTCAAAGGCGATCTTCATGGGAAAGGGAAAAAGCAACTGTATCATGGTCTCCTCTTTTCTGGAACAATCCTCCCTCTCCTATTTCGCTTGGAATTGAACTTTGGAACAGCCTGTGGCAGCGTGCCATGAAACAGGAACTTGCTGGAAAGACTAGTATTCCCCTCCCGGACATCACCTCTGGTCAGTGGTAGGACTAACAGATGCAGGGGTCTGAATGGCGCCTGGGAAATGCCCTTCAGGAGGGCAAAGATTCACATCCACCAAGCGAGGTGCTTTCCTTTCAGACAGAAGCTGTCCTTCCCATGGCCAGTGGCCATTGGCCCTCCTCAAGTCCCGGGCCAAAGTCCCACCCAGAAGCAGCCAGGCACCTTTTCACAACTAGGCTTTTATTATGTGTTCCCTCTGATTTGCTCACCTAACTCCTTCCTCACTTAAAAAAAAGTATATACATACATACATAGATATGCAGAAGAAAAATAACTTTTTTTTTTCCTTTTACATTTGAACATAAGCACCTACCTTCTAAGGGTAGAACTTTATTTTCTTCCTCATAGGAATGTGTGTGCTGAAATTCCAAAGGTTTCTGTTGCATTTCACTGTCACCTCGAGTCAAAATCATAGAGTTCAGCTATAAAAAAAATATAATAAATTTAACCTGAGCGAACTGTGCATTTTTAAAGCCAATTTTTTTTTTTTAATTGTGTATCTATGTTCTCCCTCCCCCCGTATATAATTGTTTTTTTTTTTTTTTTTTTTGCCTGCTTCTTTCCTGAACTCGAACTTGTGGAAGTCTGGAAAAGGCACTCTGCTGAAGGGAGATGCCCGGAACCAGGAAAGCTCTTGTGCCACTTTGCAAGAAAACGGGATGGAAGAGAAAACTTTAAACTGAGAATTCTCCCCCAGCTTCCTCTGCCTGAACTGTGGGTGCCTTCTGGGCCAGTGTTGCAGGAGGCGGCCGGGGGGAATCTCTCTCCAGGAACAAACTCTAGGCACTGCTCCAGGGCGCCCAGGTCCCCTGGCCCCGGGCCCAGCTGCTGGCTCGTGCTGGCTCCAGGGCTGTTCTCTTCAGCGAAGAAAACTTCCGCACTCCTCTTCAAATGTAACCAGTGTTTTTGTTTTGCAGCCTTTGTAGATTGAGTCTTTGTTAGGCTCGCTCCTCTTGTTTCCCCACCACCCAAGGAAATCCCCGGCACCAGAGCGCCCCCAAAAGGCAGCCCGGGAGATGAGCAGGGGCGCGCTGACCTTTAGCGAGACAGCGAAGGTTATGCACATAACATTTGCTTGTTTACTTTGCAAAATAAGCAAGGAGTTGGAAACTCCGAGCTTCGCTGGCGTCTCCGCGCACTTAAAAAACACCAGCAACCCGGGGCCGCGGTGCTTTGCAGCTCCCGCGCGCGAAGCCTGTTATCTGCTTTGCTCTGTGTCTATCCTGATGCAACTTTAATAACGTGAGCCAAGGCCGCTCAGCAAATCACAGCTGTAGCTGGAGGCGAAAAAACTGGGGGAAATCCGCGAAAACGAGGTGCTTCTCCCCAGCAGCCTCGCCCAGGAGCAGGGGCGCGCGGGGCCCGGCCACCGGATCGATGGCCACAGCGGGCGGAGGGCCACTGGCCGTTTTGATGGATATGACTGGGGGAAAAAAAAAAAAGTCCAGATTGGTTCACAGTGGACCTCAAACCATGTCAGCTAAAACCAAAGAGACAAAAAAAGTGACAGCTGCGGAGAGCTCACTGCAGGCGCTCAATGGCGTCTCTGATTTATCGCTCCATCTGCCTCGCCGCTGTGAGGACAAGTTCCCCTGATTTGGTTAAAATGAAAAGGACCTCTGAGAGCGCGACGTGGGTTTTGAAAATGTGCAGAAACTATTTTTTTTTTCTTGATTTATGTTCCTTTCCCCCTCCAGAAAGTCGGCCCAGCTCAGGAGCTCGGCAGGAGGGAGGGTCTGCGCGCCCTGCCACCTCCCCCGCGCCGCCAGGGTTTGGGGTCCCTGGGCCGGCCCCGCGGTCAGGCGGGTCGCGCTTCGTGGAGGAGCGCCACAGCCAGAGGGGCAGCCTTGGGGGCGCCCCTGGGGGTCTCCGGGCAGAGCAGCGACAGGCGCCCCTCCGGTGGGGTCCTGGGCGCTGTGCGCGCCCTCCCCGGACGCGCCCTTCCCACAGGGCCCGGACCTGGCAGTGGCGGCGAGTCTGGCCTGCTCTGGGCTTCTAATAAAAGTTTTCTGCCGGTCAGCACATTTGCAGCCAATTCCCATGAAGAGGCCTGTTGGTTTCGGTGGTGCGTGGAAAGTTCTCTCTCTCCCGCCTTTGCTCTGGCCTCAGGAGCCCTGACCCCGTGGCAGGCACTTCCTGGCTGGAGGTTTTAGGCCTCACAGGTCCAACCTGGTGTCAAAATGCGGCCTGTCTTCTGTCTCAGGATGTTGGTTTTACCTCTCAAGTGTTTCCTGAATTTGTGAAAATTCTGTTTCTAGCTGCTTGTCCATAGTGGCTTAAGGCTCAAAAAAATTTACTTTTTTCTTTTTTGAGAGAGAGAAAGAAAAGAGGGGGGGAGGTAGGGGGGGCAGCTGAGAAAGGAGGAGAAAGAGGAAGGCTTGGCGGCTACTGTGGAGAGGGGCTGCCCCCGGGGCCAGGCTACTTTTGGAACATGTTCCTGTCAAGCAGGGGTCAACATCTTGTACCCCTTTTTTCCATTATTCACATAAGTATTGATGTTCTGTTTTAGCCATTTAAAAAGCCGGCTGCCTTGCTCCTTTCAGCTATTTTTGCTGCTATGATTAGATGTGGTAATAGCTGGTCTGTGTATCGTCTTTCACAAAATCTAGGCTTTCAGAGCCTCAGACTTCAACTGATATCAATCAAAATTTATGCAATTCAAAATCCATATGTATAGAGTCCCAGGTCACCTCATTTAATGATAATAGTAAACCACATGTTGTGTACATGTCTAAAACACTTTTCTCGTTCTTGACTGTATTAACCCTAGGGGTACTCTGCTTCGTGCAGCTCACCTCACTGAGCGGCTTCGTACATGGATAAATACTTGGCAACAGCAGAAATCCTGAATAATAAAATGTGAACAAGGTGAATGCAAACTAATCAAACAGGAGAGTGTCAATAATATCTGAAAATGCACGTTACTGCAAACACCCGGAGACGACCAAAGAGGTTGCAGACAACAGTTAGTGCGGAAGATGAATTGTCTCTTATTCACCATCCTAGAGTCCATCTTCACACAGCACAGACTAGACGCACTGGCACGCAGAAAATCAGCAACTCAACTGGCCAGGTGGTCCCTAGAGTTAGCAATTCTCTGCACCTCACCCCAAATAGGCTGGCTCCAGCGAGGGGCCTGTTCCTTGTGTGTTCCTTTGAGGAACAGGGGCTGCGAGAGGGTGGGGAGAGGAAAAGGGGAGTCACCACGAAATGGCTCCATTATTCCAAGACCTTCCTCCCACGTGCGAAAGTGTGAAAAGCAAAGTGGGGTTTTCCCGAGTTCATCTGTGTTGACTTTGAGATCTGGTCAACCCAATGCTGGAGGTTTTGTCCTAAGAAACAGCTGAGAAATAAGGTGCCCTGGGCTGACGCTACATGGGCGATAGCATCCTCCTAGACACACTGAGTTCCAGCAGACTCTCACTGGACCACCCAGCTCTGCGGGCTCTTTGAGTGCCACTGTCTTTCATGTGATCTGTTTTTATCAAAAGTGGTACCTGTGCACCGTTGCCTCCAACGGAGCACGTTACTCACTTCAGGCTTAACACACATTGCAAATAAGATTTGCGTCCGTGGAAAAGATGAAAACACTTGGCAGTGGGAGTGCCAAACGCTGTCCTTAATTTGTTTTGGCAACTCTGAAAAACAGAGGCCATTATGCACACTTGGCCTTCCCAGAAACATAACAATGAACAAGTGTTTTAAGAAAATTGATATTAAAAACAAACACACAAAAACTCAGTATCTTAGGCGTGAGTGTGATCTTAGAAGACACTGTCAGGCTGCAGTACTGGGGGACGGCGACACACACTGAGGGGATGTTAAAAAGCACGGGGACGCAGAAGTACAGGCTCTGAACGCCTTTCTTTTGGAAATCCTTAAAAAACACAACCCAGCATCAATTATTCAGCGTCAGCCCAACTGCTTTCATTCTTCTGAGCACAAGCTTCCTCCCAGCGCCTCTGTGCACATCCGCGTGTCTGCTATGCGCTGTTAAACGTTTGCAGGAAAATTAATACTGAAGAATTCAGCCCGTTTCTGTTCTGATGGACTGAAATCGGGCCCTCCATCGACAACGTGGAATAGCAGCCCCCACAAATCTGTGTCTTCCTTCTCTGCCCCCCAAATGCGTTGCGCCGGCTCAGGAAAGCTGCTGACAAATTAATACTTTAAGAAAATAAACTACGGTCATGTTCAAGATAGAGCAACGTTATCCTGACTCATTTGTGTTGGAGGCACTCCAGCCCACATCGAAAGCCTGGCAGTTTGTACCAATGCAATTTCCTAATATTTACGGGAGGAAAGCCTCGGCAGTTAAGCTTTGCCTCCAGTGTGAGTTTTGTGGTTTGTAAAAAAGACAATAAAAATACAGAGAGGTAACTGTATGCACATTTGGAAAAGAAAGGATTTTTCTATACTCCTCCTCGCTCAGCCCTGTCAACATGGGCTGTGTGTGCCGTGGCTCAGGAAGCCAAGGCAGTGTTCAGTAGGGAAGTTTTAAGTAACGTAAAGCCTAGCACTGGTCACGTACCCTGCGTCCCAGAGCAGCGAGCAGGCCCGCACGACAGCCGCCACCGGCTCCTCCTAGATGCTTAGCGTCCTGCCACCGCTCAGCTTTGAGCATCCGCGCTGTCCTCGCCTTTGCTGCCTGGGTTTATATCAGATGTTAGACACTTGTGTGACTGTCTGATTTAATAAATACGAAAAAAGAAAAATGCAGTTATAATGTGTTGCTTTGTTCGGAGCATATTAAAAAAATAACCTTTAGTTTTAATGAGATTTTCCTCCATCAGTTTACACAATTTTCCAGATGCAAAATGAGATTTTGGCTGTAAAATATTTTATCACATTGTCTTACACAATAAAGATTAGATGTTTTCTCTCTCTCAACTGCACTGCAATTATTTTTTAGTGTTTGCAAATCATAATATCATTTAAAAACCATATTTTATACCTCATCTAAAATACTTTTATAGCAGTGTGATGAAAAAAAGAACATCTATTTAACTACTCTTTGTAAGTGGCTGTTACATGTTTTCGTGCAGTTTCCCAGGCAAAGGTAGCTTAGCTTGCCTTGAAAACACATCTCCCAAGCAGCAGCTTTGCAAAAATCCCCAGAATTTAATTCCCCCGACTAGAAAGCCCACAGAGCCTGAATGTAAAAATAGTAGCCCTGTCATTTCACATTCATTAAGTGTGAAACTCAGAAATTAATAATGTAAAAATATGCTTTTTAATTAGTCTTACATTCTGCCCAATGTACTTAAATGGGATCAGCAGCTCCCTGATGGTTCTTTCCTTAATAAAGTATTAGCCCGTGATGCACTGAGGTTGACAGGTATGACAAACTGGGAAGTACTTTTGGAGGCGGATGAATGATACCAAAATAGTACTCGCCCATTTAAA
>NW_006921625.1:4683764-4713881 GCF_000298275.1 Orycteropus afer afer
GCCCGATTACCTTCCCGCGTGCCTCCTGAAAGGCCAGTAGCAGCTGGAGGTGGCTCTGCTGGGGTAAATCAGGGGATTGAAGGTAACCGACGACTGACAATAAAGGGGACATAGATTTCCTAACACGTCAACATGCTGACCGTCAGCTTTGTTTACTCAAGGACTCCCAAAGATCGCCGGGTACCTGAGTCCCAAATAATGGCCCTTTCAACTCCATCAACAAGAACAGTGGCACAACATAGAAAATATGACAAAACCCAAGGAAGTCTTGAGCATCTCCTCCAACACAGAAGGCAAGCTACAGAGCTAGGCTCCATTTGTACTCAGTGAGGACCCCCAGAAGGCCGTGGGGGGCTTGTGTGACACATGTCGATGGGCTCTTGTTGGCAGCATGCACAGTCCCGCCTAGGAGAGCTGCCCCACTTAAATCAAGATTCTTGTCCATCTGCCCATGGAACCCATCGAGCCCTGGGGTCAGTCTGTTTTTGAGTAGTCTCGGGAACAGAGCCGTGATCCACAGCCTGCTGACCACTTTGGTGGACCGCTGACCACACCTGTGCTTCCAGTGCTCAAGAAACAGCCTGGAGCGTAAGCACAGGGTCTCCTAGTCTACCTCTGCTGTGGAATTTAGCTCACGGATGATCAGACCTGTCTCCATTGGCTAAAAGGACATACAGAGCCAGAAGAAGGAACAAATCTGTCCTGGAAGAAGTGCAGCTGGAATGTTCCTTAGAAGTGAGATGGCCAGACTTTGTCTTACCTACTTTGATCATATTGTCAGAAGGGACCAGTTTCTGAAGAAGAATATCATGCTTGGTGAAATAGAGGGTCGGTGAAAACCCTCAGTGAGACAGATTGCCACAGTGGCTGCAAGAATGGGCTCAAACGCAGCAAGGATTAGGAGGATGACGCAGATCAGGCAGTGTTTAGCTCAGGGGTCCACAGGGTCGCTACGAGCCAGAGACAACTTGATGGCACCTAGTAAGAAGCTGGATTTATTCTGATGTACACTGAATCCTCCTTACTTGTATATCTCTTTCCATGCACTAAGAAGCTTTGGTGGCATGGTGGTTAAGGCATTCAGCTGCTAACCAAAAGGTCATTGGTTCAAATTTACCAGCCGCTCCCTGTGACAGAAGAATGATAAGGCAGTGTGCTTCCATAGAGACTGGCTAGTTTTCATACCTCCTTAACATTCCGTTGGACAGAACCCCAACTGGCAGCTCCAAGAGGCCGGGGTGGGCTGCGTGCTTGCCCACTGGGAGACCCAGCTCCTAGCACTGTGTGCAGAGCACAGCACGCATGGATGAATGCTGAGTGTGAGTCAGTCAGACACTAACCTTTCTCTACGTACAGGGAGCCTCTGGGTCACCTCAGATCTGGCCCAAACCTTGACAGGTATTATTTTCTTGGTATTTTCCTGACTTAAAACAGAAGTACAAATGTATCACCAAACACGATGTCCTAAAATGTCACTGCTGAGATATGGCTGCAGAACGCCAAGTGTTTGCAGGAAGGCAGGGTTGACATCAGTCTCCGTAGTCCTTAACTGTAGGCTTCAGAGTTCCTCAGGTCCCGGACCAGCAAGAGGAGATGGTATCTTCATGCCTGAGGCTAATGTACTTACTTAAAAACCGGAAATGCATGCAGCTAGTGACATATCTTATATACATACATATCTTACTATATACAAGATATTTTTCTCTGTTAAGAAACTCAAAATCATAAAAAAGACCTGCTTCCTAATCTGACAGAGGCTGGTGGAACCCTCAAGACTGTGGCCCTTAGACACCCTTCAAGCCTGGAACTGAACTCCCTCTGTAGCTTAACTATTGACTAAAGGACAGACAGGCCTGTAAGGTGAAGACTAACACCAAGGAGATGCGCACTTCTTAGATCAATCAGCCACATGGGCTCCAAAGGGCAGCGTGTGCCCAGGAGGTCGCTCCGAAGGCAGGAAGGGACAGGGAAGAAGGAGGAAAGGAAATGACACAGAGGGAGGAAGTGGGAAGAGCACTGTTACACTGTGGGGACTCTAGTCAATGTCACAAAACAACATGTGTACAAATCATTGCATGGAACACCAATTTGCCCTGTAAACTTTCACCCAAATCACAATTAAAAAAAAAAAGAAGAAGAACCAAATGAGAAAGGTATTTTTCTCTGTTGCTATGGTAGAGTTTTTGTTTGTTTCCTGTCCTTGCTGACAATCTTGTCTGCTTTGTTGAAGGGACATGGTATTTTTAGGAGGTCCATTGTTCCATGGAGCATTCTGCTAAAGTGACATATATTACACATATGTATATGTGTTCTTCAATCACATAGACTAAGTCTAAAATTGATTTTAATAATCTGTAACTTTTATAAAATTTATGAAATTTTATAAAATTTCAAGAAACTCTGGTGGCACAGTGATTAACACATTGGGCTGCAGACCAAAAGTCACCAGCTGCTCTGTGGGAGAAGGATGAGACAGTCGGCTTCCATAAATATTGACAGCCTTGGAAACCCTATGAGGCAGTTCTACTCTGTCCAATAGGGTCACTGTGGGTCAGAGCTGACTCGATGGCAGTGAGGTTTTTATAAAATTTCACTGAACTTAAATTTATTTGGAGATTATTAGGGTTCTTATGTTATTAAAATATATTCCTTAATTGCATCCTATACAAAAATAGCATCAATTAAAACTGAATGAAAGCCAGCAGGGAGTGAACCAAGATAATTTTTAAGAGCAGCCCCTTAATACGTGGTAACAGCCAGCCTAATACATTTTCCTTATGGAGTGTTTTCTATGCTATCATTCCACAGATGAGGAAACTGAAGTTCAGAGAGTCCCAGGGATTGAGACACATTCAAGGCTGAGACCACCTACAAGATGTCCATAAGAGACAATGCCAGGGAATGGAGTGCAGCCAAAGCTGAGCCCATCTACAAAAAACCCCACCAAACTCATTGCCCTCGAGTCAACTTCAACTCATAGCAGCCCCTCCTTGGGTTTCCAGGCGGTATCTCTACGGAAGTAGATTGCCCGATCTTCTTTCCGAGGCGTGGTTGGTAGGTTTGAAGTGGAATGGTAGGTTAGCAGGTAGGTTGCTGGTAGGTTAGCAGTCAAGTGTCTCAGGCACTACGCCACCAGAGCTCATCTTCAGGATGCCCCTAAGAGGCAACACCAGGGATTGGGGTGCAGTCAAGGCTGAGCCCATCTACAGGACTCCCATAAGGGACAATACGAGCCACAGACCAACGGTCATCAAAGCCAAGGCTGCAGCATCTGCTGTAGCACAGCCTCTGCAGAGAGGCCCAGGTGCTCAGCGCCTTCCCCCAAAGGAGAGCTGACCTCACAGTGTCAGTGTGCGGGCCGTCTGGGCAGTGAGACACAAAGACCATTCAGAACTGTGATTTGGGAAATATTTGTAGTCACCCCCATTTCATCAATGTAGCTAGGCACTGTCACACTCAATGTGAGGACTGCATGGGCAATCATTTAAACAGCAGAAGTTAGGACAAATTCTCCCAGACCATTCCTATTGGCCTTATTGCAAAGCTCATTAAGACACATTCCAAACCCAAGATATAATAGCATTTCTAAATGGCGGCACACATACGCAACAGTCATGAAGTATAAAATGATTAGTTAGTCTGGCGAGTCAAGCCCTCTGCCCTCCCTCCTTCCCTCCCCCCTCCCTCCCTCTCTCCCTTCTCTTCTTACTTCCTCCTCCGTCCTTTCTTCCTCTCCTTCTATTTCTAATCCACCTGTGAATTAGCCCTTCTTCCTTTCTACCAAACTTTCTTCTTCTCAGGAAACGGCCAGCACCATTCCCTTCAGGGTAATTTCATTCCTTTCCCGAATGAACCTGCACCTAGAGTTTCACTTTATGGTAAGAAACCAGGGTCTGTCACGCTGTCTCACTGACGCTGGTGACAACTCTTTTCTGGAAACCTTATTGAATTGGTGGGGACCGGGGCCACTGCAGGGGCAGACAGTCCAGGGGTCACAGGGAGCTCTCCTAGGGCAGACCCATGGTCCCCACTCCGAGACCCCCTGGCAGAGCAGTTCGGGCAGACAGCATCCGCCCACACCAGCCAGCCGCACTTCAGAGGCCTCTCCCGTCACCAAGCTGTGACAGTCCCAAAGGGCACCCCCTCCTCATCATGGGTCTACAGATAACTCTGGTTTGTTCAAGAGTGAAATACAATCAGAGACATTAATGGTGAGCCCAAGACGAGACACTGGACGCAAACAGAAGCAGCTACAGAACACACCAGAGCCATCAAGTGGCCCGGTTCTGAGGGATGCGGGAGTCCCAACGCTGGACAGGGGAGCAGAGGACAGAGCGCTGGGGATCTACCTCCCCCTGAACAGCTCCCTTAACAGGCTGTCTTAATGGGCAATCCATGCACTGGCATCAGCACAGGAACTGGAGGGAGTGCGTGCTTACCGACTGGGCGGAGGACATGCTGCCAGGTTAGGGGCACAGGGCTCAAAGGGGCCTGGGGAGGCCCAGGAACGTACCCAAAAGACAAAGCACTGCAAATGGGCCAGGCACACAACTCCAAGGATCCGGTTACGCAGCAGTGTTTTCTGTAGTGTCGAGAACCCTGCAGAGACCCAGCATGGGGAGCACCAGGCTGCTCCTGACCAATCAGAGTCGCTCGTGGCCGCAGCCAAAGGAGCCCCCAGGCACCGAGTGGCAGCTGCTGGCACCCACACCTGCCCTCTCTCACCCTACCCTGGACGAGATATGCAGGGAACTGTCCTTTCCATCAAGGGGTTGATGAACACACCCACATTGCAAATGGGATGCTAGACTGGGTGGGAAAGATGTCACTCAGCGGTGGAAAGAGCAATGTTTCTCACTAGGCTTCATGACTGTCCTAACAGCACAGAGGCGGGTTGAAGTTGTGGGGCTGTTCATGTTGGGACATATCTGGGAAGCCTGGATAAACACAGACTCTTTGTGAAGACTGAGTTTACCATGATTCCATAGCAGTCAGTGGACGCAGAGGCCTGGAGAGCCACTTCCAAACATCAGCCCTTGAAAACCCTGGGGCACAGTTCCACTCTGACACACACAAGGGCACCAGGAGTCGGAGCCATCTGGACAGCACCGGGTCTGGTGTGTGGAAGTGGGATGGAGTGATTCCCTCTGGAGCTGTGCTTCAGCAGAGCTTGTTCTAGTCCCGGACCCTCCTCCAACTGTGTCCAAAAGATGCTCCCATCTGGAGCGAGATGGCTGTGGTTCAAAGCATCCCACCTTAAGACGTGAGGCTCAGGGAGGCAGAGTGAGCCAAGCTCTGAGATCTGGCATCTGGACTCGCACCCATGGTGTGTGTGGAGAGGACAACAGCTTACGGAGCCCAGAAGTTTATGCATCTCTCCTGGGATGGACGACTGTCTTCCAGCTCAAGAGCTGTTACCATGGTTCCAGCTGGCTTTAAAAATTAGAACTGGAGCTTTGCATACGAACACAAAACTATCTACTTCTGTCACTTGTAGGAAGAGCTTTCTTCTCCGTGAAGTGCAGCCCCATCGGGTGAACAGGACGGGGAGGCCTACTTGTCCACAGGGTCAGTCTAGACCAATGTCCATGCACGTACTCCAGAGTCAGGGAGATTGGCCATTTAGGCGGAATATTCCTGACTGGGTCTCTGGCCACATCGGGTGCCTCTCTCTTTGATCAGAGCATGGAGCATGGCAAGTCTACTGGTCTATCACCCTTGGAAAAATTCAAGAGTGACACCAGCAAGTGTTGAAGGGGTCTGGGCAGCTTTGTGGGGGTTCCCTATCCCCAGCTTCTGGCAAGAAGCCAAGTACTTGACTCCTCCACTCATGGCTCACGTCAAGATTGTCCAAGCCCCCTTTCGCATGGGGAGGCACGCATTATTTTCTCTGCCAAGGGTCCAAGATGAATCCTGAACAAGGACGTTTGCATTGCCCCAGGATGTCACAGCTGCACAGTGAACAAATTGTCTGCTACACGGTCCATGGCCTGAACCGGAGAAGGACACATGTCCTTGCTGCCGAATGGCAAACACTTGGCAGCTCCTAGGTTTCCCCTTCTCCAGAGCAGCTGCCCTGTCATCTTTGCGTACAGTTTGACCACTAGAAAAAAGAAAAAACACATAATGAGTGATTTCTCTAGGTCTGACTCTTTGCAGAACAAGTCCAAAATGCTGCTTTGAAGAAGGACAAAAAAAAAAAAAAAAAAGATTCCAGAGGCCTTTGGTAATCCTTACCGAGACATATCCATTCATGAACAGCAGAGGGAGCTACAGAAGTCACCAGATGAAAAACGTTGGGAAGGGGGGAGAATCCTTTAACCTAAAAAGAATTCACTCAGAAGCGCTTCCAAAAATAAACTGGGCTCTTCCTTCTGCGTTAAGATGCCAATAAGTCTATTTTATGCCGGTGCATCTGTGGAGTGAAGCTCCCAGGTAACCTCAGGGGTGAAAATGAGCTTACGTTTTTAACGTGGTAGATTTTTAAATACATCTCTCCTGTGTTCCTCTAAGTGTGCTCAATATGATTTGCTAAAAGACAAAATCATTATCTATAATTGAAGTCGTCATGAAGCCCCACCCTGAGTCTCAGAGCCCAAACAAAGCACGCCATCCTATTCTCTTCTCTGCGTGCACACGTGTGCACACACGCGCACGCACACACACAATCTTTAAATGATGGTTTTTATCGTATGGAAAAGCCCGCACCCACACAGCGTGGAGAAATTCACACATGGAGCTGCAGGTCCTGTTGAAACGTGTGTGAAAATGAGGCACAAACACAAAGGACGGCGGGCACCGGTCAAGTCGGGGTCTCACTGGGAACGCGCAGCCCTAACTAGGAAATCGATTTCCCCACTTGACTCCAAGTCAAGAAAACGGCCCTGGATTGCTGGTGGAAACGGTGCTGAGCGAGCTGCCGTGACGGCCTGGTGTCTGAGGCTCCCCGGTTCCAGCTGCGGTCAGCCGGGGCCACCTGGGGAGAGGGATGCGCAAGAAACAGATGGACAGAGGCCACTTCGGACAAACTGGCTCCACGGTGTGCAAATGAGCTGGCAGCTGCCAAGCCGGGCCTGCGTTGGGGCCCACTGTTAACCCCGATAAGAAGGACGCCCTGCCTGCCCGCGGAGGAGCGAGCTGAGCTGCCCCGGGAAAGCGCAGTTTTCTGCCTGTGATATAGATTGGGGCAATTAACAAGTCTAAGTTGTTTCAAAATACGCTTAAATCTGCATTTTATGTCTTGGAGTTTCCAGCTGTAATGGGATTATGATGTCAGCAGAGGGGGAGGTTCGCAGCTGCAGAGGCCGTGGAGTAGCAGGCAGCTGTTAAAATAGAGAACTAATGGCAAGTAATTCTTATGATGTGTTTGAAGATTTCACAAGTTCAAGACCCAAGCGTGCCCCCTGGGGACACAGAGGGGGAGAACTTGGGCAGAAGGCACTCAGGAGACCACTCCAGATGCGTGTGGATTCCCCGAGACAGTTGCCTTGCAGTTCCATTTTCACTTCAGTTCAGCGTCTTTACCAGCCTGGGTGTCCCGGGTGCCTGCGGGGTCACTCAGCAGTGAGCCAGGACAGGGGGCCGACTGCTCCCCAGTCATCGTGTGTGGGGAGGAGGCGACAATGCCAGGCAGCCCCTGTGGTGATGCCGTTTTTACAGAGACCCTGGGTGGCACAATCGTTAAGCACTCCGTTGCTAGCCAGGAGGTTGGTGGTTTAAACACGCCCAGCGGTAGCTCAGAGAACAGGCCTGGTGATCTGGTCCTGAAAGGTCCCAGCCTGGAACACCCTGTGGAGCCAGCTCTGCTTGGCACATGCGGGGTCGTGAAGTCGCCCTGAGCCAGGACGATTCGGCGACAGCTCAGAGCAACAGCCAGCTCTGCGCGCACGGAAACCAGGAGGCCCACAGAGGATGCTTCAAAAGCGCCCACCCGGAGCTTCATCTGTGGCCCTGTGCGACCCAGGGCTCGGCCGGCGGCAGGGTGCTGAGGCGCTTGTTCATGTCTGAGCTGTCCTGGAACTCCGATGTTTATAGAAGGTGGTGTGGAACGCTGGCGCTTTGCAAAAAAATCAGACAGTTTGTCCTCAAAGGGGGGAGAAACACCGAATTATGACGCCAAAAAATAATAATATAGATTAAATGTAGCTAAAAGAATGTTTAAAGTAAAAAGGGTCATTTTACAATAAAACAATCAAAAGAAGAGAAAAAAACTTTTGCATGCTTTTCTGAAAAATACTGCCGCTCCAGTGTGGTTTCTTAGATGAGAATGGACGTTTGTCCAGATGACTGACTCTGTGACTTGCGTCACATGGCTGGACCTGGAGGCCGGTACGCTGAGTGAAGTCACTCAGGCACAAAAGGACCAATGTTATCTGTGACCACTGTTGTACAAAGGCAAGAACAGCGTTTTACACAAAAAGAAATATGCTGTGATGGTTCCCGGGGAGGAGAAGAAGCGGGGAACACCATTAACCAGAGGGGAGCCACGTCCTGCTTTGGGTGAAGGGAAAGGCAAAAAAGAAAAAAGGAAAAAAATGGATGTTTGCAAGTAAGTAGCCCCAAAGTCAGACCCTCTGTCCTTCGCCCAGCTCAGCTGCTAAGTGTCTGAAAGCATCAGGAAAAGTCCGTTTCTCTCTCCACAAAATCACTTTGTCGACCGTACCCCGAGGACACCTCCAGCTTTGAGAGGCTTCGCCCCCGGGGAGCAGAGTGGTAAAGAAGGAACGGACTCAGAAGCCACAAGGCGAGCAGGTGCTCTCGCTGCCAGCGTCTCAGGCCCATTTCCTGCCGGGGTGGACGGGGAGATTTTCGAATGTGTACGTTGACCTGCTAAACTGGGGGAGAGAAAGAAACACAACGGGGCCAAAGACTCAAATTTCAGGGGACAATGAGCAGAGACTGAGAAGATTCTGGAACGCGGGTCACAGTCATGCCTGAGTAATGAAGGCAGTCGTTGGGCAGGGGACACACATCTGTCGCTAATAGGACCCACTGTTTCCGTTTTTCTGCCTGGATTTTCCTACACAGACAAGCTTTCCTCTGCAGCCCCGTGACAGACAGGCCACCATGCAAATGAGGCCGAGTAGCGGCCCCCCCACACACACCAGCCCTCCTGGTTTTGACCAAGGGCCGAGGCTGCAGGGATTGAAACAAAGGGTCCTGGGTGCAGCTTCCTCTCCCTGTCAGATTGCTCGGCCCACTCTCCCAAAAGAAAATAGAGGGAAAAAAATAGAGTCCAGTAAAGAAGCCCCCTAAGGACACATGGGCTCAGCCAGGGAGGGAGGGGCCAGGGGCAAGTGAGACCAGGACTTCATTCCGGGCCAGTTGCTATGGCCAGGGTCTGAGCTGTCAGCCGTCGTGGCCTTGGGTCTATTCCAGGCCAGTTTCTCCACATTTGCCTTGCAGCATCCCCTTGGTAGCCGGCTTAGGACTGACACAGTGGTCTGTCTGCATTGGGCTCTTCGCTTTTACAAAGAAGCACCTATCCCTTCTCCTCCTTTCTCCCTGCCAGCCAGGGCTGAGGAGGGTGCAAACCCACCTGAACAGCCCCAGCCCAGAGCCGAGAGTCTTGGTGAATGTTAATCAGAGGAGAAGACCCGAGATACATTTAACCTTGCACTGAACTTGCTTGAGACCTTGGCCTTTGGGGGAGGCCGTGACTGGTGGGGTCCACTGGATCCAGTGACTTCCTGCTTGGGAGGGTCAGCCTCCCGCAGACCCTCTGGGAGGACAGTGTCCCCCTGCGGCCGGCAGGCCCTGGAGCCTCCGGTTCCCAGCTCCCCTGTCTGCTCATGGGGGCTTCCCGGGTGCCTTGCAGGGAATACATGAGGTTTCCATGCCGCCAGTGTCAGGGCCCAGCTGAGAACGGTCACAGCTGCTGTGCTCGGCAGTTCTAACTGCCAGAGGTAGGGGGTCCTGGAGGGGCGCCAGGAACTGCCTGCGAGGTCAGAGGAAGGGGGAGGCCGCAGAGCTGAGAGCGGGCTGCGGAAGGCGCGGTAATGGGATGGCAGGATGCCCGGGATTCATGGGGCATAAAGACAGGGAGGGGGGCAGTGACGGATTGTGGGCACTGGGGCTGGGGCTGGAGAAACGCGGTGAACCGGCTTCTCACTGTGAGGAGCCCACAAAGAGCCCACAGAACAGAGCGGCTCTGAAATATTTTCAATCTGCTTTAGAGGCCGACCAAGGCCAAGCCGCCCATCTTCCTCACCAAACGGCAGATGCTGGTCGGTCCAAGATCACCATTCCTCTCCCTGCACGGAGGTAGGGACTTGCACCATCCACACTCCATCTACAAAAATCTACAAAGGGAGGCATGATGCTGTGGGGCAGAATCGGGTCCTTCCCCCAACTGCGTGGTGTGCTTCAACCAAAATGGTCTGGATCTCTGAGCCACACAGAAAAACACACCTTTGGATATTTTCCAGAGCTACCGTTTCCCATTCCTGATTCTTCAAACGTTTTATCGCAACCTCTGCTCCCCCACCTCAGTGGCAATAAACTCGTCTTCTCACAAAAGTGCACACAAAAAGGCTGTGGAGCACCGGTCAGAACACGCCAGAAATTCGTTCTGCTTGTCGGACAAAGAGGGGGCCACATTCGCAAAAGACGACCAGAGAAGGGGCCTCAGTGAAGACCAGAGATGAGAGGACAAAGAGAGGAGAACCAGCAAATGCTGGACAGATGCAGGGCAGGAGGAAGGGCCGAGAAGGAGAGAAAAACCATGTGTGACACTCAGGTGAAGAGATGCCACAGGAAGAGATGTAGGAGACAGATGGGTAGGTAGTCAGGAATGGATGCTGATAGTCACAGATAGGTGATGGGACATCCCACCTTGGGGAACCAGGAGGGAAGCCATCCAAAGACCAGCACCTGCTCTTTTTACTGTAGTCTCCACCCACCGGTACCACCTTCTAAGAAGTCATGCCACTTCTGTTGTTAGTTGCCTTCAAACAGCTTCTGACTCATGGTGACGTACGTATAACACACAAAACTTCCGTTGCTGGTCCTGCCCTATCTCCACAACGGTGTGCTCCAGTCCATTGTTGGGACGCCGTACAGTGAGGGCCTGCCCACCTCGGTCTCCCTCTGCAGCACTGCACAGACAATGCTCTGTTGTGACCCATAGGGTTCTCTTGTCCAGTTATTGGAAGCACATTGCCAGGCCACTCTTCCTAGTCTCTTCTAGAATGAAAACTCCCTGAAATCGGTTCATCATCTGCAATCCTGCAATCCCTGCCTGCTGCCATTTGCAACCCCAATGGCATAGCTTCCAGCAACACAGCAACATGTGACCCACCACAGTACGACACACTCAGACTGTGGTGGTACCACGTCACAGATTTCACTCATCCATCACGTGTGTTAGGCTTTGTCCACCTTAACCCAGTGGCGGGTATGTTCCATAAGGACAGGAACCCTTGTTTTTGTACATTGATGGAATGAGTGCCCAGGGGAATGCCTGGCACACAGCAGGTAGCCGTAAATCTGAACAATTAAACACCCAAGTAGTCGATGCGAGTAGACTAACACATAAACAGAACACATGAACTTGAGAGTTTGGGAATGGGTAGAACCACTCAGAAACGTCAAGTGAAGATGGGATAACTCAGGAACTTGGAGGTGGTCAAGTTTATTGCATGTCACCAACAGGTACCGTTGGAGACCAAGGGATTTGGCAAACAAATTCCACCAACCACTGGCAGTTATTTGTAGTGAGATGCAGGGTACAAGAGCTCAGAGCAGAAATGGCAAGAAGGGATGAGTGTGACTTTATTTATTTACTTATTAATTAGAAAAGAAGATTGAACCTGATTTTACCATCTGGGAGCTAACCTAAGTCCCTAGGAAAATAAGGCCCCCTCAAGCCAACATGAAGTTCAAGACACACAGCCCTCCAAACTCATCAACTAGCCTATAAAGCATCCAGGGCTCCAGGCTCCCCCAGCTGCCTGGTGTGGTCCGTGCCAGTCTCGTCCCGGAAGGTAGTACATATATTTACATTGTTTATGAACATGTCTGGACTGCATTTAACATTGACGGGAGCTAATCCCATTTGCTCTGTGTGAAAAATGGTTGCTCAGAGGCTGCAAACATAGCTGAGTGATGACAAGTTGGATTTATGGATTTGGGAGAGATCACCTGAAAGGATATTGAAGCAGGTAAGGGATGGGAAGCAGCTTTGGAAATAGTTTGTTAGAAGGGAGGTGCCATGGGCATTGCTCACCCTTGGTTCAGGGCGGCGTCTCCTCCCCTATAGCAGACCCTCCAAGGAGAGTGGGTCCCTCATGACCCCTCCAGCCGCACCTCCAGGACCCTGCCCCCTCTCTGCTCCTCACAGTCATTGCCATCCTGGACCTTGGGATTGCAAGCACTAAATTGCAAATGACTGGCCGTTGGTTCTGCCACCAGGTGCCCCTAGGGCCATCATGCCTGAGCAGGCAGACCCATGAAGATGTCCCAGGCAGCTGGCCCTCTTTAACTACACCAATGTGGGGCACTGACAAGAGAGGAGGGCTCCCAGCTTTCAGCTGGGGGCCCAGCCACCTCAAATGACAGGTGAGAAGAAAACCCAGTCACAGCATGCCCTGAGGACTGACGGGGATAAGACCAAAACCTGGGGTCCCACACCCCCAGCCCCTGCCTGGTCCACTACCCCTGCCTCTCTCCCTCCCAGGCAATGCAATAGCTTTGACCCAACCCAGTTCTCTAGCTGTGGGAAGGACGGGTTCCCATCCATCACCTATTTTTAGTTCACCTTGGAAAGCTGCCAGTTGCCAGAGGCATAGAGGTGGCCTATTACTTTGTTTCTACTTTGTTAGAAAATTCTAAGGGGGGGAAAAGGCAGAAAAGAAAGCTAGCATTGCACATACACAGGACAGACCCTGAGAACACGGCTGTGGTCTGCACACTGGAACTACTGGAGAGTAGTTAACAAAATTCAATTCTCTAATTCCACGAGCTCGGGGCCGTGGTGCTCCGTGGTAGAATTCTCACCTTCCACGCGGGAGACCCGGGTTCAATTCCCAGCCAGGGCCTCTCTTGTGTAGCCCCCGCCCCTCTGTCTGTGGAGGCTGGTGGTGTCTAGGATACGGAGCAGGCTTCAGTGGAACTTCCAGACTAACAGGAATAAGCAGGAAAGGCCTGGTGATCTCCTGAGAGCCAGTGAATGAAAACCCCAAGGACCACAGCAGGAACATTGTGTCCTGTGGTGCGTGGGCTCGCCACGACAGCCACGTCGTTTGCACGGCTCTCGTCCCGAGCTCTGTCCATCTTGGCATTGTCCCGCCTTCACTTTCTAGCTGGGTGGTTTTAACGAGGATTGCCCAGGGGCCGCCTTTAAGGACTCTCCTGCTCGGGTGCGTGGCGCAGCAGAAGCCTGACCGGCCAAGTCCAGGGCATGGGGGCTGGGGGTGTGCTCCTGCACCCTGCCGCTCTGGAAACGGGACAGGCGCTTGCTCTGGAAGTGCCCCCTTCCCATGCAGGGTGGCTCAGGTTTTCCAGGCACCTGGGAGCCAGCCATGTACTGGGCAGAGCTGGGCTTTGCTGCCGCTCAGATGAGGGATGGCTGAGTCATGCTGCTGGCCACAGGGACAAGCGTGCTCCATCCAGCCTTGCTCCAGAAGTGCCAGAGAGTGGAAATGACCCATTTCTTTGGTGAAGGGCTGGCTGGGGTCAGAGCATGGGCTATTAACCTGGGCTGACTCGTGCCTGTGAGAGGGCATAAGGACTCTTTTCCATATTCTGACAACCCTCCCATTCCTGCCGCCTCTCCACCACGACCCAAACAAGAGTGGCCCTGGAGGATGCAGACAGACCCCACCTTGGGCTTGGAAGGAAGAGGGCCCTCACAAAGTAAAAGCAGGAGGTGAGGCTGGTGGGGGCTTCTTAACCCAAAGTTTCACGGAGAACTGCAAATGTGCCCGGCTTAGGATTTGTCAAGCCTCTGATAACAAATGGCTTCTCTTCGGAGCCAAGGGGACCCCCAGGCAGTTACCCCCAGGCTGCTCCAAGGCAGACTTCTTTATAAACACTCAGTCTCCAAATCACAAAGTCAAACCTAACTCTCAAATTGGAGAACAAAATTGCAAACAGCTACATTTTTGACTTCAGATGACAGGCATTAGCCCTGCCAAGGTTCCGTGACAAATCCCACCATGGGCCCATGACACTGGGGCAACAACCCACAGTTGGTGTCACAAGCCTCATCCTTGTGTCTGTAGGCGACTGTGACCAGGGGGAGGGATTCTGGACTGAGAGAGGCTGGCAAGGCTCCATCTTAGGGTTGGTCAGGAAAACAGACAGACGGACACAGCATGCTGTGTGCAGAAGAAGGTTTTAGGATGAAAAAAATTCTACAGTCTGCTGGGGAAAAACAGTTTAAATAACTATTTAAAACAATTTATTTAAAGTCAAAGTCCCATTCCAGCTCTGCAGAGGAATAAAACAAAGAAGCCAGAGCTGGAGACCTGGCTAGTTTATTTCTTTGGATAATTAGGAATTCTTTTCAGAAACAAGTAAATATTTTCTGTCAGCAGCTAAGAGGAAGAAAGATCACAAACTCTTGTGTTGTCTGATGGCGAAGTTAAATCTCACCACAGCGGAGTGAGGGGACAGACAGGAAAGGAGAGTGCGTCATTCACTCGTCCGCACGCAAACTCATTCATCGTCCATTCATTCATGCACATGTTCCCTCAGTTACTGGTCCTCACTTCATTCACTCATCTGCCCTCTGATTTGTTCATTCACTCATTCATTCATTTATGCATTCATTCAGTTACTCATCCTCACTTCCTTCATTCATTCATCCTCTCATTCATTCATGCATGAGTGCATTCATTCAGTTATCTGTCCTCACTTCGTTCACTCATCTGCCCTCTCCTTCATTCATTCATTCACTTATGTGTGCATTCATTCCGTTAGTAATCATAATTCATTTATTCACCCTCTCATTCATGCATTCAGTCAGAGGTGCAGTCACTCAGTTATCTGTCCTCATTTTATTCCCTAATTCTCCCTCTTATTCGCTCATTCATTCCTTCATGCATATGTTCACTTCATCATTCATTCATTCTCCCTTTTCTTCGTCACAGAGACCCAGCTCAAGCATAAGCCCTCAGAAGCTCCAGCCCTCCCAGAAGGCTGCCTGCCACCCCAGGTCACCCTTCCACAGCTCTCCTGTGACACTCAGTGGGTCAGTCAGGCAGTCATCTGACACAACAGGTACGTCTGGGGTGTGTCCCTGTCCCCGCCTGGGAGCTGGCGACCCGTATTGCTGGGGCTCGTGGAAGGAGGTGACACAGCGGGTGTTCTGCCAGTCTTGACTGTCTTCGCTGCTGTGACTGTCACAACAGCAGAAGCTCCAGAAGGTAGGCATCCTCAAACAGGCAGAGATGAAGCCCAGTGCTTTCTGGGAGGATGGAGTTGCTGCCTGAGGTCATCAGAAAAGGCTCCTTGGAGAAGATCGCCATGCATTGCTTCTCAATTCAACAAGTAGCCTGCTAGGTGCTAGGGAGACAAAGCTGTACAAAGCAGATGCTATCCTTACCTCCAGAAGTCCAAAGCCCAGTGAGGGTGGCTGACTGTAAACAGTATGCTACACCTCAGGGTCTCAGGTACTAGGGTGGAGGAGAGCAGGGCCCCCAGCACACACTTGGGAGGAGCATCAGTCAGATGTCAAAGGGCACAGCAGGCATCTGGAATAGAAGACAAAGGAGTGAGGAACCAAAGCTTGGGGTGTGGGAGAGGTGTTCTGGGGAGCTGTTGTTGTCAGGTGAGTCACCTTACATGCAATAGACAGAACACTGTCTGGTCCAGCACTAGACCAGCTTCATGATCAGTTCATGACCAGGTGCCCTGGAATCACTCTGAGCCATGGTGACCTTGTATAAAACAGAGCAGAACGTCACCCGGTCCGCTAGCAGCTTCGTGATCCTTAGTAGATTTGAGCCCCAGTTGTGGCTGCTGTGTGCACCCACCTCATGGCAGGTTCCCCTCATTTTTGCTGGCCTTCTACTTTTCCAATCATGAGGTCCTTTCATAATGATTGATCTTTCTTGATGACCTCACTTTATGCACTGTGGAGTGAGCCCAAGTCTAGCCACCCTCCCTTCTCAGGAGCATTCTTGTTATAATTTTCTAGCTTGATTTGTTTGTTCCTTTGACGGCCCATGGTATAGTCAATATTCTTCACCAACACAATGCAGTTCTGGATTTCTTCTCCTATCTTCCTTTATGCACTACCCAACCTTTGCATGCATTTTGAGAATAAAAACTCCCGTGTATAAATGACAAACTGGGATGGACAACAAGGGTCAGCAGACACAGCAACAAGGCTAAAACACGGAAATGAGAAGTGGAGGTGGGTCAAAGTCACGCTGAGTTTTGAACTTAATTCTTAGCCAATGGGAAGCCACTGTGGGTGTTTGAGCAGGTAAGTCATCTATTCAGACCTGGGTAATTGGGAAGGTGGAATGAAGACAAGAAGACCAGATTCTCAGACCAGGGCCTTAGAAAGAAAGATTTCCCCTTGTTGAATGATACTAATGGCCAAGGAGACTTCTGAGAAGTAAGTTGCTCCATGAGATGCTGCAATGACAGACAGCACACCCCAAACATCTACCGTACAATAGAGCCTGAGCTGGTCTCATGTGGACCACAGCCTTTCCTAAGTCCCTAACTTTGGGCAACTGATGCTGCTCAGAGTCTCAGTTTCTTCATCCTCCAACTGAAGGCACTGCATGTTCTAGAAGGTTCTTCTTAGGCCCCACACACTGTGATGGAGATTTTTTTTCTCTGTGGGATGCAGGACAACCAGTGCACAGAGGCAGGGTCAGGGAGCAGACTACAGTCTGTGGCATCTGGGTGTGACTTTTACAAACGTGTCCTGTGAGCAAGGTGTCCAGCCATGAGGAAGGGCTGGGGCCCTCAGGGATGCCCTCCTCTGCTGTCTCAAGAGCAAGCATTGCTAATCACTGCAGCAGAGCTCCAAGGTGACATAGGGGGTGACAGAAGCACCTCTGGGTTGGTAATGCTAATGCCACCGAGAGTTTACAGTGTAGAGAAAATGAGCCCTCCGGAGGCTGGAGCCTCCAGCAAGCAAGCAGGGAAGACTCATAGGCCCTGCTTAGAGATTCGCTGGGTGAATTATGTGGCTCACCCTCAGGTGCAGGGGACCCTGAACACTGCACCATGGGTGGTCCTTTCATTTATGTAAAATTGTCACCCAATGAGGGGTGACTTTCATACCTGCATTGGCTCAAGATTTCCTCCAAGAGGCAGGAAAAGTTGATCCCTGGCTTCCTGGGCTGATTCCATTCCCTGGATGGAGACCACGTGGTTGGGGGGGAACTATGACATGACAGCAGGGGTCCTAGGCCATCAGTTCAACCCACCTAGAGGCACCTCAGAAGAAAGACCTGGTGATCTGCTTCTGGAAACCACAGCCTTGAAGACCCGTGAGCACAGGTCCAGTCTGCACAAGTGAGGTCACCAGAAGTCAGTCTACTGACACAGGCCAGTTTGGTTTTTGGCTTGGATGGAAAGGGGGCCCAGGGAGGCAGGGTTAGCATACTCCTTGGTTTCTACTCTGGTTGGGCTGATAAAAATACAATGAAAGGAGACAGTACAAACAAGAGATGTGCTCAACCCGGAGAAGCTCCAAGAAACAGCAGTTGCTCCTAGAATTAGAGGTAGGATTCCCGGGTGTTACAACTTGTGAACAGAGCCACATTCACCATCTTTGGTCATTCTTTGGCGTATCGAAAGACATAGTCTGTGTCCTGAAAGGGAGCTCTGACTCCCAGAGCCAAGTGCCTGTCCTCCACTTTCCGTGTGGATCCTATTGATGAGAATGGATTTCCTTGAAAGAGTCTGGAATCTCTCATACACATGGCCTCACACTTCAGCAAGAGAACCACAGTCAGCCATCACGTGCACCCCCTGTTTTAAAATGTTCGTCCTGCTCTGATGACCATTCAAGGAATGATGAGTTTTGTTTCTCACTTAAGTGACACCTGGTGTAGAGAACTTTGAGAAGCTAGCCTAAAGTTGATTGCATGGATGCCCCATTTTTTGTATAAAGACCACCCTTTTGGCCTAGGCCCCCTTATGTTCTAAACACCAGAGGAAAGCCCCAGCTCACAGGGTAGCATCACCTCACCCACCCCATGCCCACATTCTAGAATTAACACAGAGCCTTCTTGGGGCTGGACCCCCGGGCTCCCTCCTCATGTGAGTGGGCATCTCCAAGGGTGGACTCTCTCTCTGTAAACTCCCCAGGAAGAATGTGATGGAAGGTTTGAGGAAGAGGCTCCAAGCAGAGCCCGCCTGCGAGGTTTGCATGGAGCTAAGTCAGACCCTCCTGCAGACGCGCCTGCGGACCCCCGATGCCCCCCGCGCCAGGCCCTCTGCTCTGCTTCATTTCAAATCTCCAACGTGGCCACTGGAGGTTACGTGGGGCGGAGGGTGCAAGCATTCACCTCCTAGACACTCCCCAGATGTCTCAGCCACCACAGCTCTCCCTCTTGCAACTTACTGACCAAAACGAACCCGTCTGAAGTCCGGGGCTGCCCTTGTCTGTGTTTTGTTATTGTCTGTGTGAAGCAGCTAAAAGCATTCCTTCAGAGATACTATCTGATCAGAGTGTGCGTCCCCAGAGCCCTGGGCAGGGGGTGGGGTGCACCATGTGTACAACCACATGAATGTACAGTCCTGTGCAATGGGGGTGAGGGGTTCCTGAGAGCCCCAGGCAGTGCAGGGGAGGCTGGGGGGTGTGTACATGTACAACATGTGCATATTCAGCCCTGGGCAATCGCGGGGAGGCGAACTGTTCCTGAGAGCCCCGGGCAGTGTGGGGGAGGCATGTTATGTGTACACGCATGGGCATGGACAGCCCTGGGCAATGTGGAGAAGAGGTCCCCGAGAGCCCAGGCAGGGCGGGGAGAGATGCACATGTACACACATGTGGTATATAAAACCAAACTCACTGCCTTTGAATCAGAACCTACTCATGGCGACCCCTCCTTGGGTTTCTGAGGCAGTATCACTACAGAAGTAGATTGCCCAGCCTTCCTTCTGAGGAGTGGCTGGTGGGTTTGAACCACCAGCCTTCTGGTTAGCAGTCAAGTGCCTTAGGCACTATGCCACCAGAGCTTCTATGTGATGTGGGTGCTTCCAGACCGCCAGGCAGGGTGAGGGAACCTGGGGGGCTTTGTGCATGGACAGGCCTGTGCAATCAGTGTGTGTGGGGCGGCTGTTCCAGAGAGCCCCAGGCTGGGTGAGGAAGGCTGGGGGTGTGTACGTGTACATACATGTGCATGGACAGCCCTGTGCAATGGGGGCGGCTTGTCTGTCCTGGATCTTTACTGTAAGGCTGTCAGGTAGCACTTACATTGTAGGTCTGGCACTGTGGTGTTTGATGGGCACTGGTCTTGGATGTAACAGCGTTGCAGTTTTAATGACGATGATGTTCGATGGACTTCTGATTCCCAGGGTATTTTTATAATATTTACTAAAAAAGGCCAAAGTTTATTTTACAATCAGCAATAAATGGAGCCACAGAGGTACAGCCATTGGCATCGTGGCCCCACTCGGCAGTTCCGTCCACAAACTGCATATTATCCGTTCTCGGTAACTGACGGCAAAACTAAATTGAAGTCCTCTCGGCATTTGATCGTCTGTCTTAATCACAGCAGATGCTCCGCGTGGTGGCATTTTGAAAAGAGCTCTGTCTACTGCTGGCGACGAGATGGCAGGACATTTGGCATCCTCGCCCGACACACCATTTGAAAACCGTTGAGCCACATAAATGGCCAATGAGAGGTGGGAGAAGCAGCTCTGCTCTGCACAGCAGGATTCATTTCATTCTCAGGATGCAAACGGGCAGAGCCACCTTTCAAAAGAAAAGCCTGCAAAACTTACCAGACGATATTGTCTTTAGCAGCAGAGAACACACACACACACACACACACACAGTGAAGAACAGACTTAATAAAGCTGTTCTAATAAAGAAATGCTATTTTCTCATCCAGTGCTGTGTCGTGACTTGAACATTATTAAAAGTGGGTGGATATACCTCCCTCCGCAGGGCAGGGCCAGACCAGCCCCCAGGAACACTCTCCTCCTCCACGCAGCCCAGGCACAGGCCTTGCTGGAGAAGCTGGGTAAAGGAATAGGAGCATCCAGGGACCCACAAGACGTTCTGCTGTGTGAACCAGCGCTACTGGATGGTTTCACCGTCCCCACTGCTAAAGAGCTTCATGCTTCATGAAGGTTCTTCGGAAGGGGCCCAAACTGAGCCAAATGGCTGACCTGAGCTGTTGGTTTCCTTATTTAAGACTTGGGAACTTCCCCAAGGTCAATTCTTAGAGTACAAGTGCCTCACCTTCCCTCAGATGTCTGCTCCCACCTTGCTTATAAAACATCACACATGGGCCTGAAGGACACGTTTGACACCTGCAAACCCAACTCTGTTCCCTCCCTGTCCCTCTTGAAATGATGGCACCAACTTCTCGGTGTGACCTCTTGCTCCATTATGCATTGTATAGAATGTTGCCATTTTCTTAAGGAAAAGGAGAGGAGATGTGATGATTTAGGTTATCCAAGACCAACAGGGCCCGACCCCCAGGTGCTTATGTGTTGGGGGATAAAGATGAACACAAGACTTGCAGGCCCTCGGATCTGTGCCTCCTATGCTCCAGACTAGCCCAGAATCACCTGCCTCTTGTTCTTGCCCTCTTCTTGCCCCTCTAAAGGAGCCAAGTAGAGCCAATCACCAGCGAAGCCTCATAGCTCTAGGTTTCTAAGGTTCTCCCAGGGCACCTGGAAAGATTTGAGAAGAACATAAAGGTGTGAAATACTGAAGGCATGCATCTCCACTTTGGAAAAAGGAAGTGATGATCCTGGTAACACTCACAGAGAAAGGCTGCTTGGGAACTGGAGTGACTTTGGATTGATCTCATCCACTGAAGGCCTTGACCCAACATGGTCCTTCAAGTGTGGGGCACAGTAGTCATGGTTTACAATGAGAAGCAGTGATCCTAACCAACACTCAAGCCAGGCCAGAAAACCCAGTCAACCAGTCCACAGTCCTGTGGAAACAAGAGTAAGACACTCGGTCCCTTCAAAGCACTGGGCTGAATGACGGAAAAATACCAGCTCTAGAGATGCTCACGGCCATCCCCTTCTTAGTGCTCATGTCAAGACAGGCAACTCACAGGGAGTTGAGCAAGATTCTTCTTACCTTCTCCAACTCCTGCTTTGAATGCGCCCAGGGTCTACCTTCTCAGGCTGAGCACCAAGAGTGAGAACAGGCTCCACCCCCAGTAGACCAGTCAGGCCAATGTAGACAAGCCCTTCCCCCAGTTGGCATGAGTGCAAGATGTGAACTCAGGGTCCAAAAAACAGTGGGCCAGGCTTGGTCCCGTCGGGGTAGCAACCCTGGAAGAAGAGCATCCCCTCCTCTTCCGGTGCTGAGTCTTTATCTCTGTCACTCAACATACAATTGCATTGGATATTTGACTCCGGGAACCTCAGGGAAGGGGACATGCAGCCAGAACTTGGGGCGACCGCCACATGCTTTTTCTGAGTGTCATTAAACATAAACCTCCCTGGCTCAATACAGATTGGTTGGGCTTTATTTCAGCCCAGAGTGATTTTTTTAAATGACTAATTTATAAAATCTTTGAAAATAAGGGTTTCTAATGGAAGTGCTTACACGGCCATAACTCTGGCGTTGCAAATGGCACCTCTGTCGTTAAGGGTGTGTTGTTTGTTTTATGCTCATCTGCCTTCAGTGTGACAGACTGGCACCTGCACGGGGGGTACCGTTCAGCACTCTATTAGCCCATATGGCACAAGCTAAATTGTGTCGGAGCTATGGGCTAGTTACGGATGAGTTAATAAAGCCAGGCAGAGCCCGCCTGGCCACGCCCTCCAGTCTGTGGGGCTTCCCTCCCCTCCCCAAAGTCTATCAGCCCCTCTGGAGCTGCTCAGCACTTCCCCGTTCAGTCTCTGAGAACAGAGCCGTAGCTCCATCTGAAGTCTACTTTATGTCTTCCCATGCTTTCATGGTTTCCCTCGCTGTCTGCCCATGCCTTCATGGTTTCGTGTACAGACAACTTTGGAGACCCCTAGCACCCTTCCAATGACTGGTTTGCCTGTGAACAACTTGGGTCAGTGAAGCTGGGCGAATAAGCCAACCAACCAACCAACCCACATCAGTGACCTCACTCAGTCCAGCTTCCTTTTGGGAAAAGCACGAGTAACCGTGTTTTGCACACAAAGGCCCTGGTGAGTCATCGCCCATGATGGCTCAGAAGGGGACGCACACACCAAGTGTGGGAGCGTCCCGCCAGGTTCTGAGTCAGAAGAAGCAAATGTTTAATTTGGGCGGAATTAATTACTGCGTTTGAAAACATTGCCTTTAAAGCGTAGTTTGGTTTTCTGGCAGGCTCCGCTTGGCTCTTCGTCCAAGGGTTGGCGAGGCTGTGCCTTCCTACGTAGGGATGGCCATGTGTCATCGGCCATCTCTCCCAGCGCCACCCCTGTCACCAGCACAGGCAGCATCTCCTGCCAGCCAGGAGGGTGAACCCGGAGGCCTGTCCTTGGAGAGCAGCCTGGATCTGCTCTGTCAACCAACTGGCCCTGGGAACACGGTATGCATTTGGCTTCTCCCTCCTGAATCGAGCACAGACTGCTCCCACAAGCCAGCCTGGGGAGTTGGATTTCTTGGGTGACACCTTCGGCTTCTCCCTAGGTAGTCTTTAGATGTCTCAATTAACTGGGACGGTGACTTGCCAAACATGACAATCTGCCACTGCTCAAATATTTGCAAAGAACAGGGATTTACATTCCCTGGAAAAGTCCAGACTCAGAACTACTAAGCCTCCAACAACAACCTGGCACCTGAGCGAAGTTTTCAGGACCAGCAAATCCCCACTCTCAGATATTTTAACTGAATACACACATGCATTTTCATTCTTTTCCTGGACTGTCATTTGGATCATTGGCATCTAAAATAGAAATGCATAAACACACACACTCACATATATGTAACAGTCACATGACTAGTGGCAGGAATATCAGAACAACACAGACCTTCACGTCACGGCATCTGAGCTAAGGGCTAGAGCTGAACCAGAGACAGCGAAAGCAAGGCATCCCTCCACACCCCCTGGCACCGGCCAGCTCACAGAAGAGATGTCCCATTCTAGTCTGGTCTGCAGCCTGGAATGGATCCCTACCTGGTGTAAAGAGGACTCCTGCTGACCTACAGTCCTGCCCCGTCGGTGAGGGCTGCAGCATTGGGCTCACAGTGTGAGGCTGGGCACTGGGGCTACGCGGGGCCACTGCTGTTTCTGAGCTGACGTCCAGGAGCCCACAGTGGGGAAGGAAGTTGGTCTTACAGAGGGAGAAGCAGGACTAGCTGGGCCTGGGGTGCCATACTGGAACCAGCGTGCTCTCCCACCCTACTGGCCTCCCCCTTTATTGCTGGGAGTGTCTGCAGGAGAAGCCAGCACCCTTGTACCACAGCACTAACCCAGCACTGGGCCAGCCTGGGAGAAACCGTGAAGAAGGCCCAGCAGGCTCCAGAGGAGCTGTGGGCCAGGTGAGTCGCATGGGAAGTGATGCTGTGGGAGGTGCCTAGGGTCCTCTGTAGCCCTCTCAAACCATCCGCCACTGCCTCCTTGCAGTCTACAGAGTGTTTCTGTGACCCACGCCCAGAACCCTGTAGGGAAGGCTATTCAACACTGACCCAATACAGATCCCCACAGTGCCCCACACAAGGGACATGGCCGGCTGGGGACCAGGGAGCCAGACCACAGTTTATGTAAAAGCAAAGATTGAGAGTTGTCAGTCAAAGGTGTTCATGTTGAGTGTTGCCTCCAACTCCAGTGTCTTCACAATCCATGTCATCGATGGGCCTTCAGAACTGCAAACCACCTGGTGCAGAGGGGCTTCTGTGGGTGAGTGTGACAGAGACCCACCCTGGGGGATCTTTGCACCCAGGTGAACAGCACTGTCAGGAATTCCAAAGGAAACAGAGACCAGTTTTCCCCTGGGCTGGTGCCCCCTTTGGGATGATAAGACCCATCTACTTCACTTCAAGGATAAAACGGCCTCTCTCTTGACTTCCTGCATGGACCACGGTGCTTCGCTCACTGCAGAGAGTTCGGAGAGTCCTCCCCGCTAAGACACCCAAGGTCATGAGCACTGCCATAGAGTTGTACTTCCCTATTTCCTGGTTCACACAGTTTTGTTCTCACTCTGGTGAAAGGCAACCCATTATTGGGAGGAGGTCACACTCATCTTGCCGCCTCTTCTTGACCCCCACTGACACCTGCACCTACACCTGACCCTTCCCTACTTGGTGCAGTAAAACCCTCTCCCCTCCACCATAGGCAAGTCCACTTGGTGCCAGGTGAGCCTGGGTGGGGTTGACCGTGATTCATAAAGGTCATGAGCCTCCCACACCCGAGCACATGCAGGGCATGCAGCCTCATCCGACCAGCCAGCAAGCAACAAGTGTATCTGGTTGCTGTATCTTGGAGGGGTTTCTCCTGGCATGTAATGGGTAGAGGCCAGGGATGCTGCTCAAGGGGCCCACAGCATCACGTGAGGGTAGGAGCTAGCCTTCTGCCTACCTTGGCAACAACAAGCTTTCTAAAAATAACCATTGTTGTGAGTTGTTGTCAAGCCACCTCTGACTCATGGTGACTTTGTGTGCCAGGACAGAACGCCGCTCAGGCCCGTGCCATCTTCACGGCTGTCGGGACATCTGAGTCCATTGCTGCACTCACTGTAGCTGACCCATCTGCCAAGGTGTCACGCTGCGGTGGTTTACGTGTTGCTGGGACTCCAGAAGCTCTGCCACCAGTATGTCAAACAGCGGCAGCGTCACCCATGGTGGACTGCTTTCGGTGGAGCTTCCAGACTAAGAGACTGGGAAGAAAGGCCTGGTAATCCACTTCCAAAAATTAGCCAATGAAAACCACAGGGACAACCACAGACATTGTCCATGTCACCTACTTTGGAGATATCATCTGGAAGGAACACTAACCTGAAGAGGCCACTGTGTCTGGTGACACAGAGGGCTTCTGAGGGCAAGAGACACTCAGTGAGATGGATTGGTGTGACAGCCACAACGATTCTCTTCTGTTGTTCATAAGGTGTCATGAGTTGAAGTCGACTCAATGACAGCTCACTCTCTCTCTCCTGCACTTACTACGCAGATACTCGAAAGCATTTCACGTACGCAGGCAAGCACTGTGTAAGGTCCATTCAGAGGCTGTCTGATTGCACATACGTCCATACTTGCAGAAGGTTTGTTTTTTGCTTTATCTGCCAGCAACTAGAAGGATTTATTGGGGACACGGCCATGCAGAGTAGGGTGGCAACAATGGCAAGTGGGCGAGTGCGAGCCCTTCTCTCTGGAGCCTTCACATTGGCCCCCCCACTGTCCTGCCTCCTGGGAGTCGATCCTCTGGTGCTGGATGAGCTGTGAGCTCTGGCTGAAGGCCTTGCCACAGGCATTGCCGGCAAAGGGCCTATCATCTGTGTGTGTCCGTTGGTGCTGGAGGAAGTGGGCGTGTCCATGGAAGACCTGGCGGCCCTGTGACACTTGTAGGCCCTCTCGCCCACAGCAATGCGGGTACGCCGTGGGCATAGAGCTCCAGACGAGCACCTGGCCACTCTGTCTGCAGGTGCACAGACTCTCATCCACGCGCAGCTGCTTGGCGTTCTAGCCCAAGGCCTGGCCACTCTGCCACATCATCTCCCTTCTCACTGCTGTGGATGCTCTGGTGCCAGATGAAGACAGGCCGGCTGTGGAAGCACTTGCCCACTTGTGGCGGGTGTAGGGCAGGTTCCAGCTAAAGTGGGGAGGGGCACAAGCACCACTGGGTCAGGAGAAGACAGTCCTCTGCCCCCTTTCGTGCTGGAGTGCCAAGTCTGTGGAGAAGGACACAGTCCTGGAAAATGTGACAACAGGGAGGAGAGGCCCACAGCTCCACACGGGCTGTACGACCTGACACATGGTGTGATTTGGATGCTGACCTGCATATAACATGGTGTTCATACAAAGTCCAAATCACATATAACATCCTATTTTGCAGAACACACCGTGGACATTAACTGACATGTACCTCTACCATTCAGTTTAATCTAAAGATAGGATCTATTCCCCTTCCACCTTTACAGATGAGAACACAGAAACACAGAGGTTAGGCAAGTTGCCCAAGGCCACACAGACAGTAGTGCCAAGGCTGCCTACACAGTCCACACTCTGAGCTCCTCTATCAGCCCAAAGTTCCACTGAGAAACAGGAGGCACTGGGCAGCTCACATCTAAGGCCCCGATCTCTCCTTGAGGAAAGGCCTCGGCACTCCCCATTCTCCCAGGAGGGCTCAGGAGGCACTCGACAAATATGGCGGGACCTGCTGAGTACCACTACCACTGGTCCCAGGCAACACTAACGTGTCAAGCCTGCCCAGCTCAGGGTCTGGTTCTCACCGGGGGCCTAACAAGACTTAGTCAGGCGCTACCCCCTCCTTTTTCACTCTGAGGTCCATTGTGGTCCTGGGATTGGTTCTACCCAAAATTCTTGTAGGAGGAGGACTGGTGGCTGAGAGTGACCACCTTTTCTTAAATGTGCAATTCCCTCACATTTCTCACTGAGGGCTCTCACCCAGGCAGCAAACGTTTTGTACGTCCTTTCAGAGACCCTTGTTCACGTAGATGAGTTGTTGCTACTGGTTCCTTCTGGCCAGTTATCCTTAGGACCTCTCCTTCTGTTCCAATAGTTCTGAAAATGGGACCCTTAACAGCACACTGTGCTTGCTAGGCCAGTTATCGATCTCTGTTTTTAGAACGTTTTCTCACCCAGCCGCTTGTTGTGAGTTGAGAATGGAGGTCCACTAGCAAGGCACAGCCTGTTCTCAAGTGTGCCCACCAAATGCCTCTGTGCTGCAGGCCTCCTAGGCTGCTCTTATCTCTGTTTCTTCCCAGAGGGGCTTAGTCAAGGGGAGACTATCTATTGGTTGGTTTGTTGAGCATGTTGTAGGAGTGTGTCCAGGTACACAAGCTACCCAAATCAAAAACCCAAACCCACTGCCATCGAGTTGATTCTGACTCACAGCAACCTCCGCTGGGTTCCCAAGGCTATCAGTCTTTACAGAAGTAGATTGCCTCATCTTCCTCCCATGGAACAGCTGGGGAGTTGAACAGCAGACCTTCTGGTTGGCCGCCAAATGCCTTACCCACTACCCTATCAGAGCTCCTTGCACAAGCTACAGCGGGAATTTAATGCTCTGTACCTAACACAGCAGACTCTCTCCTGGGAGAGGAGAGAGGGAGCAAAGCCTGAGAAACCATGCGCACCCTTACCTGTGCGGAAAGGAAGGCCCACTGCCTGCCGGCTACCAAGAGACAGGGCACAAAGGTGTGATTTGATTTAGATAATCCTCACGGACATCTTTTAATGTTCTCCTGAGGCAGAGGACTCCCCAGGGGCTCATCAGTGACAACAGCTCAATTCGCATTCACAACTGTAAAGTTGAAAAGGAGGGTTAACATCCAGGAGCATCTGGGTGACACTGTGTGTGGTGGGGGAGGGGCAGGGCTCACAGCAGTGATGGGGTTGGGGGCAGAGGCTGCCACTGCATTGTGCCAGACTGTTGGAAGTTTACAAACTTCCAGATACTTGGAGTCCTCAAGTTAGCTCATACCCAAAACCACACTGAAGTTGGCCATTGTCTCTAGGTATTGGGTGTCCTGTGGCCTGGCTGGAGCATGGGTGCCAGAGATCAATGTATCTCCCTGTGAGCCCTCAGTAAAGCAGGCCATGAGTGGTTATTATCCCCAAAACATTACAGCTGGTGTATTGCAAAGAAAAATCATATTTTAAAACATCCTAGCTCTGCTAAAGTGGCATGTCCATGGAACCCTGTCACCTGTCCCCAACCTGCTCATTAGATTAAGCCAATTTAATGACTCAGGCATGTAAAATGTCTTACCTTCTTCTCCCTCCATGGCTAATGCATGCACAGACAGAGAACAAGGCGGGATCATTTTGAGGCCAGACCCATACAAGCTGGGAGATTCGAATTAAGGTTTAATTAACCTGCTTAACACAAGAATCTCTGAACAGAGGGAGATCTTACACACTGTCACATGGGCTCTGTGATAACCAAGCACTACTGACGCCCCTGTAACCATGATGTATGCAGGGATATTGGCCTCGCCTATGTCCCTGACTCAATGCTGGAGACTGTTGATTCCAAAAGAGAAATATTTGGAGGTGTGCTCCCAGCTCATTCTCCGACTCCAGGCACATAGCTCCCAGGGAGAGAAGGTGCACCCAGGCAAGCTGAGATGCTGTAAACAACCAGTGGGACTTGTCAAACAATTGGGTGGTAAATACATGAGTTATTGACTGCTGGCTCACACCATTTCTCACACAAAAGCTGCGGTGAGTTGAGAGAGTCAAGTTGAACCTGTAACCAGCACCCTCTCCTCCAGTTCAACCAGCTGATCACTGATGGGGGTAAGCAGAATGGTCTGCTGTGATCTTTGGGTTAGGAACACTGTCAAGTTAGGCTCAGTCTTCAGCATATACATGGATGTGGTGTGCCTACCTTTTTGGAGCTGGGAACTCTTTGGGGGTGACTTGTACTACAATCTGCTAGACTGTTCCATTCTTATCTCAGAACTAATTTTATGGGTATGTGTGAAGACCAACAGTTTTGGGCTAACTACTGTTCTTGTTAGTTGTTTCCAAGTCGGCGCTAAGTCATGGTGACCTGTGCACAACAGGATCAGACCGTTGGGATCCACAGGGTTTTCCTTGGCTGATCTTCAGCAGCAGATTACCAGGCCTTTCTTCCTCATCCGATGCAGTCTGGAAGCTCTGCTTTTCAGCATCATAGCCCTACGTGAGCCTCCACTGACAGACAGGTGATGGCTGTGCATGAGTGCCTTGCCCAGGAATCAAACTCAGGTCTCCCGCATGGAAGGAGACGACTCTACCACCAAACTACCACCACCCTCTAGGCCCGAATGGTAGTCTTCTTTTGTTTGAGCTGACATGTCACCTTCCTTGGCTAAGCAATCAGTTTTCAGATGCTACACTTTGTAAGGCAGTCATGGGAAAACAGACATGCTATCACAATCATGATTTTGCCTGTGAGCTTGTGAGTGGGTTGATGAGCAGGAAAAGAATCCCTCCAATAACTGGTGACTGAACAAGGGAAGAAAGACCTTCCACCACTGGATTAAAGACTCTTCCTAGGGTCTCTTGAAGGACAGGTCATTCTAGGCAACAGCTCATTGAAAGGATCTCCTCTCTCTATCTGCGACCTGCCACCACTTACTCTCTTCGTCCCACCCCCCCCCAATCCAACATGACAGCTGAACTTACTTTCCATTTTCTGCCTACTAGAGAGACCAGAAGGAGCCCTGGTGGCACAGTAAGTGCTCAGATGCTAACCAAAATGTCAATGGTTCAAACCCACCAGCTTTCCCACAGGAGAAAGAGGAGGCAGTCTGTTCTGTAAAGATTTACAGCCCTATGGATCAGCTCTGCACTGTCCCATAGGGTCACTATGAGTCGGAATCAACTCATTGGCAATGGGAAAGAGACCACTTCATAGGAACCACTGTCAACCACTCAGAGGGGGAGATCCTGGATCGAGAAGGAGAACAACGTGGAACAAAACTCAAAATCATTTGGGAACAAAAAGGGGGGACCAGGTTTGCTGGTCTGATAGAGCCTGATAGAACCACTGAGACTATGGTCCCTAGCTGCCCTTCAGGTCTGAAATTGAACCCATACCTGTGGCTTCCAGCCAAACAAAAGACAGGCATAGGAGTTGGAACATTTACCTGAGGTAGATACACTCCTTGGAGAGAATAATCATAGGAGAAAGAAGGTCTGTTTATGCACAGGGAGACAGCTCAGGGGACAGGAGTGCATGGAGGAAGGACACAGGGAAGAGGAAGTGGGAGGGGAGCTGTTGCATTGGGGTAAATTGTGGTCAATGTCATGAGGCAAAGTGTATGTGAACTGCTGTGTGGGAAGTGAATTTGCTCTGTAAATTTTCACCCAAATCACAATAAAAA
>NW_006921625.1:4715033-4716080 GCF_000298275.1 Orycteropus afer afer
CCATATTCACTTAAATATGATTTTGGTCAGGATCATGTCACACATAAAGGTCTCTGCTGCCAAGGCTCATACCACTCAGCCATAGTACTAGTGAGAACTTCCTCCTTTACACAGAGATTAAATAGCTTAGGATGGTCAATGCCAAAGTGTTACAGGGCCTAGCAAGACATCACATGGCCAAGCCCCCCGGGTGCCCAGCCACGTTAATCTGGAGACAGAAGAAAGATTGCCCTTGAATAGCAGTGCTCTGACATACAAACATCCATTGAAAGAAAATGGTACTGCAATGATTTTCAATCACAAATTTCATTAAAAATAGCATGCGAGGGTCTTCTTTCTCTCTATCCATCCTAATCTCAACTCTGAGTCCTAAGAAATATTTGGGAGAGAAACTTACTAAAATGCTGATATTATGATGACTCTAGAGCAAAGATTTTTCAAGTAGATGAACTATTATTAAACCAAAAACTAACCAACTCACTGCCATTGAGTTCATTCCGATTCACAGCGAACCCTCCTTGGGTTTCCGAGGCAGTATCTCTATGGAAGTAGATTGCCCAATCTTCCTTCTGAGGAGTGGCTGCTGGGTTTGAACTGCCAGCCTTCTGGTTAGTGGCCAAGTGCCTTAGGCACTAAGCCACCAGAGCTCCTAACTATTATTAGATTCGAAATCATGGATAATGGCCACCATTTTAAAAAAAAGAATAGCGTAGACATGTATTGCCTGTGTTGTTGTTGTCGTCAGGTGCTATCAAGTTGTCTCTGACTCAACAGCAACCCTGTGCACAGCAGAATGAAACAGTGCCAGGTCCCTCACCAGCTCCACAGTCCTTGCTATACTTGAGCCCATCGCTGCAGCCACTTATAGGCATTGCCTGTAAGTATTGTATTTTCAGATTTGTGTTTCAACTACATTGGTGTGAGTGCAGGGTCATGAAAACAAAATGTACCTCTTACCCTGGATTGCCCTCAAAATGTTTGCTAAGCACAGTTCAAAAGAGGCATGGTTGTGGGCACCACTTTCATACCCTTTGAACTTCATATGGG
>NW_006921625.1:4717455-4719060 GCF_000298275.1 Orycteropus afer afer
GGGCAGGGGAGGCACACTGGTTGGAAAGTGGCTGAGAATGGCTAGGCCACCATGGGCTTTCCTCAATCCACCTGCAGCGTTTGCGAGTGAGGGAGACCCAGTAGAGATGGTGACCTTGTTGGCTGTCAGGTTTGGGGTGGGGTTTACTCTGTGTGTGTGTGTGTGTGTGTGTGTCTTTGTCTTCTTAGGTGTTTGGGGGAGGCCGTATACCACACCAGTATTTAGAGATATGAGTTGTAGGAGAACAATGAGACAAGAGAGATGCAACAATGGATACAATGATTGGACCAGCCTTGGGAGTGAACCAGCTAGGCTCGTGTCTGTGTGCTGTGCCTAGGGAGCCCACACATCCCCACACACTTCCTGCACCCCCAACACTACTCGCTTCGATGTCTGCTCCTAGCAGAGACCTCTTAAAGACCAAAAGCTTTTGGGTCTGAGAGAGAAGCATCCAATGGCTAAATGGGGGCCGTGGCAATGCTCTCAAGGGTTCAGCGCTCTCTCTACTCTGAAGACCAGACAGAGGGCTCCTGGACAAGCTCCCATTCTTCTGGCAGCAGGAACAGACTAGCTCAAGTCAGCTCACATAGTTAGTTTGCTGGATGTAGCATTAAGGAAATCCCATGTAAGTCCAAGTGCAAGCAAGGGGACCCCTGCAGACCAATAGGGACCTGAGGTTCCCGGCCATTCTGTGGAACTCACACAGGAGGCCATGCTCCTCAGGGGGGTACCCTTAGGGGCCTGACTCACAGATCAGGTGAGGAGAGGCCAGCTGACTGCAGGACAGGACAAACACAGAGAATACCCGAGGTCAGCTTTCCCGTAGTGGAAGCCCAGGGTCTCAGGACATTGATCAGGGTATGAACTGGACAGCTTTGGGTAAAGTGTCCACTCCAAGCCAGTCAGCTATGCGCAGAGTGGCAGGATCACATGGTACAGTCATGGCTACTCAAAGCAGCAAGGCCCACTGCTGGGGTCTGCCCCAGAAAGGCTAGTGGGCAGGCAGGCCACACACAGAACAGTGGCTGTAACAACATGCGCATACATCTATATCCACCACTCGTCATCCGTCAGTGTGTCGCACTGTGATGCCTTGAGTGTTGCTGCGAGGCTGAAGGCTACGCCATCAGTATTGCAAATACCAGCAGGGTCACCCATGGTGGACAGGTTTCAGTGGAGATTCTAGACTAAGACAGACTTGGAAGAAAGAAGAAGCCATCCACTTCTCAAACAATTGGCCAATGAAAACTTTTTGATTAGTGGTGAAACACTGTCTGATACATTGCTGGAAAACTTAATGAATAGCCCTGAGACGTTGTCTGATAGGTATAGCAAGGATTGTGAGGCTGGCATAGGACCGGGCAGTGTTTCTTTCTGTTGTACAAAGGGTCTCTATGAGTTGGAGCCAACTCGATGGCACCCAGAAACAGCAATGTACATATATATACGTCACACACTGCAATGCATGCACACTCTGTATACATAACCGTCATGCAAATATGTCCAACTACACACATGAATACATGGGTCAGCACTACACATACATGTGCATAGATATATATTCATACTGGAAAGCAATGCATACATAATCTGTATACACAAGTC
>NW_006921625.1:4720015-4722873 GCF_000298275.1 Orycteropus afer afer
CTCCGTGTCGCAATGTCCTCGTCTCTGCAAATGGGGGTATTAGGAGTGACAATGAGGTGGGTCCCCAGACCAGGCAGCTGGAGGAGAGCTGTGGGAGACAGCTGTGACCACCCTCCAGCAGGCCTGACCCTTCCGGAACCTTCTCCTGCCCCTCTTCATCCCACTTTTAAAATGTTGCTCACAGCTCCAAACGGGATTTTTAAAAGTGGAAATCAACGCACTCTGACAGAAAGCACATTAAGGATGAAGGGGGCTTGGAGGACACGTTGCTTGGCATGATTGGTTAATTGTGGAGGCGTTCAATTCCTGGAAGAGCCGGCGGACCTAGGCGGCACAATGAGGCATGGCTGCTTCAGATGAAAATGAACCCTCGAGACAGCGCAGAGATATTGGAGAAATAAACGCCAAGTACTCATCAGGCTTGGTCACCAGAAAGGACATGGGTCCCGTGCGCCCATTGGGCAACCCCTGCAGGGCTCCTACCCGCTTCCTGCTTCCCTTGGGTCTGCTGCACCACAGTCAGAGCGGGGCTCAGAAGTCCGACCTCCTCATGGAAGAGATAGTCACTGAGCCTCCCTCGTGACCTCGCAGCGCACATGCACCTTCATACATGTGGGAAGGGCAGGGTGGGGGCCAAACATGAGGGCTGCTTTGGGCCACCACACCCACAGCAAGCCACAAGCTTCCCCTGCTTTTCTCTGTTAGAATCTTCAACAGGATGGAATTACATGATAAGCAAAGTACCAAACCAAAACCAAACCCCCTGCCATCTAGACGATTCCGACTCATAGCAATGCTCTAGGACAGAGTAGAACTGCCCCCAGAGGGTTTCCAAAGCTGTCCATCTTTATGGAAGCAGACTGCCTCATCTTCCTCCCATGGAGCAGCTGGTGAATTGGAACCTGTTGGTTAGCAATTGAATGCTTCAACCACTGTGCCACCAGAGCTCTTTAAGCAAGGTACAAAAAAAAAGCCTCACCAGCCATCGAATCAATTCCAACTCACAGCGACCTGCATTGGGTTTCCAAGGTACAAAAAAAAAGCCTCACCAGTCATCAAGTCAATTCCAACTCACAGCGACCCGCATTGGGTTTCCAAGGCCGTAAATCTTTATGGCAGCATACTTCCCCATCTTTCTTCTGCAAAGCAGCTGGGAGGTTTGAACCATCAAGCTTTATAGGTTGGTAACCAGGTACCTTACCCGTTTTACCATCAGAGATCTAATTGGACCTTCCCACCAACCTTCTCTGGGAGCTCTGGTAACATAGTGCCTAAGGCGCTTGACTGCTAACCAGAAGGCTGGCGGTTCAAACCCACCAGCCACTCCTCGGAAGGAAGATGGGGCAATCTACTTCTGTAGTGATACTGCCTCAGAAACCCAAAAAGGGGTCACTATGAGTCGGGGCCGACTCGACGGCACATAACAACAACAACAACAACAACAGACACCTGCAGGACACTGTGTCACTGTCTCCAACCAGGTCAAAGACGTTTGGAAACCCATGTGAAATTCTCACCACAGATTAGTGAGGAAGCACAAGTAAGCCCATGTGTACCTCAGTCAGTGCAAGTCGGTCGTATTATACTTGCTGGTTAATCCTGCCATGACCTTCAGTCACTTTGTTGCTATGGCTAGCTACCATTTGAATCAGCCCCATTCTTGGCAACCCCGCACAGAACAGAAGGAAACGCTGCCAGGTCCTCTACCACCTTCTGGATCATGGGTGGGCCGAGTCCATCATGTGGCCACTGTGAGTTCTGAGCTTTCCCGTGGGGCTCGACTTCCAGCAGTAGGCCGGGTATATGTTCTCATGACCCCGGGGCTTTCACTGGCCGGTTTTCAGAACTTGGTCACCAGGCCTTTCTTTCCAGCCTTAGCCTGGAAGCGCCGCGGATACCTGTCCCCCCGGGTGACACTGCTGGTATTTGAAATATTGGTGGCATAGCTTCCAGCATCCCGCAACACACAGGCCACTGCAGTGCAGGCTGACAGAGGGTGGTAGTCAGCCATCTTATAAACGCTTATTAGGCGCCTGCTGGGTGAGAGCAATTCACAAGGAGTCTGGGCTGCTGAGACCACAGCTTGCTGCATCTGTGTCCTTCTGCCTGCTGGCTCGCAGGGTTTGCTGCTCAGTGGTGTGCAGGTGGTGGCAGTGGGCTCAGGCACTCCACACAAGATCACACACCCTTGCACCTTCTGGGGCCTCCCATCCTAAAGGAGGCTTCACGCTGTCCAGCTGCAATTTGGGTTCTGCCCAAGGAGATCTGCCCTCCTGGGTCACACTGGGGGGTGGCACCCCAGCATCCAGCGCTACCCCAAGCCTGGTCCACTACATGGTTGTCCCTGGGATTGCACTGTCAGGAGGCTTGCCTGTGTGTGCACACAACAGCAGGAAGTGAGACCAGATGCACACGGGCTAGCCCAGAATCTCACCTGCAGGCTGCCGCACCTGGCCGCGTGGGAGGCAGTGGAGAGAAAGGGCCGATTGCCCAAGGTTTGGAGCCAACCTGGCTGGTTCTAATCCCAGTATAGGGTTCCTAACTGAGGGTTCGCCAAGCTTCACCCCAGATGCCTTGATGGTTCATCTGAACCTGAAGAGGTCCCAACAAGCTCAGGTGTGTGAGGCCCTCAGCTCTCTATGCTGTACACAAGCCTCCGTGGCTGGGCCCACTGTGGCTGTTGCTGTTGCTGTTGCTGTTGCTGTTGCTATTCTGTTTGTCTGTTGTGGCCCAGAGCTGCAGAGGAGGCATGAAGGCCATGCCCCTGCCTGGGGACTGCCCAGTGTCCTGCACTAGAATGCCCACTCCCTGGTGCTCAGGCCCTGGAGGACAAGGCTGCCCACTGCCCGGCCCTCCAG